>NW_022196913.1:76319472-76355575 GCF_008632895.1 Mastomys coucha | reverse complement strand
ATATATATATATATATATAGTTTAATCATGTCTGCATTTTTTTAACCTTTACATATGCTTAGGTATACAGAAAATATTTAAATGGCATACCAACTTATTAATGGTAGCTACCATTGGTAATTGGCCAGATTCAGGCTCCCCTTACTTTGTATAATTCCACAGTGCATATTTTTAAGATTGCATCATTTTTGTAAGTGCAGCATGACAAGAGCTGAGAGATGAATTCTGGAAAGATCTACCCCAACTATGTACCATGCCCTCTATATTACTGCTAGAGTTCCTGGGCAGCTGAAGCAGGTGAGGTTTGGGATGGGTCAGAAAGTGCCACAGAGGCTAGAAAGGGACTGAAGAACCCTATTAGGGAGCTGAGATCCTGAGGAAAGTCTGTCCACAGGACCCTAGCTTCCTACCCTCCCATCCCTACCACAGGGCAGAAAGAACTCTATGTACAGCCAGAAACAATACATCTGGATTGAGGACAGAGAGGAACGGCATTAAAGGGAGACCAGACAAGCAGCCGCCTGCTTGTGTGGAGCACACCATTGTGGTCCTGAGGAGGTTTCCCCACAGCCACATTAAGTCCCAATGAGCAAAGAGTTTGTTTGTTTGTTTGTTTGTTTGTTTGTTTGTAAGACTGAGAACACACTTCTTGGCCACGGAGATCGCTCCGTAGGTAATGGACTGTGCCGCCAAGCCTGGCAACCTGAGTCCTAGCCCCCAAAACTACAAGGTGGAAGGCAGGAACTTGGACTCTTGCAAGGCATTCAATGATCCTCCACATGCACCATGTAACTAAATGAAAGGCTCTAACAGGAGCCTGGAGGCAGCAAAGAAGACGGACAGAACTTGTGCTGGAAGTTCCCATTAGAAGGGAATATAAACAGATGAATAGGCAGATAAAACAAGAAACACATGAGTAGCATCCTGATGTTACGAGAAGCAAAATCCAAGAGCAAGGGACAGCAGTCAAGAAACTGAATTCACAACAGCAGCACCTGAACACCATCACAGATACCAGGAGGCCGTGAAAAGATAGACACATGGTGGGAGACTTACCTGACTCAGACTCGAGAAATCCAAGACAATCAAAGTGATGTGATTGATCTAGTTTATATAACAAAATGCATGCACACATTGCCTCTCCCAAAGGAACTCTGTCATACAGACATGTAACATTAGACCATAATTCAATAAAATGAGAAACAAAACTTGAGAGGTTCATCAAAGATGGTCAACCCCTCAGAAATACTTCTTTTATGTGACTTCTACTCTCTTCCCATTGAGGCTTACACTATGTGTCACCCCCCACCCCCACCATGGTGTCTGTTTGCATATGCAAATCAAAAGGGTACCACTTTGGTTTTAGACAGTAGCTATGATTTCACAAGCTTTATTGGGCTAAAGCTTGTATCATTATCAATTGGTTCTAAAATTATTGTATTAGCATCTTGTAAATTCTATTGATACATAAGTCTGATTGGTAATTAAGCTTGAAGAGTCTTGATTCTACTGGGTAATTAGGTGTTAGGGTTAGATGGCTGACCATGGGTACATGGCGGCGGGGGAGTGCATGGGGTGTTGCATGGTCATGAGAAGAACTTGACCCCTCCCCCCTGCCAAAGAGATGGCGAGCAGAGGGACAGAGAGAACTGGATCTGAACTCATAACTGGGCTGCCTCTTGCCCAAATGCTTACTATTGATTCTTCTTTCCCCCCTATTCTTTGTGAGAGTGTTACACTGTCTGTTCTCCTTAGATATTAACATATGGACATCTGTCTACCTAGACTTAAGTTGGCTGAGAGCTTAGGGCTGGCTCCAGCATTCTGGGCAGAGCTTGGGGAAAGAGGCACCTATCTTATCCAACCTCAGTTTCCTTATCTGTAAAATGGCAATGGTGCTATTTCTATCCCAGGTACACAGGGTATGATGATAATTAAAAGACAGAATGTGTGTGAGAAGCCTGCAGCACTCAGCATGGGGCATATTCTGCAGATGGCAAATACAGCCGACAAACATTTGTGCCCGAGGGTCTGTGGACAAGAGACAAATGCCTCTGTACTGTACATTCTTCTGGGGGAGACGTAAGAACATTAACAAGTACTAGCTACATTGGGTGATCTGCTCTGCTTCCCTGTTGCTGGGGTAAAACATGCCGACCGAAAGCAGCTTGGGGAGAACATTTATTCTGGCTCACACTTCAAATAATAGTCTATGGCCAAAAGTCAACAAACCCGAGCAGGCAGTAAGGCAGATCCAGAAAGGACAGCGGCTTACTGGTTTCTGATTGGCTCTTGCTCAGCTGACCCACCTGCATAGTTATGGTGCAGCCCAGAGGCCTGGGCCCTCCTATGTCAGTCATCAGTCAGACAATCTTTCAGATATGGCCATAGGCTGATCTGATTGAGGCAATTCTTCAACTGTAGATCCCTCTTCCTAGGGGACTCCAGATCATGGCAAGTGGACAATTCAAAACTAACCAAGACACCAAGTTGAAGTAAAATACAGCGAGAGGCAGCACAGAGCTGAAGAGATGTTATTTCTGGGAAGGCCCTGTGATGAGCTGCATGTGAGCAGACCTAGAATGGTGGCCCATAGAGACATGGGGGGGAAGAGCATTTCTGGTAGAGGGGCCAGATGGGCAGAGGCCCTGAGGTGTGAGTGGCTTCGCTGGTCTCCAGAACAAGCTATGAGGTTCAGACGTCAAAGTTCACTCTGTAAGGTTACTGGGTTGTGGTGGTTTGAATAGGAATGCGTAGTGAGAACTCTAGAAATTCGGTTTCTTTTAAAAGCACAGAAATATTATAAGAATATGTTTTCATTTTAACCCCAGCTGCATAGAAGGCAATCTGCATCACCACACCAATAAACAGACAACAACACCTTGCTGCCACCACCCCACTGCCCTGATGTATAAAACTCATGTCATAATGAGTCCTCAATATCACGCGACTCAAATAGATAGATGAAAACACCGGGTCTCCTTTAAATGGAGCCAAGCAGCCTACCCTCCGTGGCATCAGGCTCCTGGAGAACTTCCCCCTTTTCTGAGAGTCTAGCTCTTACACAATGATTCCCTACAGGTGAAACAAAGAACTGAGCAGGTGAAGGCCCTCGCACAAGGAAAACCTTCCAATTAATCCATCCCACAGAAAAGTAGTCTCACTCCCCAGGCTCAGGCTGAATAATAATTCAGTTCCTCTTTCCTGTGGTAGGAGATCACGTCTAATTCTAGTAAATCTAGGGATTCCATCATGCTGAAGGCTGCACAGCCATGGTTTAACTCCAGTGAAGCTTGGCCGGTTGTCCAAGGCTCCTTCCTCACCTCGCTGCTGTGTGTGCTTGTGGTAAGAGCAAACTCTGAAACAGTCACAGCAAACATTACACACCAACACCAGGGTGGGGAGGAGGGCCCAGTGGGTGGAGTGCTCTCGCCACACAGCATGAGGACCCGAGTCTGGGTTTCCAAACTGCATGTAGCCAGATGCTGCTGTGCATGGCTGTAGCCGTGCCCCCCCGTGGATCTGCTACCACAGCATGTGCAGCAGCAAACCAGAGATGGATCCCTGCTCAATCTGGTGAGAAGGGATCTCAAGGTTGTTCTTGGACCTCCACAGATGCCATGGCCCAGGCTTGAACACAAAAACACACATGCGAGCACATACACACACAAACACACAGTTGTTTTTTGTTTGAGTAAGCATACCCTGTTCTAGATGCCAGAACTTCCCCCCTGTCACGTGGCCTGGCTCACCAGCTGTAGGAAATCTGTGTGGGCTACAGAAATAGTCACCACCCCTAAACAGTTCATGAATCTGCCTGATATGGTACCTTCTGACTCAAATGTCAGTTTACACCTGGAGAAGGGTGGGAACACAGTTCTCTTCTTTCTAGATGACAAATCCACACCCCATCACTGGCAATAATTACTTTCTTTAAAGAGAAAGAAATTTTAAAAAGACTACTAAAAAAGTCAAAACCAAAACCAAGAAACAAAGGTGTCCAAAGAGGATGGAGACAGGAAGTAGGAGATGCTGAAGGAGAATCTGCTAAAACTTGCTTTGTTCAAAAACATTTTCAATGACATCTAACACCTTGTCTGCTAATGCCAAAAACCACACTAAAATAAGTAAAAGGCTTTTTTCAAGGTCCTTTATACTCCAGTGCACAAGTAATACATGGCTGAAGACATGGGACAGGGGATCTGGACGGGGAAGCAGGAGACTCCCTATGCAGGCCAGTCCAGTCTTCAGCTACAGAAGAGCCCCATCACCCAGGGTGTCTGTCATCTGCTGTGTAGGAGGGTTGTTACACTGCCATTCATTCAGTGCCCTTGATGGCCCCATTTTAGAGGTGATGCTAAAGCCATGAGGAAATGTAGTAAAAGGGGAGGTAGGGGGAGAGACTGGACTCTATCAGGCAGGTGGCCCTGTCTCAGAAATAACTGTGAGGTACACAGGAACCTACAGGGGTCACACTTTTCCTGTTGGAGTTGTCAGTCTGTTGGCTCTAGAAGACTCCCTTCCTCAACAGAGACAGCAGTTGGTCTTCCCAAACTACCAGGGACCAATGGAGGAGAGGCCAGGCCAATTCCACAACCACAGAGGTACACTCTGGAAATGGCTTAGGGGGGCGGGCATTCCTCAGCTTCAAAACACATTGCAGGAATCTAGGGCCCCCCAGAATGAATAATGAGAGGCCTTGCTCCCCACTGCACGGAAACAGCTCTTGGGGAAGAGCTAGGGCCAGTTCACGTGAGGATTCACACCAGGTCATGGCTCTCAAACATCAGTGTTTGAGCGAAGAGCTTACTGTTTTGGTAATTCCTCAGCCACTCCCAGGAAATCTGAGGGGACATTACAGGGGGATGGGGCCAGAAGCAAAGGCTGTGACTGGGGACTCTGAGATGGCATCTTTGAAACTAGGTGAGAGGTGGGGGTCTCAATGAGCCCACCTACAGAAGGAAGCCCTACTATGTTCCTAGTAGGGGGTGGGGCTGTTTGTATCCTTAAAAAAAAAAAAAATCACTTTCCTCCAATGACAGTGGCAAAGCTGGCTCGGGACAGACAAAGTCTCTTACCTAAAGAAACTTCCTTCCGAGGTTTTCTGTCCTCACTTGATCAGTTTTTAATTTTCCTGTAAGACTTTTAGTTGTCACAAAAAAATAATAAACTTTAAATGACTGCATTATTCTGAAATTGAGTCAAAACAAAATATGAAGGCCAAGGGTCACACTGCCATCTTGTGTTGAGGACTAAGCTTTCTGTGGGACACTGGACAAACTGTGACACGTGAAGTCCATCCCTCGGGTACAAGTATCTTCCTCTGACTCAGGAACTCTGGATGAGATACTGGCAACATTCCCACTCCCCTCCCCCACCACACTCCCCTCCCCTACCATTGCAGATATTTCACAAGGGCAGGTTACTGTCTACTATACAATGGATTTGTGATCCAAACCAACTTTCTATCCTCTTAGACAATTTGGGGACCCAGAACCTAAACAGCACTGTGTGACTTCTGATGCTGGTTCACACTCAAAAGCCTGGTCTACTAACAAACAAACAAACAAAACAAAACAAAACAAAACAAAGGAGCTGATACAGTCATTATGGCTCACTGGGGCCAGAGAGAGGAGCCACTGGCACTGTCTCACTCCGTTCTCACCATGGCCCTAGGAGCCACATTATCATATTGTTTCCATTTTAGGAATGAAAAGCAGGCTGAGAAACATTGCCTAGCTGCTAAGGAATACTGCCAGATTTTGAACAGAAGTTTTCTGAGGCCAAAGACTATAATACTGACCACTAAACAGTACGTATTTACACATTTACACATGTGGGCTTATTTTGCACAAACGCACATCACCCATATTTATGCCACCCATATTATAAATAAATAAATTATACACACACAGTCTGCCTTCTGTAACTGCAGGTTCAGCACCTGCAGGTCTAAATGACCAAAGATAAAAAAGTATTTTATAAAAGTTGCGTGTTCTACTAAATGTACAGACATTTTTGTGGTCATTATTTTCTAAACAATGCTTTTTACATAGCTTTTACATTCATTAGACAGTGTAAACGAGGGACAGTTTAAAGCAGTTGGAAGGATATACAGAGATTACATAGAAATATGCCATTTTATATAGAAGTTTGGTACTATGGAGTGTTGCGGAACAAATTCTAGATATGGAAAGTGTAAAATTTATATGTCTAATACATATATATGAACACATTAATGTTATGTATGTATATAATATATACATGCACATATACAGTATAACATCAAACATGTACTGGTAAATGTGAGTGTAATAAAAATTCCTAGTCCGCTGGGCAGTGGTGGCCCATGCCTTTAATCCCAGCACTTGGGAGGCAGAGGCAGGCGGATTTCTGAGTTAGAGGCCAGCCTGGTCTACAGAGTGAGTTCAGGACAGCCAGGGCTACACAGAGAAACTGTCTTGAAAAACCAAAAAAAAATAAATAAATAAAAATAAAATAAAATAAAAAGTCCTAGTCCTCAGAGGATCCACATTCCAGTGTTTTCTTACTTTATAGAGACCCAAATAAATTCAGGCTAGAACTACATTAGCAAGATCTAATGTTCTTCAAAAGACATTATCTTCATAACACACTGAAGTTCTGTGGTTTTCAATGGCATCCCTACAGTCCATAAAGGCCCAGTTTACCAGCCCATATCTCCTGAGGGCCCTGAAAGGGCTCATCTTGACCACCTTTCTTAATACAACACTTGAGAAGCAAGCACATAGACTGTGTTGGGACTTTAAGGAAGGGGAGGTGAAGCCAAAATTGCCTGAAGAATCTGACCAGAGCCATGGAGGGAACCTGACTTCACCTTGCAGCTCAAAGGGACCGTTGACCTGTCTCATCTACTACCACGGATCTACCAAAACAACGCAGGTGTGAGGATCCCCTTTAAGGGGATCAAGGGAAGTGTAGGCCGACATTGCTGAACTGCCTTTGGGAGAGAGTGAGATGACCTTTGGTTCCATAGTGGTACAATGTAAGCCTGTCCGCAGAGCAGTTTTGAAAACTGGCCAGATTTTATGGAAGGAAACAAGAAGGCCAACAGGAGGATTATCATAGTATAGCATAGCAGTTTAGGCCTGGTTTAGATCTGTACCTCCCACCCTACAGAATGTCCTGAGGAACTGGATGTACATGAATTCCTGCAGGGCCTGGTGGTATGTGCCTACAATCTCATAATCCCAGTGCTCGGGAAGCTGAAGCAAGAAGCAAGGTCAGTTTAGTTCCTCAGCAAAACCCACATCTCCAGCAGGATGGATGAAGTACAGATATTCCCACAAACACCACATTCATCTGCTCCTAAGAGCCAGACTGGGGTATGAAAATGGCCAGTGCTATTCAAAGAAATCTTAATATTTTACAGGCTTTTGTAGGTCATTTGTTCATCCCTTAGCAATTGCAAGGTCATTTTAAAAAATCTTGGTTCAGCCAGGTAGTGATCAAGCATGCCTTTAATCTCAGCAGTTGGGAGACAGAGGCAAGAGGCAAGAGGCAAGTATTGTTAAGTTCGAGGTCAGCCTGGTCTACAGAGCAAGTTCCAGCATAGCCACATCCACACAAAGAAATTATTCTGTCTTGAAAACCATTTTCTCTCTCTCTCTCTCTCTCTCTCTCTCTCTCTCTATATATATATATATATATATATATATATATATATATATCTTGGCTCATCCCTTCTAGACCCTTTGCAATATCTGCTCCTTATCAGTATAAAATCAGAACCCGGTGGTGGTGGTGATGGTGGTAGTGGTAATGATGGTGGTGGTGGTGATGACAACATAAGCCTTCAATCCTGGTGCTCATGATGCAGAGGCAGGTGGGGCTCTGAACTCTATAGGCCAGCATTGTTTACACAGTGAATTCTAGGCTAGGTGGGGCTACATAGTGAAACCTGGTCTCAAAATAAAACGAAAAACAAGTAATGAGGAAAATCATGTTGCATTAGAAGGGATATATTCCACACTCTTCCTTGCATCTCCTCCTGGGTTTGTTCCTGGCTTGTGTAGAACAGAAGTCAATGAATGCTCCCTGACAAATCATGGCAGACAAGAAACTACCAAGCTCTCCCCCTTGCTGCTCTGCTCAGGACGACCTGGGGACATGAAGCCCGCAGCAGCCACACTATCATCATCATCAGTAAGAGCTGTAGATAGACAATCATAACACACTCAGTGTTTCACAACTGCTCACTCGGGTTCTAAGTCACCCCCATCAGTCCTACAGGACACACAGGTTCTACTTCCTGCTTCCCAGCCCATAGCAACCAAAGGCCTACTTTCTCTCCCCATATACTCCCAAAGAACTGGAGATAGATAACCAAACAAAAACTAGCCCCTGGATGTTCACCGCAGCACATTCACAACAGCATCCCCAAAGGAAAAAGACAGTGGTCCATGAGCTAAATAAATGAAAAAAATAAATAAATAAATATGGGTCTATACCATGAACGATTACTCAGCTTGCTGTAAGAAAGAATGAAGTACTGGTTTGCAAGACATTCTACCATGGATGGGCACTAAACACAAAGTACAGATGAAAGTGACTGGCAGGCAACTGCATGGTGTGGCTCTACCCATAGGAACTCCCTCACACGCTACAGTGTTTGGCCATGAGCCCAAATGTTTCCCCATCAGAACCTGTCTCAGACCAGCTGTCCACTGGGAGAGGCAAGAGACACTGCTGGTGTCCCTATCACTAACAAAACCCTTATGTTCTACTACACAGCCACACAAGACAAGTGTGAGAATGTGGCTCATGCCCGTGGCACTGTCAAGGCTGGGTCAAGAGTGTGTGGATAAGTTTCCCCACGGCTGTGCTACCAACCAAGCTCTAGGTAGAGGAGAATCAATTCCGGCCACGGTAGTTCTGCAACACATCTTCCCCCTTAACCAACATGTCCTCTTCACGTTGGAATATGCTACCATAGTGTATTAGTTTTGTAGTTTTTTGGTTTGTGTATATTTGGAAGCCATGTGCACCTAATCTGGCTTTGTACAAACATAAATAAAAACCCCACTTTACCCCTCCTCCACATCATCTGAGTGGATGATTACTCTGAAACCAACCAAGAATCTATCTGAACATGGCTCCTAGGCCCTGATCAAAGATCTCAACTCTTCATTTTGTTTCAAAAGCTCATTCTGGAGCCATCCTGGTAGCTGCACTGTACTAAGTAAGTTCTGTCCAGGTGAACGGGACAGGACTCCTGGAGTCTACAGGCTTGTGGCTTACCGCTTCCATCAGGCCCTTCACCGTGGGTGACTTCAGCATCAGAGCATCGAACACGTCATCGTTCTCCTTCCTCACATATAAAAGCACTGCAAGAGAAGGGAAGGATCAGAGTGAGCAGAGGTGCGGGCCTGCTTCCTGTCATGTAGGCTAACAGGTTGATATCACCTGCTCTCTACTTCCTGTCACGTGGGGTACCAGGCCGCTATCACCTGCTCTCTGCTTCCTGTCACATAGGACATTAGGCTGACATCACCAGCTCTGCCAACAGGCGAATAACTACTGGGATGTAAATGCTTTTGTGCCTATACACATACTTGAGTGTCTCGGGGTGGACACGAGGTCTCCTTCCTGTAACTTATCTTTGCTCATCCAGTGACTACCACTGAAGGCTCCTAGGTGCCACAGGCGGTATACACCAAGAGCTGAGCTTGCAAGAGAGAGCTGGTTAACCCCAGCCTAGGGTGTTTATGGTCCACTAAGGAGAGGCAGGCAGTCTTGAGAAAATAATGAAGGGAAAGCAAGAGACAATGCTTTCCAGCCAGGTCCTGCCAAGGTGAGGTAAGGGAGAGTGCCCGGAAGTGGGGGCTCAAGGATCTCTGAGTGGTGAAGACCATAGGAGAAAGGAAAGCTACCAGAGGGGAGAGGCCGGCAGACAACCTCGAGTAACGGGCCTGGTGGGGGACAGTCCAGGAAGAACTTAGGATGTGGAGAGTCACAGATCTGAGTGCAAGCCCAGCTCAGCCCCTGCTGTGGCCCTAATGATGTAATCTCTCCATGCCTGGGTCATGTGAGACAGACACTAGGAACTCCCACAAAGGGCTGCCTGCCAGTTCTGTGAAATAAGGTCCGTGTGGTAGGCTTGGTCTAGGCCTAGAAGCCTCCAGGAAGTAGTTATGGTTCTTGAACCTTCAAGCTAGGCCACACAGCTTTTATATTCCTTTCTCTGTACAAGTTCTGAACTGGAGAGTGTGCAGACTAAGCCAGGATGGGCAGAGGCCGCAGATCTGAGCTATGTAGACAGACCTCAGGGAGCCATAGATGTACCTGCTGGGCCCCACAGACATGGCCACCCTTGGCACTGCTTCTCCTGATCACTGTGTCCTCCTACTGTGCAATCATGCCGGGAGGTCAGTGCCGAGAGAAACAACTGGTCACCATCACTTAGGTACAGTCCTGCTGCCCCAGAAGGATAACTGCTCTTTCTGTCCTCCAGCAGCAAACATGACTGCCCTTCCAGGGGAGGAAAAAGCTGAAACTCCTCATCTATCCACACTAAGGAAAACTGCCCAGGGCAAAAAAAAAAAAAAAGCAAAAATTTCCAAAACCACTGACGAGCCTAGATCTCAACAATAGCCCTGCTATTAACCCAGCTACCATCACCATCAGCAGAAAAACAAAAGCAGAACTGGAAGATGAAATCAGTGAAACCCAAACCCGACACCCCTGCCCCTCCCCACTCTATCCCAAAGGCATTCTTAAATCTGTGCTTATAAAGGCCACATTGACAGGGATTCCGCCCAAACTCCTTTCTGTACTAGTGAATGTTCAGTTAGAATATGGGGAAGGGAGAAGAGGGAGGAGGGGCCAGGGAGAAGGAGGCAGAAAGACTTAGGCAGGGCAGTGCTTTCTCTATCAAATATAAAAATGAAGTGTCAATTAAATGTGTAGACTGACTACGCCACCAAAAATGTATAGATTTAGTCCCTTGAAGAAATACAGCCTGCATGTCAGTTAAAACTACTTAGTAACCCGGGGGCTATTGTAAACAGAGAAAACGTGAACAATATACAGAAAAATATAGGAGGCAGACCTCTATTACATCCAGATAAGGAAAATTAAATTCAAGAAGAGTTGATGGCTATTATTTGCTGGAAATTCTGTAATTTCTTTCGGAAGCTCCCAACAACAAAAAGAGTGGAAAAAGCAATTTCCATCGGGCTGACCCCGGGGAAACCTGAGAGCCATTCTATTAAAATGAGCACTACTTATAAATAGCCTCTGTGCAAGCCATTGTCTTTGATATCGCTCAGGGGTGGCTGGAAAGTGCTCGAGTCTGTTGGTTCTTTTTTTTGGGGGGGGGGAGTGGCGGGGGAGACAGGCAGGGCAGTCCCAGCTGGGCTTGCTCACAGCAATCCTGGAGGGTGTGCTGGGCTCCACACACTTAGAGGGCTTGCCCAGAGAGTCGGTTTTCATTAGCTCTGTTCTGTGGTGTGACAACGGTAATAATCATCCTGCCAACCGCAGCAGAAACAGCCACCAAATATCCCAGGCTCCCTACAGCCAAAGACAGGCAGCCTCTGGTGGAACCCCCAAACTGATCGTGACCCAGTCATCCTGACAAGTGGCCGAAAAAGAAGAAAAAAAGCCCGTAATGACCACTTCAGGAAACTGACTAACAACTAGGAGTCGCCGCCACTGACCCCTAGAGCCAAGTACAGGGTAAGAGTGCCAAGCAAGGGGCCCAGTGACTTCTCCATCCTTCTCCAAAGAGAACCTCATGGTGGGGTCAGGGGGAGGGAGAGTGACCATTTTCTTACTGCTTGGTAGGTCACAGTGCCCTCTGTGTCTGTCTTGGAAGTTTCAGAAACCTTGCCTTAACTTTTGATTATATCCCAAGACAATTTCTAGTGGCAGTGTGGGTACCAGCTTCACGAGCTTTGAAAAGTAGTTGTTGGACTGACCCCCAGCCTGTAAATGTGGAGATGAGGTGTGACTGCACACCAGTCACTGGTGTGACTCCCCCCTAACCCTAAGTAAAGTAGGAAGAGACACCAAGGAATGGAGGTTAAAATTGGAGATGGCAAGCTGGGAGCCACCATCGCATATGGGTGGGCCTAACCCGCTGTTAATCGCTTTGGTCTGTGGAATAATTCTGAATCACTGGTTCATGGAGAAGGCACAGCCACACACACAGCCAGTCTCCTCTGAACTGTGTATCTCACTGCTGGATCAGTCGGGAGACACATAACCGTTCCCCCAAGGCAACAGAAAGCCTGCAGCCTCCAAATGTGAGGAAAAGCCCACCAGGGTTAGCAATGGTTCTGTCACAGAGAGCGAGTTCTTCTTGACAAGACACTCCCCAGCCTTCACAGCAGGTCAGCCTGCCTCAAGCCCTGCCACGGGCAGGTAGGTCAGAATGGAGAGATACCTCGTTTTACATTTTCTTCTTTAATCTGCTTAGACGGTGTTGGACCAAACTCCTCTTCCATGGGCCTGAACATCCGTTTAACAAGGACACTGCTGCTGGAGAAGACAAACAAAGATGATTAAATACACACAGAATGCCACAGTGAGGGGAGTTCTCAGCCTGCCCTCCCCTGTTCACACCAAGTCACAGCAGGAGATGACACAGGCCACGGGAGAGACCTCTGATTTCCTACAGCTCTCCCTTTTCTAAGTGCCACAGTGGGAGGTTCGACCCAGCCTCCTGTCCTTTCTTCTTCCACAGAAGGCTCACTCCAGGAGGATGGTGGTGTTGAGCCCTGAGCATTCTCTGTGGGGTCAGTTCTGACAGATCTGCATTGGCTTGCAAAGTCCCTGTGCATTCCAGATGTGACATGGAAAGGGAAGGACTGTTAGAGAGGAAGAGAAATCAGAGAAATAGAGATTCACTATTCTTAATCTCAGGCACATAGATCTCAGGCAGGTCTGCAGAAAATGGTACTTGCTCTAGGGATTGTCTGGCCCAGGAAGCAGGATCTGGCAGATCACTTAGCAGAATTGTTAGGACAGGACCTCAGAGGGTCAGAACACCTCAATTGACTTAAAAATCCCTCTTTTATAGTTTATTACTGTACAAATTTGGACATGTTTCTCAATTTCCATGGACCTTAGTCTCCTTATCTTTAAGAGGAAGCTGTTGACATAGAAATGACAATATTTGAGGAGCTGGAAATATTAATTACACCAAGTTGATCATTACACACTATGTACACTGTCAAATGATCATACCATGCCCTATAAATAAGTACAGACATTATGTGTCAAATAAAATTAATTAATTTAATAAAATTTAAAAGGAGGCTGGAGAATTAGCTGAGCAGTAAAGACTGTACATTGGTCTTGCAGAGGACCAAACCTAAGTTCCTAACACCCATGTCAGGTGGCTCAGGTTTCTGTAACTCTAGCTCCAAAGGATTCAACATGTCTCATCTCCATGAACACCTGCATGCATGTGTACACATCCATATGCACCACACATGCGTGGAATTCAAAATAATAAAAATTTAAAAGCTTAAAAGAGGTTCTCAAGAGAATTCGTGAGTGTTGGGGACTTAAGGTGATTAGCATGGAGGTGCTAGACTATGACAATGAAGATGACGATGACCTCAGGCTAGAGAGAAGACTAGATTTTCCATCCAGAGCAAACAGTTCAATTAGTGCATGGTCTTGCATGGGAGATGGACACTGTATTAACCCCAGTCTTGCAGATAGCATAAACCCCTGTGGTTCCTGAATGGACTTTCTGCCACAGTCACTCTTCACGTCCCAAGTCAGGTTAGCAGAATCCAGTCCAGTCCAGAAACACTTCTAGTCATGCTAATAGTTTACATCACTAAACCAATGCTGCTTAATTTACCTCCGAAGGGTGCCTCAGTCAGTCAAGTTCCTTAATACGAGCCCAGGCTTCAAAGCACACTCTGCCTTGCTCACGAGAGTCTCCTGAGCACCCTGAGCCAGCTGAATGAGAACCATCTTAGTCCTTATGTCCACAATAACAGAACGCTCAAATGTGTTGTCGGCTTTACACAGGGTGATTCAGCTAATAGAGAAAGACTAGTCGCCTGTGCCGCCTTTGAGGGAACCGCCTCATGGGAGAGCTACCCAAGCAATCTGACACACTGGTAAGGTAGGGAATGAAGTCAGGAGCCAGCTGTCTAACTATATTCCCCTCTCTGTCAGACAATGAAAACAGCTAAGGAAAAAAAAAAATTAAACTTCAAATCCCACCTGAAGTCAGTAATGAACTTAGAGCACTGCTGCCTCTGTCTTGCCTTCTGCTTTGTGTTAACAGCAGGTTGTGTTACTCTGTCTCATCTGGGAACTGGAGTGACCATGAACTTAGAACTAGAAGATATAAAGAGGGCTGGCGAGATAGCTCAGTGGGTAAGAGCACTGACTGCTCTACCAAAGATCCTGAGTTCAAATCCCAGCAACCACATGATGACTCACAACCACCCGTAATGAGATCTGATGCCCTTTTCTGGTGCACCTGAAACAGCTACAGTGTACTTATTTATAATAATAAATAAATCTTTGGGCCAGAGCAAGCAGGGACTAAGCAAGCAGAGTTGACCGAAGTGAGCAGGGTTGACTGGAGCAAGCAGAGGTCCTAAAAAGTTCAATTCCCAACAACCACATGAAGGTTCACAACCATCTGTACAGCTACAGTGTACTCATACACATAAAATAAATCTTAAAAAAAAAAAGATATAAAGAATCCATCCACATGGTACCCAGGCACCATTACGCTAATTGTAGCCTGAAATAGTACCAGACACCTTCTCATGCTGTGTGAGGCAAACTCCTTCACCAAGCAAGATTCACTTATATTTTTTCCAGTTCAGTTAACTTTTGAGAACACCTTATTCCAAGCCACAGGAGACTTTGTCATTAAAATAGTATCTCAGATAAACCACATTTCTCTTGGGAGACCATATATGCTTCCCGATGCTTTCAAATCTATAAGGTCAATAGGAGTCAGTAAGTTTTATGTGTTCTGAATTCAACAGTTTCATTTATTTTTCAAAGCAAAACCAAACAAGGTGGTTATGATTTGCCTATTCTCTAGTAAAAAAGAGCATAGGTTGCAGGCTTCTGGTACCAGGCCACTGATACTATATGACATTTTTCAAAAGACCAGCAAGCAGCGGATCATTGCACTCTCTGGCTTCAATGCCATCCCTTGGGCCATCAGGTAGAAACACCCAAGGCCAGCAGCATATTCAGCCATGGGCTTTTGGGATCCATCACAAGGTAAACAAAGACCCTTGATAGCAGCAAATGACATTAAGACTCATCAGAAAAGTATTGCCAAGTGTTAGGTCTGAAGCAAGATTAAGGCTTAGGGCTACAAAAGTACTCAAGACTTATAGTAAAACCCCTAGAGAGCAAAGAGATAACAGAGAGGTAAGCCAAACACTTGGCCTCGCTGCCTGCAGATTTACCAGCTGCTTCAGCACCACACATAGTGGAATACAGAGCTAAGTCAAAAATCACAGGGATGAAAAAAAAGCTTGGGCTCGATGTGACAATGCCACTGAAGACAGTACCTCCTCAGGACTGAGTGAACACACACAGTGTCCTCGGAGCTCAGAGATCTGTCTGCTCTGCCAGGATCGCACATGAGATGAAGTGAGGCTGGGCCTCTGTGAAGGGCAGAGAGCTAAGCTGTAGGATCTGCCCACTCCCCACCTGCCTGCCTTCTCTACAGACACAGGCTGAGAACTGAGGAGACTGGGCAATAAGGGCCACAAGGGTGAGTGCTGGGAATTATGGGTAGGCACTGGTCCAACCCCTGCGTCTATCGTGTGCCAGCGAGATGACTTTGAAGAAGCTCCTTCATTCCTCAAGGCCGTTTTCCTTGCTGTCAATAGCAGATGATGGGAAATCTGGGAGAAATCATGAACACGATGCGATGCGTGCAAAAGCGCTGAGTACCCGGGTACCCAGGGAGTGCTGTTACTTTCACATATAGCAATAGCCAAGTACCCACCATGCACTAACAGAGGTACCACGACTACCCACATTGCTCAAGCAGAAGATGTATGAAAGTACAGGACATAGCTCTTAGAATAGATCACTATACAACAACACAGGCACCTCTGACAGAGAGACTCGGCCAGTGGAGTCAAAGGTAGGTCACTGGCTACTTGACTTTAGTCAGCTTGCAAAGGACAGGCTGAGACGAGTCACCGGGCCAGCACAGGTACTTCACACTCTCCTAAGGCTTCCCAGGAACTTTATTTCAGGCACACTATGAAGAGAAATGCTAAGTGCTAGGGGACTATAGGAGATCTTAGGACAACCTGCTACAGCATCCTCAGTATAGACCTAAACACTGAGGCCAGGGACCCAGAGGCTGGCGTGAGGTCTCATGTGGATACAGGGCACTCCAGAGGACAGACTGAGCTTCCTGAGCTCAAAGCCAACATCCTTTTCATAATGCCAGAATGTCTCTTATAAAATATGTGATTTAAAGATTAGAATTCATGGGTCTAATCATTTCTGTTTATTCCAACCACTGAAATTTAATTATTTCTATTCAAGATAAAAAGAACAAACTAATTGTTTTTGGCATTGAGATGAGAGTTTTTACTGTGTAGACAGACTAGGCTGGCCTCAAACTTTTGATCCTCTTGCCTCAGCTCCCTGATTTCTGGGATTATAGGCATAAGCCACTATGCTTGATTTTCTAATCAATACTTAGAGAATTTACAACCAATTTTAGAGGTTCAGTCCTGGGCAAGTTTCAGCCATAGCAGAGTTGTTTAATTAATTCTTTTGAGATGGAAGGTGGCAGCTTTTGTCTGGAAAGGGCCCAACAATATTTAGGTTTTTCAGATTCCTGTTGTAACCACTCAGTTCTGCTGCTGTATCACCAATCACAGGCAGCACTTAAAGGAACTGATGAAATACAGCTGTGTCTCAGAAAAGCACTCTCTACAGAAGCTCCAGTGCACTTCATCTCATGTACTACACAATGACAGCCTTCACTGGAGGTGTTTAAATAAAGTATGAAAACCATTCTTAGTAGCAGACCATTCAAAATTGATAAGGCTGGGTGTGGTGGCCTTAAATTCCAGCACTCGGGAGAAAGATGCGGATAGATCTCCGTGAGTTCAAGGCCAGGCTGGTCTACAGAGTGTGCTAGGCCAGCCAAGGGCCCCACCACCATTACCAGCAAGAAATCTCTGACCCTCAGCCTGTCACTTGCCAACTTGCTCATGGAAGGAGATCAGCAACACGTGCCATACTTCCTTTACCAACGATGGAGTGTCTCACATAAGAAGGAGGCCTAAGTCTGACTATGGTTTGGGGGAAAATGACCTTGGGATGTTAGTATATACAATGAATGCAAACAATGAGCATAAAGTAGATATTAGAGAATGAATGTAGTTTTAACTTGCTTTAAGAGAAAAATATAGCATCTAGTTTATGGGAGAGTTCCCATTATAACCTATAATTCATGCAGCCCTAAACATGGCTTTTGTTCTGAAAACCAGTTTCCAGAAGATATAAACAAACAAACCACCTTAGAAGTCTACCTGGGAGGTTAAGGGGCTCCTCTTCCAGAGAACCTGGGTTTAATTCCCAGAATTCATAAGGAAGCTCACAATCATCTGTAACTCCAGTTCCAGGGATCCAATGCCCTTTTCTGGCCTTCATGGGCATCAGGCAAGCAACTGGTACACAGACATACACAGAGGCGAAATGATCGTATGCATTTTGTTTGTTTAAATTTAGTAGTCTCCCATGAGGGAAATTAAGATAAAACTTTTTTTAACTAAGAACAGTTGCAGGAAAGGAAAGAAGTTTGAATGTTGAAGGAGGGAAATGCTTCTCCAGAGAGCAGAGATAAGCCAGGGCACAGAAGTCCAAAGCCGTTCACCAGAGAGGCGCTGCTGTGACAAGCTCACCTGCTAATGTATTTAGGAGAGAGCACGAGGAGATTTATAAAGCATACTTTTGTATATGTTTGTGGGGTTTCCAAAAAAGAATTAATTAACCAGAAAAGACTGTACTAAACAAGGCAGTGTCATTCAAGAGGCTGAAACCCTAAATGACATATCAAAGGGCAATCTCGAGCTAGCAGAGGCTTCTCTTGTCTTTAGGCCACAAGAGGGAAACAATGTTGACATCTGCCCCTGGTTGTACCCTAGGTCTGCTTTGCACAGACCTAAATGTAATGGAGCCAAGCCAGCACACTCAGTTGTTCCAAACCCATGAGCCAAAGTACAGTTTTCCTCCCTTTAAACTCTAAAAGCTGAAACTGTCCAGCTCTTAGGAACAATGGAATCACTTCCTCATGTGCAGAGGGTATTCCATCACTGGCAATACTCGAGTAGAAGGCAGCTCAACACCTACCACTCAAGAAAGTGGGATAGATGCTACTGTAGCCTAGAGAAGAGTCAATTCAGTGGCCTTTCAAAAAATCTACAGGTGGGCATATGTTCTCCGAAAAGCCGGAGACCAGTCCCTATCCCCGTTACACAGACACACTCGTGGAAAGAGGGGAAGAGAACTGCTTATCTAAAAGCCACAGGACAGTGGACAGGCTCCCAGCCTAGTCAGGCCCCACTCAAAGCTGTCTACCCAGAGTGAAGACTTCAGGAGCTGTCCCTCTCTGGCAGTATTGAATGCAAGAAAAGCTCTCGAGGTCTTAACTAGATCTCATGTTCGGCTCAGACAATGGGAAAGAAGAAATATCAGAAAGATTTCAGTAAACAGTGCACTAGAAGAGATGGGCCACTTTGGTAAACTTAGAATGTACTCAAAGGCAGATCACAGGGAGAAGGGAGGTACAGAAAGAGAGCATGCAAGGAGAAAGGTTGTCACCCGGCTGCCACCCCAGCTACTTTCTCAGTTCTAAGGCACAAACAAGCACATGGGAAACTCCCACTCCAGGGTGGCCCAAGCTAGAAGGTCCATTGCTATGCACACAAACAAACATCAAGTGCTTGAGAAGGAAATGGCTGCTGTCTTACCCTTCTCGCTCATCGTCTGTGTTATAATAGACCTGTGAGAAAACAAAAGGCACATGGAGGAAAGGAATGAAACACGGAAATCTGCATGAATTGTCTTAACAGGCAAACTGTCTCTCACGATTAACAGTACTCTGTGTGTGTGTGTGTGTGTGTGTGTGTGTGTGTGTGTGTGTGCGTGCTCTATCGCTCTATCAAGACTGATGAGGTATCTTAGCCCTAGTTGTAACAGGAAGCAGGACAGTTAGACTCAGCTATTTCTCTTCTGTAAGATATGGAGACGACCTCATTGCATAGGAAGCACAGCTACATGCTTGAAAGCTTTTAAAAAGGAGGCATAAATACACACACACACACACACACACACACACACACACACGCACACACGCAGTCCTTTCTGGACAAGATACAGTATTCACTCTTTCCTCTTATATCTTGATTCCTATGGAATAAGACAAGATAGAAATATCAAGGAATTCTTAGTAGAAATCTACTCCATGCAAAAAGTATGGATATATTTATAGTATGAACATGGAATCGCACACACATACACACATACACATACATAATCCTCTGATTGTACAGCTGCCTCATCACTACATAAAGCATTCTCCAGAAAGAGAAGAAGCTAGCAAGATCTCTCCTTTAGACTGATGGCAGTCCCAGCAGCACTCAGAATGGGAGGGGACCTGAGTCTGTCATTATGCTAGCTCTCAGGACAGTCTTTTCACCCAAGGCCTCTGAAGTCAAAGGAAAACCCATCAGTGCAAAATTAAAACCTCAAGGGTGTGTGGCTAACACTAGCTGTGGCTGATGCTAAGAAACACCTTTCTTCTCTACAGTTTTCACTTCTCCCATGGGAGAGAAGGTCTTAATGAAGAGGAGAGAAAATAAACCTCTCTCATCTCAGAACTCTGTAAACCTTCCATTACAGAGGATGCATCCCTCAGCAGGTGGGTAGCTCAGCCCAGTCAGTGCTGTAGTACTACATACAGACAGACACAGGGAAACCTTCCTTTTTGTTTTCTTTGAGCAATGTCATAATTAATTCTCCTGTGGATACATAGCTTTCACCATTACACTTTTAGCATCTGCATAACCTTCCGCAAAACTACACTGTCATAATTATATTATTATTGAACATTTATTTGGTTCCTAACCCTTCCTTTCATTTGTAAATTATAACCATAGAACTTAGTTTTTGTGTATTTGAAGGAATATACAATACTATCTTTTTCCTTCAGATGAGAAATGATTTATCCATTCAATGAGAGCTATTAATAAGGAGACATTTGTTGACAGGATCTTCATTTCTCTCTGCTGGGCAAGTGAAGTTAATGATACAGTTCTCTCTTACCACTAGGTGGCAGTATGTGAACTGATAGCGTCTGCTTGACGTGAAACTTCTGGGATGAGCTTTCTCCCCTGGCGATGCCAACAATTTTCTAATGACAGCTTACACCTTTCTTTGCCTTAGAGTCCCAGTATTCTCTCCTAAGACAGTCTTTTCTGTAAAAGTATACTTATGTATGGAATCATACTGACTTTGCTCTGCCGCTAAATTCGAAGGAGAGTTGTGGTCTGCTCTGTCGGGAGGGTGTGAGAGCAGGAGTCTTACCTGTCCCGTCCTCTGCAGGTTTGCGAAGTGAACATCTGGTATGAAGAGCACAGGCTGTGAGTGCAGGTCGGGCATGGTTTTGAAGTACGTGATGTCACTCTTCTTCTGTAATGGTATGGCGGCCATTTTTGCATCAGAGGCTGGATGCAAGCACAAAGCCCACGCATGAACAGGGTTATGCACGCCTGAGAACTCTCAGCTACCGGCCTCATCTTAGCAAAGTCCATGATTCTCCCTCAAAGCTTTCTCAACATCCTAGGCGTAATTGTGTTTTAAATGTCCTTCCTCAGGCCCAAACAAACAAAAAATATATGGGATTCTAGGAGAATCCACTCAACGTGGATGGAAGCTTCAGCCACTTCCGGCTGCCCTGTGTGTACCCTGGAGTCCCCAGTCTAAGAGGGGGACTTCTGTTTGCTCTCCATATGGATAGTCCCCTGTCTCTGGACAAGAGCATGCACCTTGGGCATTTGTACCTTCCCCTGCAGCCCGCTTCTATCTGTCTTCTCAAAGGACCCAGCTGGCTGCAGTCCCCTACTTAGCAGTCAGTATGGGGAAAGGGGATGACTCAGCACAGTCAGTATGGGGGAAGGGGATGACTCAGCACAGTCAGTATGGGGGAAGGGGATGACTCAGCACAGTCTGTATGGGGGAAGGGGTGACTCACAGTTGTTGCACTGGGTTTGGGAGGCCTGGCCCTTCCCTTTCTTCCTGTTCTGCTTTCTCTCTTCATCTCGGATTTTTCTTTCTGCTCCCTGATAGGGAAAACAAAGAGAGACCAACCAAGGTATATTCTCAGAGGATGCTAGAATATTGTCACAGGCACACATGCGCATGCATGCGTGTGCACACACACACAACATATGCACACAAACATTCATGCACACACACATGCATATACATGAGCATACCCACAAACACTAATGCACACACTTAAAGACACCACGAAGATGGGAAATAAAACAAAGGAAGCTTCGACTTCTCCCTGAAGCGCAATGAGAACAACACACACAGATCTGCGTGCTGCAGCGCAATGAGAACAACACACACAGATCTGCGTGCTGCAGCGCAATGAGAACGCACATAGAACTGTGTACTGCACTTTGACCTTGGAGTGACCTTGGACCTTGCTCAGATCACCTCCTCTTCCTGTCTTATGCCTATTTCATGAACTTGATGTTTGAATCCAAGAGGAAAGAACAGGCTGAGTTCTCTAACTCAGTGTCACCTGCTGAATAACTCAGTGCTACTAATAGAATGGCCTTTCCCTGTGCAAATTCTCCTCTGCATTTGGCTATGAACTTAAAGAAAAAAAATCACCACAGGAAGGAAGGGCATTCTTCTCTAAGTGGTGGTCACACAAAGATGAGGGGTTGCTCAGCACATGGAAGTACCGATATTCTCCGGTGTGCTTAGAGATGGTGCCACCATACAGAAGACTCATTCATCTACTTCTGTTCTTTGTAAATTGACTATTTTTTAAAAGAATTATTTATTTACTATATATAAGTACACTGTAGCTGTCTGTCTTCAGACACACCAGAAGAGAGCATCAGATCTCATTACAGATGGTTGTGAGCCACCATGTAGTTGTTGGAATTTGAACTCAGGACCTCTGAAAGAGCAGTCAGTGCTTTTAACCTCTGAGCCATCTCTCCGGCCCATAAATTGACTTTTTAATATAGTTTTATGTAGTTATAATCCTGCCTCAATTACTGATCAGCTGTCTGGGTGCCTGCACTACTCACTGCTCATCTTTCTTTTGGGCCATTTGTTAATTTATTTTCCTCTTTTAACCCCCAGTCAGAGAAATCCCAGCACTTTCCTCTTGCTTTCTCTCTCTTTCAGAATTCACCTACAGGTGACATTCATGGGACACCAAGCCTAAACTTCTTCCCTAGGTCTTGGTCCATGTTAACAATCCCTTCCTCTGCAGTAGCTACTTAGGGAACACCTGACACAAAGCAACCTTCAATTTCAGAAATGGCCTGAAACTGTCAGGGAAAACACATTTGGCAAAATAAAATTAATTCCTCTCTGGGCAAAAAAAGAAAGGAAAAGAAGAGAGAGAAAAGAGAAGAAAAGAAGAAAAATGAAAAGAAGAGAAATGAAAAGAAAAGGAAAAGGAAAAAGAAGAAAGGAAGTCAAAAGGCAAAGTCAAAATTGCTGAACATATTTGGAACATTTGGCACATAAAGTGTCAAATTCCAACTTTATAAAAAAGATCTATTCAAACACATGGATAAATATGAAATGGTTTGGTCTGAATTAAAAAGAACAAGATACACTTTTTGGTCACATTGACTCTTACAGGAGAGTCCCAGCTCTGACGAAGGCTAGGACGCAGTGGAGACTTGTTATCAACAAGAGCACCATGGCTTTGAGGGAGTTCTGTTTTTGTTTATTTGGTTTGGTTTTTCCGAGACAGAACATGGGCGGGGGGCGGGGGGGTCGCGGAACTAAGTGATGCTTATGCTTTTACACAAAAATCTGAATGTCATTGATACTTACAGGTCATAGAAATTCACAGCAAGAAGGACAACATTCAGAAATATCTGCTGCATAATACTCATCAAAATACCCTAAAATCTTGTAGAGACTTTGTATTTGAACAAAGAGAAATGCTCAATGCCCCAGCAGCTCCTCATTCAATGCTGGGGAAGGCAGCTTTGCTTGCTAGGTGCATGCAGGGCATTTAGCCATGTGCTGGAAGCTCAGTATAATTCAGTAATTCACATAAGTGCGGGTCTTTATTGTCTACCCTCAAAGTATAACTCACTAAAGACACATCCCAAAGTTACACAAATTCCTTTTTATTTTTCATTTTTGCATACTCAACTTTTGTTTTATTTATTTATTTTTTAAAGATTTATTTATTTATTTCATGTATGCAGACACTCTAGAAAAGAGAGTCAGATCTTGTTATGGGTGGTTGTGAGCCACCATGTGGTTGCTGGGAATTGAACTCATGACCTCTGGGAAAGCAGTCAGTGCTCTTAACCACTGAGCCATTTCTCCAGCCCCTTTTGTTTTATTTTTAAGTGTTAGTGTTGTGCAAAAATCTAGACTTATCAGACTGAATACTTCTGTGGTTTGTTTGTTCTTTTGTTTGTTTGTTTAACAACTTGGCACAGCTAAGGTCATCTGAGAGATGCTCAACTAAGGAAATCCATGTGGAGCATCCTCTTGATTGATGTGCGGGGGCCCAGCTTGCTGGGGTTGGTGTCACGGTGGACAGGTGGTCCTGGGTGTATAAAAAAGCAGGCAGAGCAAGCCAGGAGGAGCAAGCCAGTACAAAGTGGTCTTCCATGGCCAAGCCTCCAGGTTCCTGCCTTGAGCTCCTGCCCTGATGTCACTCAGTGGTGGACTATGACCTGGAAGAATAAAATGAAATAAACCCACAAGCTACTTTTGGTCACGGGCTTCATCACAGTGACAGAGAGCTAACTCAGACAGATGGTGCAGCAATCGGAATGAGAAATGCCCAGGGAGAAATCACCAGGGTGGGCTTGGAGGGTTACAGCATCTTCCACTTCCAGTTTTCTCTCTCTGCATTGTGTCTGCATCTCTCATCTTCCCCCTCCTACTTCCATGCTTCACCGGCATGATAAACTCTGGACCCATAAGCCAGGATAAACTCTTTTGTCCATAAGGTGTTATGATCATGACGGTTTATCATCGCACAAGAAAAACAATAAAGATGGATACATCCCAAGACTTTTTACCATTTTTTGTACTTTAGTCTTTGTATTATTATTGAGAATAGCCTAGAATTGTTTTAAGAATTATCTATGTCATCTCCCTCTTCTGGAAAACACCAAATGGTGGACAGCACAGATGTAGGAGGAAGACCCAGAAGGCCCAGGCTCCAGGCTTGGAAGACCACAGAGGCTTCTGCATGGGACTTGGCAATGGTCTTTGGGACTGAGCTTGTAGTAGAGGCTGTGGGGCTTGCGGAGGTAAAGCTGAAGACAAGGAGTAGATCCCTGTCAGCAAGCTGAAGTCCTTGGTTGAGGACTCCAAGATCAAGTTCCTGAAGGAAATTCACCGGTTCTCCCTGCCCATTATGGAATCCTAGTCTATCGACCTTTTCCTGGGAGCATCCCTAAAGAATGAAGTTCTAGAGATCATGCCAGCACAGAAGATGCTATGTGGGCCAGGTTCAAGGCTTTGGTTGCTTTTGGAGACATCAATAGTGATGTTGGACTTTGTGTTAAGTGGTCCAAGGATGTAGACAATACCTAAGGAGATAGCATCTTGGCCAAGCTTTCCATTGTCCCTGTGTGGAACAAGTACTAGGGGAACAAGATTGGCAAGCCCCACATTGTTCCATGCAAGGTGACAGGCCACTGTGGTTCTGTGCTGGTGCCCCTCACCCTTAAGCCTGGGAACACTGGCATCGTTTCTGTGCCTATATCCAGAAAACTGCTCTGTATGGCCGGTCCTGGCTGCTACACATCAGCCAGAGGTTGTGATGCCACCCTGGGCAACTTCATCAAGGCCATCTCCAAGTCCTGCAGCCACTCAACCTTGGGACTTCTGGGGAAAGACTTTGTTCATCACAGTTGTCTCATCAGGAATTCATTAACCATCTTGTGAAAACTCACACCAGAGTTTCTGTTCAGAGGACCCAGGCTCCAGCTGTGGCTACCACATAGAATGGTTTTTATACAAGGAAAATAAAATGAATTAAATCTACTTTAAAAAAAAAGAATTCTACATGTGGTGTATAGTATTCAGGAAAAAGAGCCACAATATTCTCTCTCTTGGGGAACTGTCACTCTCATTTCTAAAATAAAGCTGTGATTTCAGCAAGCTACAAAGGAGCATTAAACATTCAGTAAAGACAGAGATGCCCTCCATCAGGCATCTTATTGCCTATTTATTTGTAGCCAAAACTTCCAGAGAACATTGCTTCTACACATATGGAAGAAGACTATTCATTTTTTGAAATTACAGACTTTCTGCAATTGACACAATTACAGCTAACCCTCTGCACAGTCACGGCACTGTGACTTACCACATGTAAGTTCTTTGACATCCCCACTCCTTAACACTGGGATATACAAAAACCCACCAGGAACACTAATCACTTGCATGGAACAAATGCCAGCCATTTACAAATGCCCGACATCTTTCCATGACTTTAGGGGATGTAAAACAGAAGCTATTAGGAATGTGACATAGCTTCCGTTTTTTTTTTTCAATTTGACAAGCACATCTACACAAGCAAATGGTTCATATAATTAAGCACCTTTTCCAGCCTCAAGGCCCTGCCACATGACTTCAACAAATAAAGCTTCGGGGCTGGTAGGGAATGCATACACTCCCCTTCAAATCCCCTCTCACTGAAAGGCTGAAAACCTGAATGGAAATCTCTTTGTTTTTAAACTGGCAAACAAACAGTATACTCAACCATTTTATCTTCTTAAAGATTCTGGGACATAAGCTCCCAGCCACAAAGCGATATCTTTCCATCTCTCTTCTGAAAGTCTGGGCGTTCGTTTGCTTGTTTGCTTAGCTTTGGGGTTTTGTTTTGTTTTTTGTTTTTGTTTTTGTTTTTGTTTTTTTTTGAATAATCAGTTGTCATTCTGACATTCTGTGTATAAAGTTTGTCATTCATGCAAGGAGTCTGAACTGGGACAGATCTCTGTCTGCTGCATGAGTCCAGCCTCTCGCCTTGCGCCTTCTGACCTACATGTGTGTATGCATTCACTGTGTATGCTGACTCAGTTGGCCTCTGGGCTCCGGAAGCTACCTAACTGTCCCTGACATTTGGGCCGTATGGCTACACCTACATCCCTGTGCAACTCTGTGACTGTGTCCTCCTTTCTCCTCTCCTGATCATTTTCTCTCTGGTGTCACTGTTTTCAGCTCACAGGTACCCATTTCTCCTAGTGCTACTCCATTGCTAAAATAGACATTGCAACAGACTGTTGTGCCTTTAAGAATGAAGGCAGCAAGGAACTGGCTACTGGCCTCTTTTCCTTCATCTCCCCCTAACCTGAGGAGTCACTAGTCCATGCCTATGAGTATCCAGTGAGATAATTCCATCTTTGCCACCTACCTTTGCATGTACATGTGTTGTGTGAATGTGTACCACAGTGCATACCAAGGCCAGAGAAGCACACAGAATCTCCTTCTCTCTTACTCTTCATTGCCTTGGGACAGGGACTTTCATTGAACCAGAAGCTTGCCATTTAAGCTACAGTGGCTGGTCAGGGATCTCTGGGGACCCACACGGCTCTGCAACAGCACTGAAGTCACAGGCACATGCAGTGTGCCAGATTCTTATATAGGTGCTGAGGATTTGAACTTGGGTCCTTGTGCTTACATTAAAAGCACTTTATCCAGTGAGCCATCCCATGGCCATGCTTGTCAGGCCACATGGCCACTCTCTCCCATCATGCAGTTAGACTTATAGATAAGTTTGTGCTCAGTGCCCACCACCAGCGTGTCACCTGTGTTTTTACATTCCATGTCTAAAGTTTATTCTCTACTAGATTTTCAAAGAAAGAATACTAACAGCACTTGGGTTTACTTGTTGTTTATGTTGTATGGGAAGTTTGTGATTTTTCTATATTTTTTTATACTAGATTTAATTTGGCTAGAAACAAAGTCCTTGGCCACTTTTACTTTATTCTATTCAGTCTACTGTTTTCTCCTTGCATAGGATTACTGTTGAGAAATTTGATGATAAAAAAAAATCTCTTTATTGTCCCTAATTGTTAGATGCCAAGAGAACATTTTTCTGTCTTTTCAAAGTCCAAAAGCTATTTTTTCTTACTTCCTTTTTCCTTCCTTCCTTCCTTTTTCCCTCCCTTCCTTCCTTCCTCCCCCTGAGATAGCATCTCACTATGTACACCTGGCTGTCCTGAACACAAATGTAGACCAGGCTGGCCTCAAGATCACAAAGATCTGCCTGCCTCTGCCTCCTCATTGCTGGGATAAAGGCTGATACTATCACTTCATATTGTTAGCCTGAGCTGGTCTCTCCACCATGTGCTCAGCACTCTTGTGGGGGGTTCTGCTGCAGCATTTTTCACATTTGCTTCATTCCGTTTCTTGGGAGTTTGTTGTTGTCTTATTTGTTGTTTTGTTCTTCTCAATGATCATTGGTTGTGAGTTCCTGGATCGTCTTTAGCTCTGCCCTCTCCTGCATAACTTCCTTGCATCTTTGAAATCTGTGCTCTTTTCCCACCTGTACCTTCTTATGACTTTACCTGTCACATTGTTCAGCCATGGTTTCTTCTGAAATAGTTCAGTTTTCATTTCTAGTTCTTCCTTGAGTTCCAGCACATTTCGATTCTTGGGTACAGGCTTTTCAGGTCCCTGTTGACCCCAGCTTCTCATGCTGTCTGATTCATTGGCTCACCTTGAGATGCTGGGCTATTTTTCACCCGCAGGGTGGTGATAGCTTTGTGTGTTCATTCATTGTCCACAGGGAAGCTGGTCTCTTGGACATGAGAGCACAGTGTACTGAGTGTGTCAGGAGTAGGTGTGATTTACTCCCAAAAGTTCTAGGTGAGGACCCATGCCATCCATCAAATGGCAAAGATTACCGTGATACATTCTAGAACAGTATCCACACCCAATGAAAGGTCTAGATCTGTCATTTCAGCTACATGTTCACCAAAGCACAGTACACTACAAACTGAAGCTCCCCTCATTCCCTGTGCTGACATGGTTTGACATGAGTGAGGTCACCAGGCTTATCCCTGATGATATGACGGTGAAAAGGCACACAGGGGAGCTCTTCTCTTTCTCCCCCATGTGAGGACAAAGGAGTAATATGGCTCCTGGCAGCCAAGAAGATGACCCTCCCAGGGACTGCACCCATTTGAAACTGTCTCGCAGTTTCACAAACCAGGTTCTGCCTCGACCGAAGGGAGAAAGGAGACCTGAAACACAGAGTTCGAGAACAAAAGGACAAAAACCCAACACTCATTGATCTCAGGTTTTTATCCCCCAGAACTGTAAGTTTCTAAGGCTCAGACCACCTGGCCTGGGGTATTTTGTTTTAGCAACCTGAGAAAGCTAAGCCATAGAGCAATGTCAATCATTGAATTAAGATTAAAACTGGTAGGAAAAAACCAGCAAGAGCCAAAACAAAGGGCAATGGACTGGTGGCTCCCTAACACACACCAGGACTAGAATGGAAAGCTCCTACTTCCATGTGATAGTCAAATGACTCTTTAGACACCGCTAGGCAAGGGAACATGACAAGGAAGATTAAAGAAATCCGCGTCCTAAAAGTCCCTTGCTGACAAATGGTCATGCTGGCTCACCTTGTCGCAGAAGACCTTGATCTGGCAGTATGCTCTGTGGATAGGTTTATTGCTGCGGTTGTTATAGCTGTACGTGTCGATCTGAATCATCAGGGGAAGTCCTTTCACGCCCTTTTGGGAGGAGAAATCTGTACTCAAGCAATTCACGGTGATGAAAATCTGAAAGAGGGAGGGAGAGAAGGAGGTAAGTTCACAACTGCCGTACAGAGGACTCCCCAGCCACGAAGTGAGAGTCCCACATGGACCTGTAAGGACAACTGACAAATATCCAGTGCTCTCCCCTAGAAAGCAGCCAGGTGCACAAAACATATTACATGGTCGTAAACTTGTAAGCAATTCACTTTCATATATGACCGTGAAATAGACAGTTTAAATGACCTCCTAGAAAGTACACCAGCAAAGCCTTAACCATAAGTGAGGTTAGTAAAACATTATTTTCTCCATCTATCAAAACTGTCACCTTTGGGCGAGAGAAATGACTCCGCAGTGTAAAAGCACTTCTCCTTTGCAGAGGGCTAGGGTTTGATTGCCAGGAGTCACTTGGTGGGTCACAACGGTGGTCACTCCAGTTCCAGGGGATGCAGGCCCTCCGCAGGCTCCTGCATACACAAGGTGCACATACACACACCCAGGCACACGCACATAAATTAAATTAATCAATTAATTTAAAAAGTTATCACTTCTAATAGTTAGAACTTTCCCTAACTTCTGACCTTCAGGATAAAAATAAAATAAGATTAAAAACTTCCTTTTTTTAATACAATAGCACTGAAACCTAGTTATGTTTGTGTCAAGCTTTCTTCCTTGACTGAGAAGCATGATGTCTGGAATAATTTTGTATTATTTAATATTACTGGCCCCTAACATAATACCTAGCAAAGAACAGATACGCACTGAGCCCTACATAAATGGACCAATGACTGAACTTGCAGAAAGCTCCGACCTCAGCCTCTGCCCCAGCAGGGAGCAGCTAAGGGAACTCATCTACACCACACAAGACTTCAGCTCTCTGTGTTCACATTCAAGTGCCTGCAAGCCCTCTAGCTGCAGAAGAAAATCTAAATACTAATCTATTCCAAGTTATAAAGCAGTAAGAAGCTGGCAAAGGCAAGAAATGAATCAGGAGGGATTAAGCAACAGTGCCCACCTCCTCCTAGTAACCAGAAGCACACACCTGCAATCCCAGCAATCATGGGTGAGTCAGGAGGATCATGGGGCCACAGGCAACCTGGGAAATACAGCAAGACTATGTCCAGGGGACTGGGAGGGGACAAACAAAACCCTTATCTTATAGCATGTGGCATCAAGAAGCGCAATGGAAAACAAAATAAAAAAGGAAGAGAGAGAGAGAGAGAGAGAAGCGCAATGGAAAAAAATTAAAAAACCTTCAAGCAAAAAACAAAAACAAATAAAACCAAAATCAAAAAACATACACTAGAAATGTCACCATCCCAATAGGGTAGAAATTCCAATCTGTTTTTAAGGATTCTATTTGACTAACAGAAAAAGCAAAACCAAGTTTCATTGTAAAGAACTGGTAGAGACAAAGGATGGAAGCACATGAGCTAAAGTGACCCTCATAGTACACAATGGTGGGCCACACTCCAAAGAGGCCGTTTGTCATGGTTTGGACGTGCAATGCCCCAGAGAGTTGAGTGAGTGCTATTTGAGGTCGTGTAGCCTTTAGGAGGTGGCCTGGCTGGGAACTAGGTCTCTGGGCCTTTGAAAGTTATAGCCAGCCCCTGGCTCTTGGCACACTTTCTGCCTTCTGGCCCACCTTGATGTGAACAGCCCTTGCCACACGCTCCTGCTGTGATGCCTCCCATCCACAGTGCACTGAGACCTTCCGAAACTCTGGGCAAAGAAAGAAAAACAAAACATCTTTCTTTCATTACTCTGTCACCGAGACACAAAAGTAACACCATTCAACGGTGATTCTCGTGGGAATGAGAAAACACTGGCGACAATGGTCATAGGAAACCAGGACATATATTATTATATATAATACAACTTTTCAAAAAGTGTTGTCCTCTGGGCTTTTAATGGACATCAAAAACTAGAGCTTTTGCACCCCTGTGAGGGTGTGTAGGTTGTGCTGCAGGAAGAGGAGGCTCCGTAGATCTCTTCCTAAGACCCAGGCTGATCGGTTTGAAGTCCTGCAGACTTTTGGTAATTTACACCACTAGGCATCTAATTGCCAGTGCTTTACCACGTCTTTGTATCTGGGAACTCTTCCAGGAAATCTTAGCTACATTAGTAAGGCACCATCAACTGTCCAGGACAGTTGACAAGTTTCAATGATGTGCCGTACAACACTCTCCCTGCTGAGCCAGGGGCTCCACTCTTCCAACCACCACTGAAAAACAAATGCTAAAGGTCTCCTCTGCAGGACATAATATGCAGGTGCTCTGAGAGACATTGGATCCATGTTAAATACAAATTTTTCCTGTTTGTTTGGCTTTGAAGCAGGATACTTCTCTGTTGCCCAAGGTTTCCAGGAACTTGGAATTCACTATTTGACCAGACTGGTATTAAATTTGTGGTGAAATTCACCTGATGAAGCCTCTCTTGAGCCAGAATCAAAGGCATGATCTCCCATCCCCAACAAGAATGAATAAATCTTAGCTCCTTTACACCCAGACACAGGCACAAGTACACACACATATATGAAGGGAAAGAATAAATATATAAAGTAATGCATGTTTTAATTTCCCTACCTCACTCTTTATACATACCCTGTAATATCATGTCCTATATTTTAAATATACAACACAAGATACCTTTAAATATATATACTCATTCACTCGTTCATTCTTTTCATTCATTTATTCAGCCTATAGGTATCCATAGAAGCACACAATGGTTCAAATGGTGTTACATTAGGAATAAAAGAAGCCAAATCTACATCATAGACCTAACAACTCAAGTCAGGTACACTAAGTTCTCGGCAATGACTGTCATTCGGCGGTCAAGTCCAAGAGGTGTGAGGAGAGAGGTTCAGGAACACAAAAAAAAGCCCTCAGCCTAGAGGATACTAGAGAAATATATGCCACAGAGACTCTAGGCTTAAACAGGGGCTTCACAATGTTAAATGCCTGAGTGGTGAGGGCTGCTAAGAAAGTCTACGGCAAGCAGGATGCATCTACCAAGCCTCCAGAGTAGAAACAGTTTGTCGATAACAATCATGGCAACACAAAATGCTATCTCCAGCCTTGGAGAGTCCCTAAATGGCAGAGGAATTTTATTTAACACTCATTTAAGCAGCAGATATCTTCACGTGTCTTATGTTTCCTAAGGCCATGGCAGCACAAATATAGAAGCTCTGGGCCCGGTAACCATGGAAGGCAGGGATGAGGTGGGGTGAGAGAAGCATGTGGTGTCTTAAAGATGACAATAGCTTCATTGACCACTGATCTGATGGTCAGGAAGAAGATGTCCTTCTCTGGGAACACTTGACTTGTTTTATTGCTGGCAATGGGTTGATCTTGGCCAGAATGTAGTTTCGTGTCAGCAAATTAAATGCTCATTCTGCTGAACTGTGGGTTGTCCCTAATCCTGGCCATGCACTTCACAGAGATCTTCCTGATAATCCACAGGGACCTCAATCCTGACTGCCCCCAACCCCATCAAAAGGTCTTCAAGCCAGAGTTCTGATGGCTATGATCTACTTGACTGAGCTTCCCCGGCTAACTCACTGATTTGCATGTCTATCATTCAGTGTGGGTCTACAGGATAGGTAGGAAGAAATGCTAATTATGGTCTGTCAGCTCTAAGTCTGACCTAAGAGCGAGAGGAACGGATCAGGACTATTTATAAGGACCACTTAAGTCGCCTAGTCATCTAAAGCCAATGAGGTAACAGATGCTCACTGACAATATACTACAATAAATAGACTCAATCGTCCTTGGAGTAGCTATAAAAGCCAGTCATACAGTACACAGGGTTCCTAAAAGCCAATTGAGTTCCATCTGGAGACATTTAGATTCAATGCTCTTAAAAGAGAAAGGGTCTCCACAAAAGGCCCAGTGTGGCATCCTGATCCCATAAAAGGTAAACTACAGGAGTCTGCCTTCCCCCAGGTCAGCACGCAGGCGGGCAGGATGCTACACTAGGCTCAGCACAGCTTCCTTCTCCTGCTGACCAACCCTTGGAAAGCAGAGTTTCAGTGGCTGATGGCATCAATCAGAGCCTGACCGTGCCACACTTCAAGTCCAAGCAGTTGAACTTTAACCAATGCAGGGTGGGGAGGCACGGAAAGCCGTTAACTAAAACCTTGGCCTCAGAGCTGATAAGCATTTGTTTGTTTCTTCTTGCAAACCCTACCAAGTCCCAGCTCCAAGGGAAGCAGGCAAACACGAGAGCAACTCGCTTGGAGGTTTTTCTACATGGAAATGTGTTAGAGAGGTATGAGGACGGGGATGATTTCACCCACCGAAGGTCCATCCAAACGTCAGGCACAGAAAGGGCTTCCTAGCTCCAGTGGGAGCTCAGACTACACAAAGAACAGATGGATCAAGCAAATAACCAATCTGCCTGTGAATTATACACCCAACAACTGTGATGCCTCTGCTTCCACACTTTCCAAACCTCAGATGTATTCCTCTAATTCTAGAAGCCCACCTCTCCTTCTTCTGGAAAACTAATTAAATTGTGTGCATTCGAGCAAATAATAGACGACACTTCAATTTCCTCCATGTGCTCACAGTAAGTCAGGTAATTTCTTAGTATGCCTAGACACTGCTCCCAGAAAGAACTATCCAGTGCACAAGAAGTTTTAAAAAATAAAATCCTTTGTTACAAGTGAATGACAATTCCTGTTTTGTGGCTTCTAACACAAAAATGACTGTGCTGAGGTCTCAAGCCGAGCTGTGCACCAGGCAAATGGGAAGGCCCTGTCACCAGTGAGCTGCGGGGCAAAATGGGGATCTCACGCTTAACATCCATCCACTGTGTTTCTTGGGCTTTCCAACTGACCCTAGCTTTTGATTTAGAAAGTAATTTGAGATTTAAAGCTAATTCCTCATATCCATGGATTTAATGTCAGGGATTTATTTGATTTCATAAAAATTGAATTTTATATATCTTTCGGGCTGAAGGCTATTTATATATTATTTATTTATTTATTTTGGATTTTCAAGACAGGGTTTCTCTGTGTAGCCCTGGCTGTCCTGGAACTCACTCTGTAGACCAGGCTGGCCTCGAACTCAGAAATCCACCTGCCTCTGCCTCCCAAGTGCTGGGATTAAAGGCATGTGCCACCACCACCCGGCTTATATTAATGTATTTCTGACACTCTTTCTAACAATCCCTTAGAGTGGATCCTAAAGAACTCATCTAAGGAATCACACAGGCATTAGCCTCAAAATCACAGGTAGAGTATGCACTGAGAAATAAGTTTAACACCAGAATCCATTCATTCTCCCTTCAAAAATGGTGTATAAAATACGTAAGGGTGGTGATGCCAAGTCCTCTCCCCTCTTGTTTTTTGCTGTTCCCTCCCCTTCCTCCCCCTCCCCTTCCTCCTCCTCCCCTTCCTTCTCCTCCTTCCCTAGACAGAGTCTCACCTTGTGTGTCTAGCTATCCTGGAACTATGTAGACCAAGCTGTCCTGAACTAACAGAGATCCTCCTGCCTCTGCCTCCAAGGTGCTGAAATTAGTTCATGCTTCTTATTAAAAGCCCTTTAGACATCTTCCTTACATTTTTTTTTCATTGTTCTTCCACTCCCCCAGCTTCCTGTTGTGTTCAGGATTTTCCGAGCCCTCCGCTTACACAGCACTTTTGTAGATATGATGACTGTTATCTTTGTTTTTGTAGATATGAAGACTGTATCTTTCTGTTTTTGTTTTGCCTTTTATTCTTCCAATGCCTTTATTTTCTACACATGCTATGGGTATGTCTGAATACACATAGATAAATATTTGATTTTTCTCTCCCATTCTGCAGTGGTTTTTCTCCTTTTCCACCACCCATGGGGTTTTTTTGTTTGTTTCTGTTGTTTCCAGAGAATATCAAATCTGGTCCATTTCAGGGCTACTACATTCTGCTGTCCTTGTGGATCCACAGAGGACCAGCCCCTCCTCTTCAGACACACCAGCTCTGGCCTTCCCACCCAGAGAGAGGTACACTCTCTCAAGTTTCTCTTTTCTGTTTTCTTCATATACTTAATATTATTTGAATTTAATGTGTTGTTTACTGTTTAATTACCTGTCTGTTCCATGAAGGCAAAAAGCCCGGAAGAAGGCCTCCTTGTCTGCCTCAAGTTAGACGCATTATGTCAGGCTTAGGCTCCTTGGCAAATATTTATTCAATGAGTTAAGAGAACAGGAATAATTTTTCCAAGTATGCATTTCCCCTCTGTGCACGGTCATGCTTTCATAAGCAATAGTACCTAGAAGCCAAGATTGACAGAAGTAGCTGGTGCTGTCAGGATCACACCGTGGGTTAGCTGCTCTGACCAAGTACTCTCTGAAGCTATCTGCCTGTCTGTAGACACAGCTACGCATCTATGGACTGAGGTGCCAGAACACCTAAGTTAAGCACCAACTCCATACTCAGCATGATCATCTGTCTGTCTATCCATCTAACCACCCCCCTATCCATGCATGCTTACGTGAGAAACACAGAGTACCTATAACAACAAGCCCTGGCTGCAGGACAGCCCTGCTCCTTTCTAGGGTCAGTTGGTGTTCTGGGCATAATTAGACAATCCAGACCACACTTGCTGTGAGAGGCTAAGAGAGGGAGAGAGGAGAAAGAAGAAAGAAGGAAGCTGAGTAGAGGGCAGAAAAGATCACGAAGTGGGCCTTGGGCCGTGAAGAGGCACAGCAGCTCTGCAGGGACAAGGCCATCAGCAAGTGGCCTAGTGTGTGCCATGGCCAAGTAGAACAAATAAACAGCACCGAGTTACAGGACCAGTGAGCTACTGAGGAAAGCCATGGGGCTCGGCAGTGGGAGGAGAGACAAACATTAAAAATAGAGGACTCACCCAGGCTAGGCAGGCTGGGCATGTGAGAGAGCAGGACCTGACAGAGAGCAAGAGCCGGCCTCTAAAACCTCCAAGTCAGGAAACAAGTAGGGTTGTCCTGCAATAAGGGGTTGTCTAGAAGAAGCCAGCTTCCTCTATAGCTGAGAGCAAGGTGAAATTCACAAACGGGAGAAAAAACAAGGAAAGGGAAGGAAAGGAAAGGAGAGGAGAGGAAAAGAGAGGAGAGGA
>NW_022196913.1:76317743-76318912 GCF_008632895.1 Mastomys coucha | reverse complement strand
AGGGTTGAAGCTTAATAGTGATGTGTTTGTGTGTCAAGTTGACAAGGGGTCAATTGTACTGGCTGGTTGTGTGTGCCAACTTGACACAGGCTGGAGTTATTACAGAGAAGGGAGCTTCAGTTGGGGAAATCCCTCCATGAGATCCAGCTGTAAGGCATTTTCTCAATTAGTGATCAAGGGGGTAGGGCCCCTTATGGGTGGTGCCATCCCTGGGCTGGAAGTCTTGGGTTCTATAAGAGAGCAGGCTGAGCAAGCCAGAGGAAGCAAGCCAGTAAGGAACATCCCTCCATGGCCTCTGCATCAGCTCCTGCTTCCTGACCTGCTTGAGTTCCAGTCCTGACTTCCTTGGTGATCAACAGCAATATGGAAGTAAGCTGAATAAACCCTTTCCTCCCCAAGTTGCTTCTTGGTCATGATGTTTGTGCAGGAATAGAAACCCTGACTAAGACAAGGAAGAAAAGAGGAAAGAAGGAAGGAAGGAAACTCGCTCCTGCAGCCAGCCCTCCTGTATTCACAACATGTCTTTTAAGTAGCTCCAATAATCCACACTATAGTGCTATGGTATTTAAATGAGGTCATACTTTTAAATTAAAAGGAGCCATGCAAGAAAATGTAAGGAGTTCCCCACCATCGCCAGCAACGCCACAGCCAGCCTCCTGGATACTCATCTTTGTAACTGCATTTCCTTCCTCAGACCCAGAGCACAGTTAACCAGGCCACTGCAGGCATGGGTCAGGTAGCTCCCTCTGCACATGGAGCTCCAGCACTTCCCCAAAGGACACTTCCTCCTGGCCAGATTTCCCCTCAGGGGATTTGTAAAGCAACCTCAGATGACTCAGTGTGGGTCAGCTTCTGAATTTCATTAATTGAACATACATTAAAGCAAGGTAAATTTATTTTTAAAACAATCTAGGTGAGAAGCCTCCATTGGTCTCCAATTTGCACCATTCAGGTCTGCCACCCTAGGAGATCTTGCACAGCAAGTAGCACACAAAGATGTGCAACTTTGTAACAGTTGGCTGGCTGCTTCAGACAGTGACAAGTTCCCATAGTGAGAATTTAAACGCAGACTGAAAGATTCATTTACTGGAATTCTTAGTGGTTTTACCTTCTTGTCTCCCCCCTCTTCCTTCCCCCTTCTCCCTCTCCCTCTCCCCGCCTCTCTCCCT
>NW_022196913.1:76303265-76317733 GCF_008632895.1 Mastomys coucha | reverse complement strand
GGAAAGGAGATATTGTAAATAAAGAAAACATCTAATAATAATAATAATAAACAAAAAAAAAACCCTTAAGTTTGTCATGCTCGAATCCAATACAAAACTCAAAAGGCGCAAAAAAGCAAAACTGTGAACCACCTTCCTCCTTGCTCCCCATTAAGTATTTAAGTGCAGGACTGGTGAGATGGCTCAGTGGGTAAGAGCACTGACTGCTCTTCCAAAGGTCCTGAGTTCAAATCCCAGCAACCACATGGTGGTTCACAACCACCCGTAATGAGATCTGACGCCCTCTTTTGGTGTGTCTGAAGTCAGCTACAGTGTACTTATATATAATAATAAATCTTTGCAAGCAGGGACTGAGCAAGCAGGGTTGACTGGAGCGAGCAGAGGTCTGAAATTCAAATTCCCAACAACACTGTACAGCTTCAGGGTACTCACATACATAAAATAAATTAATTAATTAAAAAAAAGTGCAGGGCAAACGTGTGCTCTGACCTACTTGGGAAGCCATAATAGAGAATGCACACAGCCGTGTTTTCACTCTTCTCACCTAATACTAAAATCTGATATGATAGTTCTGTCTCTTTAAAACATGCTTACATATAAAATAATAATTTCCCCCCATTAGGGCTGTTTCCAGCTTTTTAATTTTTTTTTTCAAGATAGGGTTTCTCTGTATAGCCCTTGCTGTCCTGGAACTCACTGGTGTCTCCTCGACCAGGCTGTCCTCGAACTCAGAAATCCGCCTGCCTCTGCCTCCCAAGTGCTGGGATTAAAGGCATGTGCCACCACTGTCCAGCTAATTTATAAACAAACCCACCATGAATGTCTTTCTTTCTGCGTAGTTTTGTATACAACGTTACCAAGGAATATAAATTTGCTACTGAAGTTGTTCTCTTCAGCTGGGCTTTCTCAGCATTATCTCTTTACAGCCAAGCGTTCAGATGTATGTTCCCTTTGATCTCGAGGAAGCCTTATGAAAAGTCCCGCTTCCCGGTCCCATCCTGTTCGTCTTTCCAACCCCTGAAACGCAGCAGCTCACTCATCCCTCTCTTCCCACAAGACCACCTTCCTCTTTCTACATGCTAACTGGCTGAGTGCAAGACAGGAGGGGTGGGGAGTGGGAGGAGAAAAGCTGGACAAATGTTAGTAATGAATCGACTTAAGTTTAGCCTGCGTGTCATTAATCACACTGTTCTAATTTCTCATCTAAATATTTAAAATAAGAAATGTAGAAATGACAAGAGAAAAGAAAAGAGAGAGTGACACATAGTGGTTCCTGCCTGTAACCCCAGGCAGGGGTACTAGAAGTTTGTCTTAGTGCCAGGCCTGTCCTAACTTCTCTGAGAACAGGATCTGTGTCTGGCCATGAATCTCCATAAACTGGTGTCTCATGTGCTGCCTCAAATGCACCATTGTCTCACTGTACTTAAGAGCAGAGATGACCCTCCGAAAATGAAGCAGTACGACAGGAGGATCATACTCCGTCTCAGCTTGCTCGGCTCTGTTATGCATTTGCTGTGTTACTGAGGGAAGCTAGCTAATTTTAAATCACTCCTTAGTTAGAAGAAAACTGTCACCTGCTTAGAAACACGAATAATTCAATAATATATATAAAGGCCTGGCAGGGTGCCTGAGATATAGTAATTACTGAACAAATATTAGTCATTGTGCACACAAGCACACACCATTATGTCATGAAATCCAAGTGTGTAATCCAATTCTCTGCACAACACAATGGTCCATAGCTGTTAGGTACAGAGGCATAAGTAGAAAGAGGGGCAGAAACCATGGCTACTCCACACGCTAACAAAAAAGATCAACTGATATCTTCAGTGAGATGCCATCCAAAGATTAGCCCTTGTTCACGAGCCTTAGCTCGAGCCTCGCAGCTTTCCCCGTCAGCCCTGGCCTTATGAAAGGGGAACAAAGGCATGGCTTTGTTTAAGTTCAATACCAAAGACTCGAGCAAATGTTTGCCTTTCCCTTTTAGAGCTCCCTCCGCCCACACCACGCCCCAGCAAACACATAAAAACGCCATTTGCCGGGCTTGGCTGTGTGTAACTCAATCTTTTTGAGACCTCTCCCAGGAGCCTCTCCCAATGTTCTCTTTGCTTTTGAGACTATGGGATGCCCCATAATATTCTCTATCAGATAACCTGCTTAAAATCGGGCCTCAGTTAGGCAAAACACTAACTAAGTAAAAGCGGAGAGTAACTGCTGTACACATGGCAGAGTAACTGCTATGCACATGGCAGTTTCTCTCAGCCCCCTTAGCAGCTCCCTAGGCAAAGGCTCCAGCTTACCAGGGGCTGTGGGGTGGGGGACCAGCAAAGCTATGAACCTCAGAAATATCGTCTCCTTTAGACAGTCCTTTGGCTCTCTCTGTGTATCCTGAAAACCAATATTTACACATCTTACCACCTCCTCTCGTGTCTAAGAGTTCAAGGAAGAGAGCACTAGCCACTTATAAAAATACCCTAGGAAGGTGCTTTGTGACTACCAAGTTTAACTTTTAGATTTGTTTATTTTACTCCATGTGCATGAGTCTTTTGCATATATGTGTGTATGCATATATATGTATATGTACTGTGTGCATGTCCCATGCCCTATGACTTTAGAAGAAAACATAAGATCCCTCCAAACTGGAATCCCAGATGGTTGTGAGCCTTCATGTGGGTGCTAGAAATAGAACCTGGGTCCTCTACAAGAAAGAGTAACTGGTGCTCTTAACCACTAAGCCATCTCCAGACCTCCAAGTTTGACTTTTTAGAGTTCTGTATTTAGCACATAGCATCAATAATACAGGGTGTGATTGCACAGGCCTGTAATTCCAGCACTGGGCAATGGAGGCAGGGCAATCAAGAAAGAAGTCAGAGGCAGCCTCTGCTACATGTCTCTAGAGCAGCATCAGACATTTCAGATGAAAAAGAAATACTGGGAGAAGCAGAGAGATGGCCTGGACTCAGAGGGCAAGTGCACTCGCTGCTCTTCCAGGACTCAAATTTGGTTTCCAGCACCCACGTCTGGTGGTTCACAGCTGCCTGTCTGTAACTCCAGTGCAAGGGGACTGTGACATCCTCTTTTGGCTTCGGTGGGAACTTCGAGCTCGAGCACACACACACACACACACACACACACACACACACACACACATTAAAATAAAAAGAAAGAAGGAAGAAAGGAAATCTGAGACATGATAAATTCACCACAATTAGGTACTGAGTTTAAGCTAACCTCTTAATTAGCATAATCTCACTTTACTAACTACAAAGCTGGGAATGCATAAGAAGATTAAAATAGCTGTGTTCCCCCCAATTCACTGCCATCATAGAGCTGATTTGTTACCAAGCTGTCTCTTAAACTAGTAGAGAGGCTATACCTTCATTCCTGGCTCATATGCAGGCAGCTGGGAAGAGCTTGCTCACCACTAGCTGCACCTCGAGAGGGGAGCACCTAATGGAGGAAAACAACACACAAGGAGAAAAGAAGGATGTGGGGATTTCACATGGACGAGGGAAGCTGCTCCGCTGGACATCGGTCATCAGAACTGCGCACATTAACTCTGCCTACTTGCCCTACTGTACAGGCTCTGCCAAGCAGTGCTCTGCTGAAGTCCTCCTTAAAGATGGATTTACAGAGGAATGAAGGCCTTCTGCTGGAATCAGCTAGCCATCTCAACAATCACTCCTCAAAAATGGTGTCAACGGGCAGTTGTGACACACGCCTTTAATCCCAGCACTTGGGAGGCAGAAGCAGGTGGATTTCTGGGTTCAAGGCCAGCCTGGTCTACAGAGTGAGTTCCAGGATAGCCAGGGCTACACAGAGAAACCCTGTCTCGAAAAACAAAAAGAAACAAAAAACAAAACAAAAAAAAAGATTTATCGAGGCCAGCCTGGTCTACAGAGTGAGTTCCAGGACAGCCAGGGCTATACAGAGAAACCCTGTCTCGAAAAAACTAAGGGAAAAAAAAAAAAAAGGGGTGTCAGCTTCAGCTCTTAGGAGACAATCTTCTCAATATTAGAGCAAACCCAGATTCTTACAACTAATTAAAAAGTAAACTATTAAGGGAAACAGGACTCGGGAAATGTCAGGATGCCATGCCCACATCTACCTTACAGGTTTCTATAGGTTCAAACTTACAGATAAGTTTTATTGTAACTCTCTCACTCTCTCTCTCTCTCTCTCTCTCTCTCTCTCTCTCTCTCTCTCTCTCTCTCTCTCTCTCTCTCTCTCATATGTGAGGAGTGTGTGCATTGGTGTGGGTATGTGGTAGGTAAGTGTGGTGTGTGTGGGTATGTGATAGGTAAGTGTGGTTTGTGTGGTCATGTAAAGGTCAGAGAACAACTTGCAGGAGAGTCAGTTCTTTCTCTACCATGTAGGTTCCAAAGCTGGAACTCTGGTCAGCATTGTTGGCAAACACTGAGCCATTACCCACTGAGCCATCACACTGGCCCCTCAGTTCATTTAAACCAGACAAGAAGACCCAGAGTTAGAGAACGGATCCCTGCCTACATGTTTAGATGCAAGCATCCCACTTCCACTGTATTATCAATGTGTTTAGCTTCTTTTTGTTTTCTTGCTTGTTTTGCCTAACACTTTGCTCTCCAGTTCCATCTATCTTCCTATGAATATCTTTTTTTTTTTTAATTATGGGCAGATAAAATTCTGCCATGTATATAATACCATATTTCCTTTTTTTTAATTAGATATTTCCTTTATACATGTCATACCATATCTCCTTTCCCCTCCGAAAAAAGAAAAAAATAAAATTAAATTAAAATTAAAAAAACAAAAACAAAAACAAACCCCTGTTCCCTACCTCCTCCCCGTGCTCACCACCCCACCTTCTCCTGCTTATTGGCCCTGGCATTCCCCTACACTGAGGCATAGAACCTTCACAAGACCAAGGGCCTCTCCTCCCATTGATGACCGACTTGGTTATCCTCTGCTACATATGCTGCTGGAGCCATTCTTTTTGGTTGTTGGTTTAGTCCCTGGGAGCTCTGAGGGTACTAGTTAGTTCATATTGTTGTTTGTCCTAAGGGGCTGCAAACCCTTTAGCTCCTTGGGTCCTTTCTCTAGCTCCCTCATTGGGAACCCTGTACTCAGTCCAATGGATGGCTGTGAGCCTCTACTTCTGTATTAGTCTAGTCTAGTACATACCATGTATATTCTTTTGTGATTGGGTTACCTCACTCAGGATGATATTCTCCAGATCCATCCATTTCCCTAAGAATTTCATAAATAGACTAGTCTAGCACTGGCAGAGCCTCTCCGGAGACAGCTATATCAGGCCCCTGTCATCCAGCACTTGCTGGCATCCACAATAGTGTCTAGATTTGGTGATTGAATATGGGAAGGATTCCCAGGTGGAGCAATCTCTGAATTGTCCTTCCTTCAGTCTCTGCTCCATAGTTAGTCTCTGCAATTCCTTCCATGGGTATTTTGTTCCTCCTTCTAAGAAGGAATGAAATATCCACACTTTGGTCTTCCTTCTTCTTGAGTTTCTTGTGGTTTGTGGATTGTATTTTGGGTATTCTGAGCTTCTGGGCTAACATCCACATATCAGAGAGTACATACCATGTATATTCTTTTGTGATTGGGTTACCTCACTCGGGATGATATTCTCAAGATCCATCCATTTCCCTAAGAATTTCATAAATTCATTGTTTTTAATAGCTGAGTAGTACTCCATTGTATAGGTGTACCACATTTTCTGTATCCATTCCTCTGTTGAGGGACATCTGGGTTGTTTCCAGTTTCTGGCTATTATAAATAAGGCTGCTATGAACATAGTGGAACATGTGTCTTATTACATGTTGTTCCAGCATCTTCTGGATATATGCCCAGGAGTGGTATAACTGGGTCCTCTGGTAGTACTATGTCTAGTTTCCGGAGGAACTGCCAAACTGATTTCCAGAGTGGTTGTACCAGCGAGCATTCCCACCAGCAATGAAGGAGTGTTCCTCTTTCTCCACAACGTCTCCAGCATCTGCTGTCACCTGAGTTTTTTATCCTAGTCATTCTGACTGGTGTGAGGTAGAATCTCAGGGTTGTTTTGATTTGCATTTCCCTGATGACTAAGGGAATATTGCTTTAGGTGCTTCTCAGTCATTCTGTATTCATCAGTTGAGAATTATGTGTTTGGTTTCTTAAGTTGCACATACCTTCATCTTCTCTGAAACTAATCTCCATCTTGGTTTTGTTTGTTTGCTAAATGCTGGACTTCTTGCATGGTTTTGAAAAAAGAAATGAGGAAAAAAAGACTCCACTATTCATAACGGGGAAAAAATATAAAAGAAAAACATATGACCATAAATGTGAAAATAAATTTCAGAATACCAGAGAGAGAGCTACAGAGGTGGGGAGATGGAGAATAAATGTATAAAGATAGAAAAAACAGATACATCTCAGAGCTGCAGGAGTAGAGGGCACTGCTTGTTAGTGGGTATGAGTAAGTTATAGCCGTGGCCAATCTGCGCATGTGCACGCACACACACTATCGATGTGAAGCTTGTCTGCATACACACAGGCACTCAGATGAAGAGAGCAGCATCTTAAGAAGTAGCTATGTCCATGCTGGTCAATGGTTTTTATGATACAAACAAATAATGTTCCAGGAGTAAGGATCAGGAAATCTCTGGGCCTATAGTGTTAAGACAGCACACAGTCTCTGCTGGGACCTGTGTGTGTGGTGATGAGGAGGAGGACGCGGAGGGCGTGGCCGAGCAGGAAAAGTTAAGTAAGCATGCTTTGCTTGAGGAAGTAGGGGTGGTTTCAAACCCTGCTTCCCCTCCTGGGTCCATGTAAATTGCACTCTGTATTTCATGGAAAAGGAAAATTACAGTATGAATGGCCTTGTTTCAATGGGTGATTTGCTTCTGTGAGGATGGGTAACAGAGAAGCCTGGGGTAGTATCCCCAGGGAGAAGCATCCTCCCTTCACTTTTACTCATCTTGCAGTACTGGGATGCGAATCAGAGGCCGAGAAGCACGGAAGTGTCATACATGGCATCCCTTAGCCCTGAACCTCCAATTGCATCCTAAACGGTTGTTGACACAAATGTGTCTCTGCACCTGTCTAAAACGACTGCCTGAGAGGTTCTCTCCCAATCCCGGCAAACTAGAAGGGCATTGACTAGAGATCTAATCGAAAGGGGTGGATGGAGCCCTGTAGGTCCTTTCCTGCAGCTAGAGGAAGGTGCCCAGGCAAGCAGGACGGCCGCCATGAAACTGAGGTCTTGCTCTACCCTGGTAAGTAGAGAGGCTAAGTTTAAAAGCAGCAAAGAATAGCCCGCTGTACTAGCTTCATATTACTGAATTATTCTGCTTTTGTTTTTAATTTTTAATGTTCAAGACAGGGTTTTACTGTGTAGCTTTAGCTGTCCTGGAACTCACTCTGTAGACCAGGATGGCCTCAAACTCACAGATATCTGCCTGCCTCTGCCTCCCAAGAGCCGAGATTAAAGGTGTGTGCAACCACTGTCTAACAGGGTTTTCTTTAAAAACTGTCAAAAAAAAGGACAGCAAAGCGCCTTTGGTGGGCAAGAACACTTGTCACACAAGCTTGATAATCTGAGACCCATCTCACATCCTACACAGGAAGTTAGGTATGCTGGTCTATCTGTAACCCCAGCAATACTCCTGGGAGATGGGAGGCAGAGGCAGGAAAACGGCCTGGAAGCTCATGTCCCACAGTATGAAGGGCAGCAGAGACGAGAGGCCCTGCCTCAAACCAAGGTACAAGGAGAAATCCAATTCCTGTAAGCTGTCCTCTGACCCCTCCATGGCTCCTGTGCACCCATGGTCACACACATATAGACATATCAATAATAATAATGATAATAATAATAAACAAAATTATAAAAGTAATAGACTCATATAGTTAATAGTAATGAGGGAAAATATTTTTTGCTGAATCAAGATTCTTCCAAAATATTGGCTGCAGAGATTTTTTTTTTTCAGAGACTGGGGAAGGGAGGGCAGCCCCTTCATCCTACTATTTGATAGAGTGCAAGAAGGGGCAAACACAGAAATTGGGGTGTGGGTGTGTTGGTCTCCTGATAGGTCAAAAAGACAAAGAGAAAACTTATCCACAACGTCCACACAAGGCTCTCAGCTCAGCAGCACTCTAACCTAGCTGTTCTCCCATGTGGTCACCATGACAGACGCTCTAGCACTCCTGGATTAATCACTGTGAACAGAAACAGCAGCGCTGAATAGGGGGGTGGGGTTCATTTCAAGACTCTCCCTGGAAACCTGGGAAACGGCTGTAATTAGGGCTTCGCTGTGTGGTTGACGTCACCACTACAGAAGACAGCGTCCATCCCTCTGAGCTAGCCACTCGCCAGCAATGCACTAGTCCTGTGTGGGAAATTACCATCTCGGAGATTTCCTGCTTGACAAACCTGCTTTCTAAGTACCAGTGTTTGGCTACAAAGAGAAACTTGAAGTTAGAATATCCCTGCAAGTGGGAGTCATGTGAGAGAATATGGCACAGAAGCTGCCTCCGCCCCATAATCCTCTGCGTGGGACTCAGGCATCTACGGAGTGCTAACCCTCACTCCTCACCACTTCACAGCTGGGCATACTAAAGATGAAGAATGGGAAGTCAGATGCTGGAAGTTGACAATGCCTGTAATACCAGGATTTGGAAGACTGAGGCAGAAGGATTGCTGTGAGTTCACAGCCAGCCTGAGCTACACAGACAGATCCTGTTTGAAAACCACCCTGCCACAAGAAAAAAGAAACACAGATGATGGCTACTCTAGTGTCAGGCCAAGACTGTACCTCACTGCAGGTGCCTTCTGCTGCACTGACCCAGACCCATGCCACACCCACACATTTCCACGCTCTGGCAGTGGGAACACTTGGAACTTCACCATCTACACACCAAGGACCAAAGACAATACACACAGCACGAGGTCCTCCAGACAGCACAGACCCTGAGGGGAACAGGTCCATTCCAAGACTGGCCTGCTTGAGTCACCTAAGCAGAAAGCCGCTGTGGCACAACTGGAAAAACCGGCTCTGAGAGGTGGAACCTTTCCGCCACTCTGCTTGAAGCAGACAGGCAGTTTGGGACCTCAGCCAGAGTCTAGGACACACACACACACACACACACACACCCGCAGGCATCGAGAGCTTGAGCACCTTCCTGGGCAAATGTCGTTCCCATAATTAAAGGAAGCTAAATGATTTGGGGTTGATGCCTCTCCTTTCTCCTATTTTGTTCCAGAGGTAAGATAGATGTAGCATGCGAGGCAGCCACAGAGAAAAGGGTCTAAGAAGACCCGGCTGGGTAAGGTAGTCAGAAGCACTTGCCTAGCACTCAGGAGGCTCTGGGTTCAATTCCCAGTAACACGAATGCACACAGACTAAATAAATAAATCAAATTTTATAAGAGGGATAAGTAGAAGGTCTAGTGGGTAAAGTTCTTGCCATACAAGCATGAGAACCATTTCGAATTTCATTACATTGCCACCTCCCAGACACTGGAAGCTAGGGAAGGCCTAAACCTAGGGTTGATGTCATTGTGCATAAAAATTCAAATTTACCCATGACTGGGCAGAAAAAATTCCAGAACAGAGAGTGAGCACTAGGGAAAAAATAAAGAGAGTGGCCATTCATCATGAGAACCACTTAAAACTTTGCAAACATTGAGGCTTAAATTAATTCAGAATGAATTATCCAAAGTAATTCAGAATCCTACATCAATATGTAGGATTCTGTGTGTGTGTGTGTGTGTGTGTGTATGTGTGTGTATACATGGAGAGAGAAAGACAGAGAGAGAGAGAGACAGAATGGGAGAGAGAGAGACAGAGAGAGAGAGAGAGAGAGAGAGACTGCTAGACCTGGTATTACAATGTATTCCTGTAATCCTAGACCCAGGAAGTCAACACGGGGAGATCCTGTCTCAGAACAATGATACAAACAAACTAAAAAAACTCTTTTTTAAACATGAGTGAAAACATTAAAATTTCCACTGATTCATAAATGCACAATGTACCCACACTTGTTCTGTGAACCACAAGTCTGTGTTCTCCACACACAAGAAAAAATAAAAACAAAAACAAAAACAAAAACAAAAACAAGCATCTTGTGAAATGGACTGAGACCCCTCCTGAAGCCTGCAGAGATAGATATGGTGGGTGTGAACGCACGCAGAACCCTGAAACACATGCTCCCTGCTTAGCTGAAAATCTTTCCCATTACTACTGTCCTATCTTGTCTTTTGCAGCCTGCTTACTATAAAATCAGTAATTCCTTTTTAAAACTGCCCCAGGGCTCTGTGGACTTGAAGGTGCAACCTCAGTTCTGAGGGGCTGATCTTTGGGAGTCTGTCTTCAAATGCCCTTCTGTAGTTTGGAGAATCATTTACAACCTTTTAAAATTTACTTCTCAGTTAACAAAGAACGACAATCACTAAAAATAGATGTTAAGGAAATAAAACAAAACTCTGCTACAGGAAGTATCATGAAATATTGTGGAAGGCCGTTTGCCAATGAAAGAAAATCAGTACCTAGGAGTACACCTGTACACATATGTGTAAATGCACACAGCCAGACACATGTGTGCACACTCTCAAGCACATGTGTATACCCAGATACACACGCACACACCCAAGCGTACATGTGTAGACACACATGTAGATGAGAAAGTGAGTACTTGTACCAGACACAGTTACCACTCTAGCTGCAACACCAGCTAGCTTAGCCCAATCACTAACCCATTAATTTCTACGGAGCTTGTCTCTTCTGATTTCCACAAGTTCTTCAAAGGTCCTTACTGAAACAGTCTAACACATTCATTCACCTCTAACACCCATGACTGCATCTGTGATGCCGAAAACCCGGTGAGGATTCATCACCGCGTTTAGAGCTGGCTTTCACACTGTGGGGCACCTTCTGTGGCAGAACCCCACTTTCTTCTCAGTAACTATGGAGTGGGTCTGGCCTCTCCCTGGTCACACTATTGTTTGGTCAGTGTTTCCCTATCGGATCCCTCGCTGGATCCCCATCACCCTTACCACACAGCAGGATGTTTGGAGGGTCATTTGGAAGTGCTAATCTGTTTGTTTGTTTTGACTTACTAGAGATTCCGACACATCCCAATACTGTGCCCTTACACAGATTGCCCCTGTGTCGTAATCTAGCCTCAGAGAAACGTAAAGGAGCCAGCACAGGCTAAAGCAAGGGAGGCTTGGAATGGCATAGACAAACCTGTGTGCCGTGACAGTCTCAGGAGTAGGGACAGAGCTGAATGGGTCTCAGGTAGCCAAGAACACTGCTACAGTGGTATGTGCAGGCACACCAGGGACCTGCTTGGCCTGCAGTTCCATGTAAAGCTTGATCATGCACCTTGTAGAAAGGCCTGTTCCCTTTCTGGAACATTCTCCCAGCTGCACTACTGATCTGTCACTTTGTGCCAGTTTGGGTCACTTTCTTGGGCCTAAAGCCAGTTTCACCTGCATTGTTTTCTCCATGAGTGGAAGGAGACACTGGACGATTCATTTTCTTCTGGAGAGCATTCTTATACACTCCCAGCCTGTTTGCTCTCACCCAGCCTTCCCTCTCAGGACAATGAGGCATTGACAAGCTTGTTTACATTGACCTCCTCCTGAGATTGAAGACAAGCTCTTCTAACACTCACCCAGATGGGACACAACCGAAGCAGAAAACAAGCTTAGGTTTTATCTCAAACATTCCTCTAAGTGCAAAATGAGTCTGAAGAATCAGTCGCTGAGACCCAGAATGGGCTTTGCGGCCTTCGAAACAGACTTGTGGCTGGAGAACAAACACAGCTATCTGTGGAAGCACTTCCTTAACCAAACCCAGGCAGGGCCGACATCTGTCCTTGACGCCCAGTTGTCAGAGACATTATTTACCCCTGCACACCTTAACCACACTTAGACCCAGAGGAACAGAAGACGGTCAAATGGTCAACGAAGAATTGCTTCAGAGTCACCATGGTGAAAGGCCACTGGATGGCCCTACTAAAGCGCCATACCCCTCACCAGCTGAAGATGTGGGTCACTCACCAGGAAGACTCAAGCTGCCTGAGGGTGACATAGAGAAGCCCAAGGGCTTGGGCAACTCTGAGTGTTACTGGGGAGGGAGGTGGTAGCTTATCACATTTTTGTCAGAGCAGAAGCTACACCTCCACAACAAAAGGTCAAAAGAGCTTTCTTTAAAAAGGGCGTGTGTTCATTTTCTTCTTTTTGACTCAAGTTTCTGGGAAAGTACTACATAAGGTTTGGGAAAAGGGTTGTCAGTAAGAGCCATCAGTAAGAGCGGCCCATCGTAGATCCACTCACCTTTGCCTCCTCATTCACATCCCAGGTGAAGGAAACGGCATTGTATGCGATCTCTTCAATGTTCCCGATGGTGTTGAAGCTCTCCTTGTAATCAGCTGCAAGGGGGAAAGAGAAAGAGGCCTCAGCAGAGCAGCAGCCAGGTGGGGAAGCACACGCCTGTGAGCCCTGCACGCCCTGCACGCCCTGCACGCCCTACACGCCTTGCACTTGGGGAGTAAAGACACGAGGAGCAGGGTCATCCTTATATCAGAGCAAGTCTGAGACCATCCTGGGATACAAGACACCCTGGTTCAAAACACTCATACACCACAGCAGATTAAACACATGCATGCGTGCATACATGCATACATATATACATACTACATGCAAACATGCATCCATGAACACATGAACACATACTTGCACAGCAAAGGATGAATCCCTCAATAACACATTATTTCTCAATGGCCAAGTTTTAAATTTGCCTATTTTTTCTGGCTACCAGTGTGACAAGCTGCAGAAGCTTGCTCACACTATTCTAGCATTGGGATGGGGGGAACTACACATAACCCTTTACTAAAAGACTCAATCTGTATGACCCTGTGACCCTTGTCTTTAGCCAATTTAACTGTTAGGTCATTTTTCCTTACTTTCTTGACAGGCCCTCCATGGGGACTTTTTTTTTTGGAATGTCAAATATTCTGCCAACCAGGCAATGCCACTAGGACTTTAGCAGAGAAACTACAGAAGAGTCAAGGTTTTCCATGCGCAGTGATGGTGCCAAGGATCAAACGCAGGGCCTCACACGCGCTAAGCACATGCTGTGCCACGGAATTGCAACCCAAGCCGAAGACATTCGTAAACTTGTTTTTGTCCTCCGGAGAGTTGTTAGTCACATTTGACAGCCATCACCTGACCACTCTGGGCTGTCTCATCTTCACTCCTCATGCAGGATGTATCTATCCCCTTCCATCCCATCAGACTCCCCAGCCAGACAGCAGACATCAGCATGAATCTGTGTACTACTGTGGGCATACTGGGTGCATGAATCTGTGTACTACTGTGGGCATACTGGGTGCATGAATCTGTGTACTACTGTGGGCATACTGGGCTTACGTCCTCTCCCCAGTGATAACTGAGACCGGGGAAGTTCAGTTAAGATTCTTACTGCTGGGGTTGGAGAGATGGCTCAGCAGCTAAGGGTACCAGTTGCTCTTCTGGAGGCCCTGAGTTCAATTCCCAGCAACCACATGGTGGCTCACAACCATATGGAATAGGATCCAATGCCTTCCTCTAGTGTGTCTCACTTGCTACAGTGTACTCATAGAGTAAATAAAAAAAAAAAAAAAGATTGCTTATTGCTGGGAGCTGAATGGTTGCAAAAACAAAACAGAACAAACTACCACTGTGCTCTCGGGAATGGCCCCCTAGACTCCCTAGTATAGGTCAGTTGGTCTAGCTTCAGGCTGAATGCTATTTCTCTCTTTTCTCAGAAGACCTGTACTTTCTACCCTCCCTAACGGCATCGCTTTGTTTTTCTGTGCCTTGAGACAGTCTCACTGTGTGACCCAAGCTGGCCTTGAACTCGAAATGCCTTGCCCTCTGACTGCTGAGAGGACGACATGAGCCACCAAGTCCAACCCCAGATCTTTACAGTGAAAACAAAGCACATAACTCTTAACAAAAAAAGGGTATATCTTCAACATAGGAAAGTCAGACACCATAAATAAATAAGAAAAGAAAAATTAAAGCAGCTACAGTCTACTGACCCACATTTAACTGCCCTTAAACCATTATCTGTGTATTCTTATCTCTCATCTAGCTCCTTCTCCACAAACATGTAAATATCTTTACACAGCAATATAATAAATATCTTTCCATTGCTATATTGTTTTGCCAGGCCCACCTCTAAAACCTTCTGTAAACTTTTTGGTAATTATTGCTAATAACCACTAGTTGCAAATACCATTGGCTCAGACCATGGGCCATGACTTTACTCTTATTGGTCACTCAGCCCAATAATTGTTACACCAGTGTTTCACTTACTTTTACAGCTATATTCCATGCAAATTTAATTATATTTCATTAAAGTAAATTCTTGGAGCAGCAGGTGTAGCAGGGGCTGGGGAAAGAGGAGTTGGGTTCAACATTCAACACAGAAACAAAAGAGATTTGAA
>NW_022196913.1:76302690-76303255 GCF_008632895.1 Mastomys coucha | reverse complement strand
GCTGGGATTAAAGGCGTGCACCACCACTGCTTCTTATTCCCTTTTCTCCTGTAGAGGTGAGACGGTACCATGTAACCCTGGCTGGCCTGACACTGACAGCCGTCTGGCCTGTTTCTGCCTTCTGAGTGCTGGGGTTAGAGATCTGGGCTGCCAGGCCTGGCCATATTTTAAAGCTGACTACTTCTGTCAAGCTGTCTCAGGAAAGAATGATTTACACATAGAGTAACTACGTCCTTTCTTCTTGTTTCTTTCTAAACTGATGTTCAAAACCTGGTCTCTTCGTATCCTCAATCCCTTGATTGTTAAAGTGTTGAACAGTCATTCTTGGGTCTCTGGATATTTGAATTATCTCGGCATTTCTAGCTCTATCCTTACTCTTCTGTTAGGTAGACAAGAGTTTCTGCTGATTTTAAAATGAATACGCAAAGGTAAATGAGAAAGAAAAAAAAAAGAAACCAACATTCCACCCTACAGTTTCTAATAAGGCATTGTGCAGATACAATGGGATGGTTGTGAACACGTCTGTGCTTTTGAAAGGCAAGCCAACAAACTCTCCCACTTTTTT
>NW_022196913.1:76299878-76302534 GCF_008632895.1 Mastomys coucha | reverse complement strand
ACTCAGAAATCTGCCTGCCTCTGCCTCCTAAGTGCTGGGATTAAAGGCATGCCACTGCCTGGGAAACTCTCCCACTTCTAAGTGAGAAGTAAGCCAAATTTAAAATCCAGTTCCTGATTCTTCCCTAAGTGCCTTGTGAGATAATCTTGCAATTGAGTAAAGAGCAGTTTGAAGGTCAGCTGTGAATAAGACAGCAAATGTCACTTCTGGAAACAAAGACAAACCAAGGTGGTTAGATTGAGCACTTTGACCTGTGGATTCCTACATCACAGGGTTTTAGTTTTTCAGTCTTAATTTCCCCTTTAAAAAAAAAAAAAAAGGCTGAAAAAAGGAAAAGATTTCACACCAGCTGTAATATAAACACACCAGAGTCTTCTAATATGGCACTCTAGCCAAAACGTTTACTCTGTGCCAGGAGCTGACTGTACTTAGTAGGTCCCTGATCTTATAGCTTTTGCCATACAGGGACCAGAACACAAATAAACACATAAATATAAACAAGATAATTATCTGAAATCTGCTTGCTTTTTCAAATGAATCTTGAGCTTTCTCTTCTCTTGCTCATTAAAATGTTCCTTGCCCATTAAAGACAGAAAAGCAGAATGAAGATAGTTCTTATTAGTTATAGTAGTTTACACACAGAAGGACTAAATATGCGGCTAGCAAGGAATACTGAAAGACTTGAAATGGGGCGGGGTGGGGGTGGGGCAAGTAATTCTAATGAAACTGGTCCCTTTGACGCTAGCTAGTCATAAAGCCAGAATCTCGAGGCTGAAGTTACCATGTCCAGGATGTACAAGTCAGGGCAAGTAATATGGAAATACATGGCCACAGACATTCTGCAGGGTGTGTCAGGATGCCCCAGAGCAGAATGGGGATTTATGGATTCCCAGGGCTTAGACTACCTGAAAAGCACATCCTCAAATGTTGGAGGCCAGCAGAGGCAGCAGAGGGCTTTGGGGAGACACAGGCAGCTGCCAGAGATTCTCATTCCATGGGCATGGAGTGGGGCCAAGACTACATTTCTGCCAGCTCTCACACTTGGTTTGTGAGTTTCTTTGCGGCCTCTTTTCTACACTTGAGAAGTCTTGGTGCTGTGGCAAAAGAGAGAGGATCTTTTGGGTACTTTCAGCCCACGCGAGGTGTGGTTTCAGGAAGCCCATTCATCTCTATTTATGAGGTCCATGTAACAGTCTATACTTCCCCAAAAACACTTCTCCTCTTGATGGACAGACCCGAGGCTATACAAAGGAGGACCAGTTATCTAACCAGGGACACTCAGACAGGACTATCCTTACACCTAGAGTGGACTCAGACGTATGTTTCCTTCTGATAAAGCCACTGCCACATCCTGGCATTCTTGGGATGATAATTGTGTTCTAATGAGCACACACATGCTCAAGCCAGGCAGGCCTTATGCCAACAGTGAGCTCGAAAGTCGTTTGTCTCCTCCAGCTCTTACAATCACTCCTGGGGTAGGAATCAGCATGTTTTCTCCTAGAGAGAAGCCAAGCTGTTTGTGGAAGCCACAAAGCTGGTAGCTAATCAACTATGAGCTGAAGTCAGGGCTGTTCTGATACCAACAGCCACACTTTTAACTACAACTTCGACCATAAATCATTGGCAGATATTGACAGCACAACACTTGCTCCAATGGCAATGTTATGAGGTGCTGAGGGAACGTCTGGTGAAGGAGGCAGGGAACCTGGGTGTTTGGGGACCATGGGAAGTTACTTAACGAAGGAGGGTGGGGATATGGTACTTCAACAGGGAGAGGACAATCAAGAAAACATTTCCAGAACTTGCAAGCATGAGAAAGCCAAAGGAGAAGTTCAAGCTAGCCTATCTGAGGAAATCAAAGGCACTGGTGCTGTGGAAAAATGATGCTTAAATTTTACCACAGAAGGTGCTGAGTGTACATGCCTACACACACACTTCTCATATTCATTTCTGGCAAGTTATATTCTACATAGAAATTATGGGATGCAACTGCTTTTAATTTCTCAGGAGGTATGATGGTGAGTGAATCTTGTTATCTTTTCCTTTTATCTTTTACAGATAATGAGTGGTCTGTTAATTGGGTGTTTTGTTTTAGTTCAGACTTTTGAAGGCTCAGGCTTTCTCACACTGACGGTAAGAACACCATGATGCTGGATGGCAGTCAAAGGAACCAACAACTCCTGCGCCTTAATTAAGCCCCATGCGCTTGGAGAATTATAACTGCCCCTCTTTAATTATTTTATATATATTGTTGGAGATTAAACAGACTAGTGTAATTAATACAGAAGATGGCACTCTTCTAGAAGCTGTAGATTCTGTCTGGACTAGTGAAATAATGAGGGTGGAATGCTGCAGATGAACCCAGGAGCCAGGCCAATTCTACACATAGCCGCAGCATCCTCATCACACGCTTGTTTTCTTAAGGCTAAGGACTGTGGCATGGTAGACAAGTTCTGGAGCTATGAGCCAACGGGTCCATCTTCAGGATGACAGGCAGGAAACAGCAAGCAAGTACATGAGCTGTGGACACCTGGGCATATGAACTCTTCTCCTTGACCCTCTGTGAGTTACCTCTGAGAACAGAGACAGTATCTAAAGAATATACAGCTGCTTCTCCATGGTGGACAACGACCACACCGGACCCCACCTGTCCTGA
>NW_022196913.1:76293220-76299868 GCF_008632895.1 Mastomys coucha | reverse complement strand
ATAACACACAAAAGAGAGCAGATCATCTGAGGACATGAAACTCTGACCTGAAAAAGATGGAAGAAGCTCAAACCTTTCTAAAGGAGTTCCCCCCTCCCCGTTCTTCTAAATCAAAAAAACACCATTTTAAAGCGTGTGTGACTCATGCAAGAATTCAACAACAAGCTTGTTGTTTTCCTCATGGTACTCTTAACAAGTCACAGGTAACCCGGGTGTCCTTGAGTATGTTGACAAGCACTAAATCATTTCTATGATTCAGTCCTGGTCTTCTAGGAGCAATACGACCCATCTCTCTCTCTCTTTTGAGATTCAAATGTGAGCTAGGCTCTGCTAAATACACACACATCCATGAACCTTTGTCTATAACCTCACCTGCAAATAAGAAACACGTAAGCATGCTAAATACCTCTTCAACCCTGTCACTTGGTCTGTGTCTTAGTCCTTTTTCTGTTGTTGTAACTGAATACAATAGGCTTTAGTAAATTGCTTTAAAAAAAAAACAAAAACAAAAACAAAAACAAAAACTATGGTTTTGAAGGCTGAGCCCAACTGGCCTGTGGTAAGAGCTCTCTTCTCATCATCATGAATGGTGACAGAGGGAACATGCCAGCTCAGGAGCTTTACTCTCTTACAGAGTCACCAGAACACCAAACTCTCACGACCTCCCCACCTCAAACACTGAAACTCTTAGGGACACACTACAACCTCGCTACGGGATTAAGAGCTGAGCTGGGACCAGCACCTACAAAGCTCTGTCTATACACAAAGCCAAACCCCCTTGGCTTCTGTGACATGAAATCTTTCAAGTGTGCATCTTTTCAGTATACAATCCAGAATGATGGTGGTAAGATTATGAATATACAGTGTGAGCAACAATGAATGACTCTTGAACTGTAGTAATGAAATTATTACTATCTGCTTACCATGAGCCTTCCTGGAGTGAGTTAGGAGGACATCCTTCTTAGGATTCTCTTTGCACTAAACCTAGCGTTTTTCTTCTGTTTTGTGGTGGTTTGAATGTGCTTGGTCCAGGGAGTGGCCCTACTAGGAGGTGTGGCCTTGTTGGAATGGGTGTGGCCTTGTTGGAGGAAGTGTGTCACTGTGGGACTAGGCTTTGAGACCCTCCTCCTAGGTGCCTTCCAATCAAGATGTAGAACTCTAAGCTCCTGCACTATGCCTGCCTGGACACTGCCATGCTTCCTATCTTGATGATAATGGATGAACCTCTGAACCTGTAAGCCAGCTCCAATTTAATATCCTTTGTAAGAGTTGCCTTGGTCATGGTGTCTCCTCACAACAAAGGAAACCCTAAGCCATGTTTGGTCTCATTTCTAGGGCAGGAATTATATAGAACAATGTTATAGATTTCAGACTATAACAATATAAACAAAATTAAGAAAAAACATTTTGCATTTTAGACTACTACTACGTTCTACATATGCTAATCTTTATACTAATTGAAGGCTGGTCCTGGGGCTCATGAGACAAGTGTTTATTATGTAAAATATGAAGACTGAGACTGGATCATATACACATACACACAAGTATGTCCTTACCCCCAAACTTGACTTCATCCTGTGCATAAACTTATAACTACATGTACACATGAGTCTCTGTATACACCCTGGCTGCAACTACACACCTAATCAAGTTGGCTAATCAACTGTGCTTTGGTGTTAATTTATACTTCTGTGTGATGGGAAGTTTGTCATTTGCCCTGGATTTCCAGTCTCCATTTCATCAGTTGGTGCTCAGCTGCTTTATGGGGCAGAAATGGGAACAAGCAGTCATCAAACCTGGAACCAAAAGCTATTGCTGCAAATGGCTGATGTATCCTAGAACAGCCACCATGTTCCCCTCAGCACAAACTCCAGCCTATTCCCACGCCACATCAAATAGTTTCAGGATCAGGAACCTGTGGGAAAGCCAACTGGTTGGGAAAAGTAAATAGAACCGATTTTCTCAAATGATGGTGCTTTATATTATTGCTAAGAATCTCAAGAATTAAAGTCCTATGAAACATCTCATTATCGTTCTCAAAACCTTAAAAGGTATATAGAAATAGATAGAGACAGAGACAGAGATAGAGATTGCGAGCTGTGGTTCAGAGCTAACTCGAGCAAATTCACAGAGAAATGATATCCAGATCACTGGTGGTGAACATGTCACTAAATTGAATGAGCCTAATTCCTTCAGGGACTAGGGATGTTAACATTAACTTCCATCTTCCAGCATCCCAAGTCCCCCATGCTGTAGTCACATTACCAGACTAGCTTGCAGACATGGGAAGATGAACCTGTTCCCTGAGGATAGGGAGGATGTGCTTAGGGAGTCACAACGACTGACCACATGATGTTGCTATTTACGTCTTTCATGCTATTTCTGCTTAATTTTACTCATTTTCTTATATTATTACAGGATTTTGATATTATTGCAAGATTGAAATGCTATTCTTTTAAATGCACTTTTGGTAGAGTTAGATCTGTCCTCCAAAAGGGGAAAACTGTTGCTAACTTTTGAGTGCCTTAAAAGGATGACCCCCAGCATCCAGCCCCTAAGTGCAATAGTCTTGGAAAGGTACATGACTTGTCTGAGCTGGCCCCCACCCACATGGGAATGTCTATGATCAACACGTGCCACAGGCATCCGTGATCAATCATAATCAAACCCTTATTCTAGAGAATTAGTATCTCAGAGAAAGATCACAGTTAACTCTGGGAGACTGTTTGTTAAGCCCTTGCCTATTTCAATATACACATCTTAAAAAGTGAAAACACTACCTGAGGTCTTATTTAAAGCATCTTCAAAAAAGGTATATATATAGCACAAAGTATAAATCCCATGATAGAGTGAGCTACAGCTATGCACATGGAAAAGGCGCCATCAACGCAAACAACTCAATATCCAGTAAAGGAGGGGCAAGAGAGGGGCAAGGAGAGAGGAAAAAGCAGATTATAGCCCTAAACACGCGGGTCTGTCGGGATAGTTTGGGGGTGGGGAATGCGGTGGAGTACGCCCACGTGTGCCGTTCTCATTATCATCTAGCCTAGTCTGTTTAAGGCGCAGTTCCACCCCCTCATTAAAATGGGGGAACGGGAGGAGAGGGGGTGTGTCTTCAGGAATCCACTACAATCATGGAACATTCCTTCTGGTTAGCCATTTGGGCTCCAGTATTCCCTGGAAAAGAAAAGCTGTTTATCAGAAAAGGCTCATTAAGCAATAGTGATCTGGACCGGGAAAAACAAGACTGCTCAGAGCAGAAAAGAAAGATACAGAAGTACAGCCTTAAATTTCCAAATTCTTTGTTTTTGTTTGCTTTTAAACAATTCCCCATTTGTTTGATCCAGATCCACTAAAACTAATACTTTCTAGCTAGGTTTAAAAGGAGAATCTCAGTGTGCATTATGTTTATCAGTGTGCGTTATGTTTCTGCACTAAGTAATTAAATTGTTACCTCAATTTAAAAAACAAAAAACAAAAAACAAAAAAACCTGGTGTATAATAAAAAGGCAGCTTAATCCGAGAAATCTCACTGCTGAGCTAGAGAGCGGCTCACTCACTCAGATACTTGCCTTGTCAGCATCAGGACCCAAACACAATTCCGCTGAACCCAGAATCAAAAAAACAAAACAAAACAAAACAAAACACACACACAAACAAACAAACAAAAAACCAAAAAACCAAGCCCTAGTGTGGCAACATGCTTGCAACCCTATATTAGGGAAACAGAGACAGGCAGATAGATTCCTGGAGCGCAACAGTCATCCAGGCCAATGAGCAAGGTGGTCGGTATGCCAGCACCTGAGGACTGACAGCCAAGGTGGATTTCTGGCTGTCACTTGTTCTCTGCCAGTCTCTCTGTCTCTATCTCTGTCTCTCCATCTCCCTCTCCCTTCCCCCCAACAGAAAAATGACACCAAAGTGAATCTACATCAAAGAGTCCAACCCCAAGCATACTTCCTGGACAAACAAGGGCTGACCAAAACTGCCCTAGATACTCATGCCCCTAACATTTGTTAACTGTTCAACATTAGTTGAACACCTACGATGTACCAGATGTTGGATACTTAAAGGTTGAAAAGAAATTCTCTGTTCATTCAAATAACTGGTGGACAGACAGAACGAAACTGACAGCCAACCAGGCAAATATTGAAAAGTTGTAACAGCTGACACAATCCTGATCCAGGAGGAGTTGGCTACTTTACAGAGAAACTCTGAAAGAATCACCCAAGTGAGGTGGCTGAGGGACTAGGTTTTAAGTGAACTGTCTTGGAGGTGGAGGAGAGAAGGCTTGAATCAAGAAGAGCCCTGGATGGAGAACAAGGAAGTTGGGAATAAGTGCAGAAAGGCAGAACGGTGAATTTTCTACAGATGCAGCACTGAAGTTTCTAGAAGACATTACGCTGGGTTTAGACATGACTGCATTAGGATGTGTGTGAAATCTGGGATGGGGAGACCCTTAGAGATCAAGGGCTAGGGTCTGGGAATCAGTCCCAATGTCTGGGTGCTGTAAATGCTGCTCCTCACCTTGATCTTTTTGTGGAGGGAAAGGGGAAGTCCAGTGCCACTCATATCAGGGAGAAAATGAGAAATGGGTCTCCCGAGGGGTGATGACCCAGACACAATGAGTTGCTGAGATTCAAATTGAGACATGCAAGCAATAAACAGAAGCCCACAGTGGGTCTATTATTACCAAGAATTATTTTCTGTCTGCACAAACATCAAGCTTTAAGGAGTACTTACATTTTATAACTTTTAAATACCTAACCATCACACCTGAGGACGCTTTTATCACATCAGCATTTCCCAATCAAAGCTAGAGATGAAAAGGAATTTTCAGAAACCACACCTTCGGCACCACCCTCTGAAGCAGAGCCTGTCTTACAAAACATGTGGATGTGGCACAATAACAGGAAGATTTGGGGCTTCCTGGCCCTCACCCCACACGCCCCCTCACATCTGGATCGACAGATGAAGCAGGGATCTGCTCGCTCTCTGGCTTGGCGCTCAGAGCCACTTCTATCTCCAGCCCTCACCGGTTGTGAGGCAGGGAGATCTCACAGTTTTGTTTTATTTTGTAATCAAGTTTAAGTATGTTTAGAAGAATGGAAGCAACCTTAAAACTGTCATAAGATGAACTTAATTTATTGCTAAGGAGACAAGCCCATACTGTCCAGACTGTATGTGTGGGGAGAGAGGGGGTCTTAACGTTCTGAGGCTAGGACAGCCCTGAGTTCAAGGAAATGAAGAAGCAGCCAGTTGCTAGAGCTTCTCATGTCCAAGTCTTCCTAGGGCCATAAAATCCATCTTCCCTGACCTGTGCACACTTGATTGCCTTATAAAACCTGTAAGGAGGCACATGAACACAGTACCTTAGAGCCTTAGAGGCAGAATCCTCCAGAAAACCCAGGGATGAAAGAGGAGCAAGACTTAATTTAATTACAATTAAATTACAATTCCTATTTGCAAGAGTCTAACACAGAAGCTCCAAGCTAAATAATTCACAGTGGCCAGCAGACTCTGGGCTTGAGTCCCTTCTGGAAGACTCCTCTGATCTTCAAACAGAATCATACAGAATTGAGCACATAGAATTTTTTCATGTCATTACGACTAAGGTTTCATACAAATGTCTTCCTTCATGAAACTATTATAATGGCACACAATTTTAAAATGGCTTTTAAGAAGAAATTTGGATATGCAGTGATGGCGCTTTCTGTTAACCTCAGAACTCAGGAGGCAGAAGGAAAGAGATCTCAGAGTTTGAGGCTCGCATGGTCTACAGAGTGAGTTCTAGGACAGCCAGGACATACAGAGTAACCCTGTCTTAAAACAGAAAGAATGAAGGAAGGAAGGAAGGAAGGAAAGAAGGAAGGAAGGAAGGAAGGAAGGAAGGAAGGAAGGAAGGAAGGAAATTTGTATTGGGACACACACATTCACAAATCCTATAATGACATGCTAATAACTGAAAATCAAATACATAATTACAGGATTACTATTAACACTACACCCAATAAACTCTGAGACAGGAAATGACAGTGAACCAAAATTAAGCCTGAGATGGAATTAGAACACGTTAGATTGACAACTACCTATGGGCACTGAAACTCTGCTTTCCCCCACTGGGAACATGCGAACACACTGAGATGTGCAATACATTGAACCGTCTGAGCTATATCACAATGATGAATTCTAGATTCGTGCCAAGGAGAGATTGTATGTGAAAGTGGCACAGACTAGCTGTGGCTTCATTGTTATGATGTTAATATGAATTGTGAGATCTCAACTCATTTGTCTCCCTATTTGAAAGATAACAGAAAAAATGCTCACATTCAGAGACAGAGCTATTCATTCAGTGGACACCCTAAAGCCCAGTCCACTGTTAGACTTGTGGTCCACTTCCAGTATTTTTCCATGGATCACACTTAAAAACCTAGTAGCTTTCTTTTACAAATGAGCCCCAGGACCTGCCAACCTGCTCTGTATGTAAATGCCCTAATATGCACCCACCAGCACCTAATATGCATGAACTCAGCACCTGGCCACATGCTTCTCTTGGTACCACTGCGCCAGGAGTAGAGCACATTGACTACTGAGCTGGCAGAGCTATGTTGCACTTTCATGCCCATCCCCCTCCTCCTCCTCCTCCTC
>NW_022196913.1:76282549-76293194 GCF_008632895.1 Mastomys coucha | reverse complement strand
CAGTCAGTTGTCAAGGGATGGCTTATTTCCCATTTCCAAATCTCAGCGCTGTGCTGGTTTTTCCTTACCCATCACTGGCCTCCCAATTGCCCGTCCCTTTCCTACTGTATCCCTTCTCCTGAAGCTAGCCCAGAATTTAGTCTCCCATTACAATTCTGACAGACACCCACAATTCTTATCCAATGCCTCCAAAATCAAGTACTACAACAACTCACTAAGGAGAAATCTCCAAGGTTCTGTGGACCCCAAGGTGTCCTCTCCAGTTCAGACTACCTCCATTAGGCTTCAGTGTGTGTCATGTGGAGACAGCTTCACCCAAGGGATCCTTTAGAACTGGAGATCAGCAAGTTCCATTTGCAGATCCGTCACTCTCATATCACCATGGATCTCCTTTAAAAATCTATCTTCCCACCACATCCTTTGTATCCCCTATCTTCCCAGTTTGCTACATTTGTCACATCAACCCTCTCTCACTAGGACACATGAGAGCTTGAATCTCTCCTATATTTCTTAACAGATATTTAAAGTAGTTTTCCAATATAATTTTTTTTTTAATTTTGACCATCTTATCGAGGCAGGAGCCACTGTCTGGCTTGCAGGATCCTTCAGTTTGTCTTTGACTCTCGTGACCTTGAAATCCCTTCAGAAATATCTGCCCTGAGAAACTCTCCTTTTTACACCTCAGATGTTCATCTTCTTGCATCTAGGTGAGGGTAATGTGATGGTAAGGCCCTGCCTTAATTTCATTTTAATCACCAGGGCTGAAAAAGGACTGGCCCACAGAAGGTACTCTGTAACTATCAGCTGAATGAATGTGTACATGCATTTCCTCAAGCTGGTGGGGAAAACAAATATGGACTCGTCAGTGACTAAATGCCTTAATATAATGAGGACTAAAGACAATCAAAGGACAAATATTTAAATGGATTCTCCATGTGGGAGGCATAGCTTACATGGAATGCTTTTGAGCAGCAGAATGGAAACTTCTTTACAACCTGAAATAATTGCCGTTATTCAGGGAGCTCGCAAGAAAGAGCTTGTGCTAGCTGGAACTCTGGGTGTTTGTCTGTCTGACTTCTATGGAGTTGGGCTCAGTGTTAACCCTTCCTCCCCCACCCCAAACATCTTAAGAACTAACGTATAAGAACCACACACCTGACCTGGTTCTCAGACATCCCAGACCTACAAATAGTCTGGCAGTACACAATGTCCTCAGCCCTGGACTGCAAGGACAGAAGCATCAGAGCATCCGTGACAGAGTGATGGCGTCCCCTGTCATTATGTGTTGCATGGGACCAGAGACAAGGGCCAGCCAGGCCCTGAGATGCAGCACAGAACCACAGAGAGTGGGAGCAGCCTCTGGCGGTGGAGTTCTTGCCTCTGCCACCCCCATCTCAGCTTTTAGGCATGATTTTTGTTTGGTTTGGTTTGGTTTGGCTTTTTTTTTTTTTTTTTTTTTTTTTTTTTTTTTTTTGAGAGCATTTCTCTGTATAGCCCTGGCTGTCCTGCAACTCACTTTGTAGACCAGGCTGGCCTCGAACCTGCCTTCCCAGTGCTGGGACTAAAGTCATGTGCACATCACCCAGTGAGGATGAATGTTTTATGTGATGGCTAGAGGAAGCTGTGGCTAAGGAGGTTGTGCCCAGGGAGAAGCTGTTAGTAAGGTACCGTCCACTCACTCCTTCAGACCTACCCTCCACCAGTCTTAGAGCTTACACACACATCGGCTCATGCATTCATTCAGACATTCACTCCATCTCTAGCTTTGTGCTAAGCACAGAGCAGAGAGAGGAACACAACAGACAAGGCTCTGCTCTCGGGAAGATTATCTGCTAGGAGAGGAAACAAGAAATATAAACATATGAACAACAGGTGAGCTGGTGATACCTGTTCTGACATGAAATAAAGACACAGTGACAGGGTTCTTGTTGGGGTTTGAAAGAAATGAGGGAACAAGTTTCCCAAGTGTTTGTCCCGAGAGCTCCCTAGACAGCGGGGTAACTGATGCAGAATCAGCTTCACTGAAAAAAAGACAGAATCCGGGAACAGAGGCCCAAGCTGGCAGCCTCCTGCACTTTGCCCTGGCCTGGAGTTCCTTTTCTTTCTCATGGAACCACAGACTGGACCCCTGGGGTTTCTCTGAGCCTTGGGGAAGTACAAAACACTTTGCCACCTAAAGGATGAGGGCAGGAGACCGGGGACAGCCTCAAAGAGTGGCTGAAAACCTGGTCCAAGTAAAATAAGCTTGTGTAAGGAGAGGCCTTCAGAATGCAAGGTAGTGATGATCCTTAGCATGAGTGTAGGGCATGTTGGGTAAGTGAAAGCTCTAGTGGGAGGGGCAAGGTCTGTGGCCACAGGCAGGATAGGAGGGGAGGTGGAGAGACAGAGAGCAGGGGTGGGGCTAGTCATCCCAGCACCCTACAAAGTGAGATGAAGACACTCGTGCCCATCCTCACAGCTGTGGCAGGTATAGTCCTACAATGCCCAGCTCTAAAGATTGCTGATTAAGAACTCAAGCTCGCCGAGACGGTGGCTCACATCTCTATAACTCCAGCACCTGGAAGACAGGCAGGCAGATCTCTGTAATTCTGAGGCCAGCCTGGTCTATATAGTAAAGTTCCAGGACAGCCAGTGCGTCAGTGAAACCCTGTATAAAATTTAAACAACAAAAAAAAAAGGGTCAACAAGATGGCCAGTAAAGGCACTCCGTTCCAAGCCTGAGGACATAAGTTCAATTCCAGAAAACCATGTGGTGGAAAGAAAGTCAATTCTCACACGTGCCCTCTGCCTACCTATCACATGGACACTGTGGCACGCCCATGTGTACCCACACACGTGCACACTTTTTCTTTTTAACATACAATAAACTTTATTATTTTTTTAGTATATAGTAGAGTTTATTCGGGGCATGGGGAGGGGAGTTAAGAGGGTAGTAGAGGCAGAGAAAGGCAGAAAGAGAAAGAAAGAGTAGAGAAGTAGAGGAGTAGAGGCCAGCCATGAAAGGGGAGAAGGGAATGAAGAAAGAAGAGGGAAGGGAAAGCAAGAGCAAGAGAAAGTAAGAGAGCAAGAGCTACAATGAACTTTAATCAAAGAGGCCTTGTCTCTGTTTCTTATTCCAGCTTAAAGGTCACCATCTCAAGGTCTTAGACAGACTTAACCACAGTCACTGGTAGACATTTGGGAATTGTCTTTTTGTTTTTGTTGTTAGACTTACTTGTTTTGCATGTGTAAGTAAATATGTGATTTGCCTGCATACATGTATGTGCAGCAAGGTGTATGTTTGTGTTTGTGTGCGCACACACATGTTCGTGCACACACACTCTGCATTTACATAAGCGTGTATGTGAGGCTCTCTGAGAAAAGTATGGAGGCAAATGGGAGGTAACAAAGAGAGATTTATTGGAAGGGCTACAGAGGCGGGAAATGACTCCCGTCCCTGCAAACGGAACCCTGCAACAGTGTCGGAGCTGGTGAACAGGCATGCCAGCAACATACCTTTATTACTTACCTTATTTGAACTGAGCCTATATTTCCATTTAATTGCTTCTCTCATTTTCTTGGGCAATAATTATAAGACTAACTTTTCAAATAAAATAAAATTGCTTCTCTGTTCTACACAGACGGTTATAGAACAGGTCAGAGCACGTCTTCCTAGTACCTTGTTCCAGCCTCGGGCTTTCAGAACACTGGCTTGAGTCAGGAAAACAGTTCTTATCGCAGCACTTGAGCTGATTTTGAGGACAACTCGCCTGACATGGAGACACTGCTCCTTGCCTCAGTTTCTCTGTTTATTAGATGAGTATTTGACTAGTGTTTCTCTCTGTGTAGCCACCCCTCTGAGTGTAAGGGTAAGAGAAATGAGGAACGGGAGTAGCTTCATTCAACATGCTATACCAACATTTAGTTTCAAAACGTTCTCTGGTGACTCTCTAATATTAACCTAGTTACTAGCTAATAATCTCTGCCATTGGCCCAGGGAGCTATTAAGGGTGCCATGAGGGAAAGAGCCTTTGTTCCACTGTATAAGACATGAGAGCAAGTATCCTTTTATTCTTTTACTGGCTTAATATTTTGTGATGCCCAATGATAATCTGCCTACATCCATGAGGACTACAGCCATAGTCTAAGGGGTTATGACTTTATGAGAAAAGGAATCCTTATGACAATAAGTTTGCTAGATACTGCTGATACTTTCAAGAAATTTCTAGAAATTTTGAGATCTACTCTGCAGTTTCTCCTACTCTTCTCTGTGTCTAGGGAACTGACCCAGCTTGGGAGCCTGGGCTCCCCAGCCTTGAGTCCAATCAAGAAGCCAGGCACGGAGCTTGGGAGCAGGAAAGCCTGGGCACTTCTCCACCCCATTGGCACTGAGTTTGAGGCTGGCAGCAGTTTCTCTGGGGTTCCACCTCCAGTGGAAAACTGCTTCCTCTGTGGTCCCAGTTCCTGCTGAGTGGTTCCCCCTTTGATTCTCCAGCCCCACAGGTGCTACCTGGATTGTCTCCCAGTACTCCATCCTTTCTAACCTTGGCAAGGAGCTAGTTGACTAGGTAGCATAGTACTGTCTTTCTGTCTGGACCCTTGGTTGTCCAGGACTCCTTGATCTCTAAGAGAGCAGATATTGTATTTAGAAATATATACAAAATGAATTCTGCAGACTCATTTCTTCTTGACTAGTAGGCAAGTTTCTCATAAAGATATTTTCCTGAACACCAACTTCTGCTTGCATTAGGTTTATGTAGGAATGAAAGGATTTAGGACAGAACCACAGACTAGAGGTCACTAGAGTCACGGAACCTTTGTGAAGGGCTTTGAGCCTCATGGGCCTGAGTTTTACCGTGCAGAAGGGGACAAGAGTTTACCTGATCTGCTCACTGCCTCTATGGCTCAAACATAGGGCATGCAAATATTTTAGAAGCTACTATACTGTTACAAAGGCATTATAGTTATTATTACATAAGTTGATTCTGATGGAAAGGAAAATGTTTTCATCTCTGCTCAGCCTGACTGATTTTTCAGCTTGATCTGTTCTGAATGTCACAGGTCACATGCACAATTCAGTGCATGGCATAGCAGAGAGTGACACAGCCTCTGTAGTGGTCACTGGACTGGGCTGAGTTTGGCAACCCAGCCAGTTGCCAAAGCCTAGAGGGATAGGCAACTTACCAATGTCCAGGACCCTCTGCTTGGCAGTGTGCTGCCGGGAATGCCAGTACTTCCAGTACTTCAGCTGCTCATCCCTGTTTTTGTCTTCACTGAAGACCACCATCACCACACTCTGCAGGAGAGAAAAGCGGCCATTATCCTCTGCTGCCTCACACGTCTCCCACTTCCCCACTTCCAGTAGGGGCCATTATCCTCTACTGACTGCAATTCTAACACCTAGCGTAGCTTTTATTGTTTAAGAGCCAGGCATGGTGGCTCCTGCCTATAATCCCAGCACTCTGTAGCCAGAGACAGAAGGATCTGAGTTTGAGGCCAGCTGAGTCTTCAGGGCATCCAGGGCTACACAGAGAAACCCTACCCTCCTATCCCCAAATCCAGAGAATGCAGCCAGGAAATGCCTCAGTGAGCTAAGTTGTTTGTCCCAAAGTCTGGCGACCTGAGTTAGATCTTTGAGACGCATAGGGTGGAAGGAAGAGAACCAGCTGCTGAAGTTATTGTCCTTGTAGGTATTTGCACATGTATGCAGACACCCACACATATGACACACAAACTGGAAACAGCATGGGTAGAAACAAAGCCCTTCATCATTCCTACCACAGCATCATGACAACCAGATGAAGCAGCCTTTGGCACAGTTGGTGTTTTGCGGGATTAGCTCGAAACTGAAACGCATCTGGCTTGCATTGGGAATAAACACGTCTGAAAGCCCCTGTCTTAAATGGAATTGGTGCTGTTTGTAAAGAAGCAGACATCCATCTCTCGCCTAGGGAAGTGCCTCAGGCTGGAGTGGAGCAGGAAATAAGAGAATGGTGCAGGAAACACAGAAATGCTTGGAGACAAACTCATATTGAAGATATTTCAAATGTCAGTTAACTCATAACCCAAAAGTACAAGGGCAGCTATACACTTCAACAAAACATGGCTGCTCTTTACATGAGCTAGAACAACTAATTCTATTTCACAGAAATAAGAATCTAAACCTTGGGCTGGAGAGAGGGCTCAGCGGTTAAGAGCACTGACTGCTCTTCCCGAGGTCCTGAGTTCGATTCCCAGCAACCACATGGTGGCTCACAACCACCTGTAATGGGATCTGATGCCCTCTTCTGGTGTGTCTGAAGACAGCTACAGTGTACTCTTATAAAATAAGTCTTAAAAAAAAATCTAAACTTCAGTTCTAAATCTCAAACAGACCTCATTTGCCTAAATTTACATATATTGGCTGTCATTCTGGAATGCAAGCTGCCAAGACTCTGCCGCAGGCTCCAGAATGATGGGATTATAGATATGAGGTGCCGTCCCTGCTTCAGATCACATGTCCAGCAAAATGGAACAAAAGGAGATAAAATTTCCATAATAACCAGTTGTTTCTTGTTTGGGTTTTGGTTTTGGTTTTGGTTTTGTGTGTGTGTGTGTATGTATGTGGTTTTGATTTTTCCAAAAATATGTTTAACAACCCTGGCTGTACTGGAACACCACCAAGGTTGGTCTCAAACTTTCAGTTAACTGCCTGCCTCTGCTTCCCCAGTGCTGCACCACCACACCCAGTTTTAAATGTCCATATTAAAAGACTTCCATGATCCCACCAAAGTGGAACCATTGTGAAAGTCCAAACTGATGTCACTTACATGGCTGCCACCTTTTCAGAGAGATGGCTGCATGGAGCTTGTACACATATGATTAAACTGTGTCCCACGTGTTCTCCCAGACACCCAAGTCTGGATTGAGACCCAAGGAGAAACTCTGCTTTTCATCCTCCAGGAAGCTCCACGGAGCACTATTTCTAGTTGTACTCGGTTTCCTTGGTGGTGCTGGGGACAGAACCCAAAGCCTCACACGGACTAGGACTTGAGACCCCTAAGCAAACACAGCACCATGCAGCCCATCTTAGTTACCTCACTCATTAGCTTCTAAAAGCCAAGTTTTCTTATGTCTACTACTGTAATAGAACAACATGCTTCATCATCATCATCATTATTAAAATGGGTTGTGGCTTAGTTTCAATAAGTTATTAGACATCCAGTGTCTACTGCAATCCCTGACACAAAGATCCCATCACTGTGTGACTTGTTGATGCAAATGCAGTCTTGATACAGTATGTCCTCCACCATGGTTCTGGCCACGGGGTTGGAGCATGTTGATGTCCCCCACAGTGGACAGTACCTTGGGCACCTTTTGACCGCCAATGGGCTCACCTTACTTGGGAACTTGGCCCATATGTGGTGGGGGCACTGTGCTCTAGACATGCCATGGTTCCCTACATCTCAAGCTCAACCGCTTAGTAGGATGCATCTATGGACAGAATCTGATGGACTGAGGACCCCACATACGGTGGCATGAAGCAGGAAAACCTATATTACAACAAAGCAGGAAAGCCCTCCAAACCTTTTCTAACCTCCACTTTCAGTTTTTTTTGTTTTGTTTTGTTTTTGGCTTTTGGGTTTTTTTGTTTGTTTGTTTGTTTGTTTTTTGTTTTTTTTTTAAGTAGAGATGGATTACCTATCACCTCCCTGTTGGCAGTAGAGGGCATGCCATGTACTGGCATGCTTCCAAAGCAGACAGACAGTAACAACTCATGTCATTTCCCACACATGAGATTAATACTCATGAATCTGAAATCCCTCCAAGCTACCACTGGTGAGGAATCAGACCTTGCCTTCTGAATCCTGGGTAAGCCAGGGGCTGCAGAAGGCTTCGTAAGGGTTGTAAATGGTCCAAGACTCGTCAAAAAATACTGTCTGCTACACTGCACCCACAAACATACCCTGATCTACAGATCAACTGAAAACAACTGTATAGCTTACAAGCCATGAAAGAGGCAAGAGGGACTCCTTGGTACAGTGAAAAAGCATGTTCAGCCAAGTTGCTCCCTTGGGGTTTATTGGTTACTGATTAAAATGATAAACTATGAGCAATAGGCTCTCTTGCACCAAACTTTCTGAGTTACTTATTTTGGAATTTTTCTCCATGCCATTCCACAGGTATGCCAGGGAGCAATCCTGCCCCTCTGATCACCCTGGAGTTTTATTTTGAGAAATGTGACACATACCCTGACTTTGCTGATGGGGTGTCGGAAGCATTTGTTGTCTCCAGTCTCACTGAGTGTTATGGCATAGAATTGCCCTTTGTTGAGGTAGGTCATGGGGCCCTCCCCCTGCTTCTGACGGAGAGATTTGGTGGCTTCCAGGGTGTACTGAAATGTACCGCTGTGAACAGAAAACACAGAGCCGTCAGTTCACTCACTGGACATTTCTCCCTTCCTGAGCAGCTTCACGTCAGCAGTATTTGATGTGAATATTAACAAATACTGACTATTTAACAGACAAAATATGGAATAAGTCCAAACCAAAGGTCAGGTGGTACGATACACATATTTTTTTAACCGTGGCCCGTAAACCAGATGATTTTAAGTGGGGAGAAAAGTCCAGGATGGAAATTCACACCAGAGATCTTGGGATTTCAGCCTTAGACATAAGTTCTCACTTTTGTCCTAAGAAAACAGCAGAGCTTCCTTCAGCCTCCGCATTTGCCCAGTTTTCTCTGTATCTAGCCACAAATGCCCTGGAGCTTGATTATGATCATCCACCTCTGACTTCTGACAGTTGACTCCATAGCATGTGCTGTAAAACTGGCCCATTTACTGTTTGGAAACCTGCAGAAGGGTTCACAGTGAGGCTACTCCAAGTCAGGGGCTTGTGGGCGATGGCTCATAACAAATAGCTCACTGCTTACTTTTACAAATAAAGTTTTATTGGGAAGATCTTTGCTCAAATAGTTCCTCTCATATTTTTAAGATGTAATTTATAAAACAAAAACATTGATTTTTCTAATTCTGATTGTTTAAAATTAATAATATATAAGAACCTTATCCTTTTTATTCAATTTGTTCTTTCAGAAATGCTTGTTTTGGTTACACTGTGGGGGCCATTAATAAATGCTGTACTTTCTAAATTACCAACCCCTCTCTGCTGAGTCTTCAAAAGACTTGGAGCAAAAATGACTCACAAACATGGTCTTTTAAAATGTCCCACTTACAGGATTAGAGGGACTCTACTTTCTATGGTAGAAACTTTTGAAATGTTTTATTTATATTTTAACTTTTAAAGTTAGAAATCATCTAAGGTTTTTAAAAATTCCTCTTTTTTTTTAAAAAAAAAAAAATATGGAACGCTTCACAAATTTGTGTGTCATCCTTTCACAGGGGCCATGCTAATCTTCTCTGTATCATTCCAATTTTAGTATATGTGCTGCCAAAGAGAGCACAAAATTCCTCTTATTTGATAAACATCTGAGGTTTGGAGCTATAGAGATGGCTCAATGGCTAGAGCACTGGCTACTTCTTTAGGGGACCCAGATTTGATTCCCAGAACCAACATGACTGCTCGCAATCATCTGTAACTTCAGCTCCAGGGGATCTGACACCCCCTTCTGGCCTCCATGGGCACCATGGTGCACAGACATATATGCAGACAAAAAACACTTTAGGCATAAAACAACAAAATAAAAATGTTTAAAATCTGTCAGTTAAATGCATCTCCTGATGACCTACCTCCCCGTCTGGTCATATGAATACTCGTCAGCACCAACAGAAGTACTCCGAAATTTCTGAAAGTTTTAAATGGTAGAATTAATACAAATAGGCTGAGAATAGATGTAAAAATTACAAAAATAAAAAACAAATGTAAAATAACAACAGTAGTAGTAACCATATCTTGTTCCAGTTTCATTTTCTCATCCCCAGGAAAAGAACAATCAGTGTGTTTCCAAGATATGTGCAGGGACCACGTGCTGTGCTTTCAACAGATAGACCACTCTCTTCAATTTCTGGTTGTCTCTAACACTTTATGTCAAATGTTACGAAATCAAAATTAATGGAGACCAATTACAGAGACAAGATGACACAACAAGAAGTCTAAGGGAGTGGTTGTTAGCAGGGAAAACAGAAAATGTGTGGCCTTTCCATCATCTGTGCTCAAAGCTGAGAAGAACCTAGGTTGACAGAAGAGGCTGAGAGAAAGTAATCCAGGTAAAGAGAGGCAATATGAGTCTCTCTCATGAGAGGTGAAGCAACCAGTACAAACATGGAACATATCTAGAGCCAAGGACACAGTCTTGGTCAGATTAAGAAGCGGGTAACTCAAAGTCTAGGTCTCACAGTCTAGTGTAGCAGCTGCTAGCCATATGTGCTATATATAGGCGCAAGTTAACAAAAAACTTAAAAGTTCAGTTACCCAGCCAACTAACCACATTTTAAACAATAAGATGTTAAATCTGGCTATCAGCTTACCCTATTGGAAGGCACCAAAGAAAATGTTCATTGTAAAAATAAGTTTGAACTAGGAAATTTTGCCTTTAATGGAAGGATGAATTTCCAAGGTCTGTGCTTCAAGGACAATGCAACAGTCCCAACAGCCACTGCGAGTCTGTGTTACGCGAGTCTGTGTTACGCGAGTCTGTGTTACGCGAGTCTGTGTTACGCGAGTCT
>NW_022196913.1:76267251-76282062 GCF_008632895.1 Mastomys coucha | reverse complement strand
CAACCCCCGATGCCAAGTGTGTATGGTTGGTCTGGTGCTGCTACATATTCAAATGTTAAATAATGGCCCCCAAGACCTACTGCTAACCCCACATGGGGAGATCCTTATATCTTAGGAACACCAGCTTTTATTGTATAAACTTTGCCCCTGGGCAGAAGAGAGGAAGGTGAAGCAAACGGTTCAGGATGAGGAGAAGAGGAACTGAGAGAAGGGTAGAGAAAGAGAAAGAGATCCCATAAAAACACAAAAATTGAAAAATATAATATTTAAGCCAAGGATCAGTTTAAGCCCATGGGGTAGGTAGATCATGAGTTCATGGCCATGAGGGCTGGCCTGATGGAGGAGGAGCGGCCCAGACAGAATATGGCAAGTGATATCTCGGGGAATACCACAGGGAAGTAGGCAAAATAGCATAGAAGGCTGCTATCTGCCCAACTCTGGTGCTTTTACGCTTATTGTAAACTGAAAGGTTTCTGTGTCTTTTATCTGGGAACAATATGGTCTGAAGCAGAGTAGAAACCCCTAATAGAGATCTAGACACATTTAGAAAGGAGCTGTAGTAAAGCCACAAAATAATATTAACCATGACACAGTGTGTGATTATTTTTCTTTAATCCTTGCTATGTATTTTTATAATCTTTTTTAAAACTAAGAGAAGCTGGGTGGTGGTGGTTCATGCCTTTGATTCCAGCACTCTGGAGGCAGAGGCAGGTGGATCTTGCTCTATGAGTTCAAGGCCAGCCTGGTCTACAGAACAGGTTCCAGGACAGTCAGAGCTGTTACAAGAAAAACCCTGTCTAAATAAATAAATAAACAAATAGTAAATAAGTAGTCCACTTAGAAAACATGGCACTCGTTTACATGGGGACTTGGTAGGCTGCATGAACACATGACTTAGGACTGAGAACTAGAATCCAAATGATTCATTGGAGTTTCTGATCACAGCTGTCAGGGCCAGCCACTCTTTGAGTATTACTTACAGCTTGATTAAAAAAAAAAAAAAAAAGGCCAGCAGCAGACACAGATCACTGTACCTCACCATGGTTTCATGCAAAACATCTACAGATTTTGAACTCATCTGGAGTCGGTAAAGAGTGTGTATGTGATAGTGGGTAAACAAACCACATGCAAGTGCAGGCCATGACCAGCCTCCTGTAAGTGCAGGCCATGACCAGCCAGCTCAAAACAACTCAATGGTATTTTAGAGGATTTTTCTTTTATAATGTTTTGGCTGTATATTTTTAATATTGTTTTAACCTTACTGATTCTTGGCTTAAATATTATAGTTTTCAATTTTTGTGTTTTTATGGGATCTCTTTCGCTTTCTTCATTCCCCTCATGTGTACATGTGTCTACATGTGTGTATGTGTGTTCATGTATGTATATGTGTGTCTACATGTGTGAATGTATATATATATGTACGTGTATGTGTGTCTACATATGTGTGTATGTGTGCATGTATGTGTCTACATGTGTGTATATGTGTGTCTACATGTATATATGTGTGGTATACATGTCCACATGCGTGTGTACATGTGTATATGTATGTGTCTACATGTGTATGTATTTCTTGTGCTTTTTCTTTAGATTTTTTTTTCCTCCCCTCTGTCTGTTTGCTTTTATTCTGTTTTATTTTATTTGCCTGATCCTTTTCTAAAGAGGAGAAGTCATGGTATTGGAGGAGTGGGGAGGTAGGGAGGATCCAGGAGGACCTGGGGGAGAGAAACAGTGATCAAAACATAGTATATGGGGCTAGAGAGATGGCTCAGAGGTTAAGAGCACTGACTGTTCTTCCAGAGGTCCTGGGTTCAATTCTTAGCTTACAACCATCTGTAATGGGATCCAATGCCCTCCTCTGGTGTGTCTGAAGACAGCTACAGTGCTCATATAAATAAAAATAAATCTAAAAAAAATAAAGAGCATACTATATAAAGAAAAAATCTATTTTCAGTTAAAATGTGTGATAATGTATATTTGACCCTTGCACATCAGCTATTTTTGTTTTGTTTCTTGGTTGGGGGAGTAGTGTTGTTGTTGTTGTTGTTGTTTGATTGATTTTCAAGACAGGGTTTCTCTGTATATCCCTGGCTGTACTCACTCTGTAGACCAGGCTGGCCTCAAACTCAAGAGATCCGCATGCCCTTGCCTCCAGAGTGCTCATACCAGCATAATTAAAATGACCGTTAGCATTCTAGTTTTGTTCTTGAGGTATGAGGCAGAGAAGATACCTGCCAAGAACAGTCCATAGGAGACAAGAATTCTTTATCTGTGGGAAAGTCAGACACAGCTAAACCATGTGATGCCTTTTCTACTCGCCTCCATTCAGTTTGATCATCTGCCCATTTATACTGAGCATTCATTCTCTTCACATCAGCTGGTGAGCCACATGTGATAGTTACTATATTAAATAAGTCCAGGGCTGAAGAGATAGCTCAGAGTTTGAGAGCAGTGACTGTTCTTCCAGAGGTCCTGAGTTTAATTCCCAGCAACCACATGGTAGCTCACAACCATCTGTAATGAGGTATGGTACCCTCTTCTGTTGTGCAGGCATACATGCAGGCAGAATACTGTGTATATAATAAATAAATCTTTTTTTAAGAAAAGAGCTTAAAAGCTTAACAAAAAATCAGAATAGGTCCCATTTTAGTTCAGAGAGAAGAGCGTTAATCATACTCATAAAAATAATAAACAAATTAATAGATAAATGAATAAATTAGATTCATTAATGGATGGATAGATAGATCGAGAGATAGACAGACAGACAGATAGATAGATAGATAGATAGATAGATAGATAGATAGATAGATAGATAGATGGATGGATGGATAGATGGATGGATGGATGGATAGATAGATCAATAGATATAGATAGATTAGATAGATAGATAGATAGATAGATAGATAGATAGATAGATAGATAGATGATACAATGATACACATGGCTAGGATACAGCTCACACTTGCATGTGCAGGGCCAAGTTCAATCCCCACTACAAACTGTTCTCATGGTGCTAGAGCAGTGTGTGACAGTCCATCACAACCAAGGTTTGGAACCCATGCTGTTTCCTGGCTTCTTAACATTGATACTTCCAGTGTAACACTAGCACGGCTGACATAAGAGAGGTAACATCCTTATCTGATTGCCATGTTCTCAACAGCACAGCTACCCATAGAAGCTGCAGCTCTTCTGAGCAGACACTCCTAGCCAGCCATGGTAGACTCATGCCACCTCCAGAGCAACAATTTTATTATGTTTTGACAAGATCCAACCCCACCCCCCATACTCTCCAATGACAAATGAACAAGGTCAACTCAGCCAGAGTCACAGACCTTTCTGTAGTTTACTGAAAAGAAGTACTGGTGTTTAGTCATGTTTTCCTTAATCAGCTTTTCTGGTGAACAACTTCACACTCATGCTCACGACCACCTGGCAAGAGATGGCTAGAGATCCTGGATCCATAGAGATCACAGGTTGCCCAACTCAAGTCACCTCAGCAGAAATACAATCTGCAAAGCAAACACCGTTTTCTCCAAGAGGAGAGAACAGCTGACTGGAGTGAGCAGAGCTTCCCTTTTGGCCTTCAGCAAGTTTGCTAACTCAAGGACTCCAAAATAAGCCCCCAGTACAATAGCTTCCTCTCATAACCTTCTTTATCTAAACCACGCTCATATCTGATAACATATCCCCCAAATAGTTTGACAGTGTCCTGGTCCTCATCCACACACCCTTCCATGACTAACAAACACATCTACACCCATGGCAATCCTCCCATGGAAAACCACAGACCTCCCATGGGATTGAATGATGGTTTCAGCTATTTGCTTTTCTCCAACATCACCCCGAGTACTTGGGGGTGAGTCAAGTATTCCACACTATCAGACTACAAGATCCTTTACTCCGTTTAAAAACTACAAAAGGTCGTTGTTGATCTTATGTGATGTCACATAAGAAGCAGAATGGCAGAATTTTTTTCCTTTTTATTACAAGGTCATTAAAAGTGTAGTTGTGAAACTACCAAATTTAAAGAAATATGATAGCCCCTAAGGGCAAATAATTTCTTAGCTCTGATTGCAATCACTCAGAGAATGTAGCAGGCAGTCATAAGCATCTGGTGCCAGCGGAGGGTGGTGAGGGTTACTAGTCACCTTTGAATAGCTTACTGCTGCTGGCCAACACGTTGTGTCTCTAGTCCTTACCTGAAAGATAAACAATATCCTATCCGAAGAGATAGATAAAGAACGCTAAGATTCTAAACAAACATTGGGTGGGTCACTGTCTTGTGCAGTAGAATTAATGAGACACTGAGTAAGACCACAAACTCTTCTCCAAAACTGAGAGGTGAGAGTCAAGGCATTGAAGGGGACACTGCCTACTGGATGCAATGACTAATATTAGTGCCCTTTCTGCCTTACCTTCCTCACTGAGAAAACACAGACAACAATCATGAAGAATGCTGCTGTTGTGGTGTGACAACTTGATCTCCAATACAGGAGTGTTGAGAGATGGCTCCCAAGGGCAGCCCTCAGGACCAAACTAACCTCCAGAACTGAGAGTAAATTTACCACTGCAAGGCAGAGGCTGTCGCAAAAGCAAACTAACCACATGTATGTAGTCATCTCTCACATGCATGTAGCCATCTATCACATGTATGCAGCCCATTCATCCTTCTGCCCAGTAACAACATAGCTAACCATCATCAGATGTGCCCTGTGGCTCTTGGGTGTTTCTGTCCCAGTGGTTCTGAACAGGAAGCCAGCTGAGGGCACTCAGCATCTACCAATGTTTCTTGCCTCTCCTTGGGAAACCAGCCGTCCCCCACGCCCTACTTTTACAGGCCCAGATAAGCTGAAAATCAAAAAAGCCACTGCGATTTATTTCTCCTCTGAGGCACTGCTCCTGAATGACATAAAACCACATGTTCATTGTCCATTCTAGGTCAAGAATCAGAGACACAGCCCACAAAGAGATCGTCAGTAGATATTCTATGAAGATTTCATAGCAAGTAAATGGACACAAGAATATCTTCTCAAAATCAATAAATAGAACTGAAATAACACCAGTATACATCAGTGTACAATGGGACCTGGAGCCTTGCTTGATACTATGAGATGGCTCAGCAGGTAGGGGCTGCCAAGTCTGACAAGCTGAGTCCAAGATCCACATGGTGAAAAGAAAGGAAGGACTCACAAAAGTTGTGCTCTGACTTCCATCTGCATGTGCACACAAGAATGTACATATACACATACATACCACAAAAATAATAATAATAATAATTAGACTGGGAAGTGGTGGTGTACACATTTAATCCAAGCAGTCGGATTTCTGTGAGTTTGAGGTTAGCCTAGTCTACAGAATGAGTTCCAGGACAGCTAGGAAGGGCTACACAGAGAAAGAGCCTATCTCAAAAACAAACAAACAAACAAACAAATGAAAAAAAAAAAAACAAAACCCACCATAATAAACTAATAATGCTAATAATGATAAAATAAACAAAAATTTATAGCCAGGTGTATGGGTGCATGCTTTTAATCCTAGCAATGGAGAAGCAGAGGCAGGTGGAGATCTCTGTGAATTTGAGGACAGTCTGGTCTACATATTGAGTTCCAGGACAGTCAGAGCTATATAGACCTATGTCTCCAAAAAATAAATAAATAAATTTAGAAAAAAAATTTAAAAATTACTTTTAAGTGGATCAGAAAACTGCATGTAAGGGAAGAAACTACTATGAAATGCACATTTTTAGAAATGCACATATAAGAAAATTGTGTTTAATCACACACATGAGAAAATTGTTAATATGTTGGTTTACACACACACACACACACACACACACACACATTGGGTTAGAAGAAAATCTTAACATTTAAAAGCATGAACTATAAAAGACAAATTTGGTTAGATCAGATTGATTTGCTTATGTTCCTATACTTTCCAAATGACCTAATTAAGAAAACAAAAGGACTCTGGGATTAAAAGCATATAGGTGATAAAGGCTTATGTTCATTCCTGTTACCTGAAGAATTATTTACAACTTCATAAAACAAACATAACTTGCCCAGAGACTTGAACAGACACTCCACATAAGATACAAGGAAAAGCGAATCACAGGAAACAACACACAGCCTCACAAGTTATCAGAGAAACTCGAACTGAAACCAGAATGGACACCAAATCGTCGCTAAGAGACCTGAGGCCAAGCAGGTTAATCATCCTACAAGTAAGGGCAAGGGTGTGGAAAACAGAAGTGACTGTCACGTCACGAATGAAGCTAACTCATAAATGCCGTATGCATGCACCTTGTAAGGCACACATAGGCCTCGTGGTCCAGGAGCCACAGATACTCACAAGAAATGAATGACTACACCCTATTAAAAAATACACCAGTCTGTTTAGAAAAGCATTAAGCATAATAACCCGAAACTGAAATCAAACAAATACCCACCGATTAATGGATTCTTAAATTGTGATATGCACTCACCTTGGAATACAGACCTGCAACTGAAAAACTGTTTACCCATAAGAAAAAAGCAAATAAACCCAAAACTATGATAAATGAAAGAAGACAATGTAAACTATTATATTCTGTTCGACTTACATGGAATTTTAAAGGAAGAAATATTATCTTGACAGTAAAATTCCTGATTGCCAGGAGTCAAGAGAAAAAGAGGACCTGAAGGTCAGAGAGGTTCATTTTAGGGTAAAAATTTTCTAGGAGGTGGTTTCCAACATTGACTGCCCAGACGTAAATAATTATCAAAATTCTACATTTATGCATTTAGAATTTGTGAATCTAAAACACATGGATAAGCAAAAGCACTTGTTGTGTGACATCTGTGGGCTTGAGAGCAATTTGACCTCTCGATCTGTTAGAAAGTACACACTAAATAAAAGCCCACTGGATGACGAATGCAACCTACTTCGGGGTCATCAGTCTACCAAAAGCTGCCAAAAGCTGCCAAGAGCTACACTGTTTTTACAAAAAGAATGGACATGCAACATTTCTAGCATCTACCATTTGGAAAGTTCAAAAAGGATCAGAGTTAAACCCTTTAAAACTGGAAGTTCCACATAAGCTTCTCCTAACACCTCATAAAAACTTAAAATATCCCCTTAAGAGACCAGACAGAGCCAGGCGATGGTGGCGCACACCTTTAATCCCAGCACTTGGGAGGCAGAGGCAGGCGGATTTCTGAGTTCGAGGCCAGCCTGATCTACAGAGTGAGTTCCAGGACAGCCAGGGCTACACAGAGAAACCCTGTCTTGAAAAACCAAAAAAATAGACCAGACAGAAATATTCCTCCACCTGTTTCAAAATACCAAATTACCATCAAAGCATTGAAAATAATGAGAGTAGATAAACTCAATTTCATCTAATCTCGTGAGTGGCAAGTGGAGATTGGCAGGGTGTCTGGGTTTGGGACTCACCTCCCCGTCCTTGAAGCTCTCGCTGTAGGTGCTGTCGGGTGTGCTGCGCTGGTCGTCCTTAAGATAGGAGCTGTGGCTGGCTATGGAGGGCAGATCATACTGGGTCTGTTCAAAGATAACCACCCGCTGCTCCTCGCCATCCGCACGGGGATAGTGCACCGGGGGAGCCATGAACACCGGCGTGAAATCCTCGGCTTTCACCACCGTGATGCCTGACACAGGGATGACGGCCGGGCTCTCGGTGATGGACACGCTGTACTGCTCGCGCTTCGAATTCTCCATGTGGTCTTGACTTAGGCAGAGGTTCACCGGGACAGTCTTCAGAACCTGCACTCTGTTCTCGCCTCCGCTCAAATTGATCTGGGCTTCACTGGTACCAAGGCAGTTTCTGTGTGTTCAGACCGGTGACGGAATAGAATTAAGAATAAAGCTCCACTTTAAAAACTGATAAAAACAGTGCAGGAGATGGAGAGAGCAGTTAAGAGCACACAGGCTGTTCTTCCAGAGGACACAGGTTCAATTCCCGGCACCGACAAGGCAGCTCATAACTGTCTGCAACTCCAGTTCAAGGGACTCCAACACCCTCCCACGGACTTGCAGGCAAAACATCAATGTACACAAAATAAAAATAAATAAATTATTTGAAACAAACAATGCAGGCAGCCATCCTGCATTCACAAGCAGGACTGAGAGGAACTTCGCAATTAGATGTCATGGATCTTTGTGCCATTATAACTAAGATAGTTCAGTATGTGTGTCCCTGGGTGGCATATTGAATGAAGTCTCAACCCTCTATGAAACAGACACGCTACTTTAAAAAAAAAAAAAAAGGAGGAAGGTGGTCCTAAACTTATCACTGACCTCTAACTTTCAGCTCTCAGGAGATAAAGCTGGGAGACTGAATATCGACATTGGCCAGTAAAACACAGGGAGGCGGGGTCCCCTAAGGACAAGGCTAAGTTATCAACAAGGCAGACACACCAGGAGGAAGAGTGGAAGGACTGGTCTAGATTAAAAGGGACTTTTAAAATTCTAACAACCAGGGGGCTAGAGAGATGGTTCAGTGGTTAAGAGCACTGACTGCTCTTCCAGAGGTCCTGAGTTCAATTCCCAGCGACCACATGGTGGCTCATAACTGTCTATACTGGGATTGATGCCCTCTTCTGGTACAAATACATAAAATAAATAAATCTTTTTAACAAACAAACAAAAAACCAAAAAACAAACAAACAAACAAAAAACTCTTAACAACCAGTCCTCATGCCATTAATACCAGCACTCAGGAGGCAGAGGTAGATGGAGCCTCAAGTTCAAGGCCTGCCTGGTCTGTGTAGGAAGTTCCAAGCCAGCCAGGGTTACACAGTGAAATGCTATCTAATCTTAAATATAGAATGCTAATACCTAAACATTATAGGTAGATATTGTAGGATACTATTTGGATCTTAACTTGAACAAACCAAAGTGATGTACGGGTGTTGTAATTTTTGAGGCAGCTGACTATAGACCATGAATTTGGCAATATTTAATATTGCTAATTTAGCTGTTGATACGGTTTTAAGTTTATATAATAAAATGTTCTTAGTGTTAGAGGTTCAAGTGAGAAGCAGAGGGGATAACTTGACAGTGGGATTCTTGTTTGCATTTTGTTGTGGGTTTTTGGGGTTTTTGTTGCCTTGTGGGTTTTGTTTTGCTTTGCTTTGTTTTTGAGAACAGGTTTCTCTGTGTAACAGTCCTGCTGTTCTGGAACTTGGTAGTAGACCAGACTGGTCTTGAACTCACAAAGATCAGCTTGCCTCTGCCTCCCAAGTGCTTCGACTAAAGGTGTATACCCAGCAACAATGAAATTATATTTTTAAAGATTTATTTATTTTATGTAAATGAGTAAACTGTAGCTGTCTTCAGACACACCAGAAGAGTGCATCGGATCCTATTACAGATGGTTGTGATCTACCATGTGGTTGCTGGGATTTGAACTCAGGGTCTTTGGAAGAGCAGTCAGTGCTCTTACCCACTGAGCCATCTCTCCAGCCCAACAGTGCGATTTTGAAGGTGGCTGAAGGGAACATAGCAGAGATCAAGGAAGACTACCAAAAGCCTATGGCCACCATACGCTACACGCAACAGAGGCTCCGTGCACTGCTCTCTGCACTTCTCATCTGGATAGGAAGTCTCAAAAGGAGGAAAGACCACCGTGGCAACTCATACTTGCAAACAGAGCAACTGGGAGGTTATGGGAGGACAACTCAAGTTTGAGGCCAGCCTGGGCTACTTACAGAATTCCAGGCTAACCTGGGCTATGGAGCGAGACCTTGTCTCAGCCAGAGAGAGGGATGATATGGCATAGTAATTTGAAAAGTTGGTAGGAAGGATGTTTTTCATTATTCTGTGAGATGAAATAAGAAATTATCAGTGTAAGATCTTCATCAACTGAGAAATAACAGTTTATGGATATTTCTGCACTTAATTATTTTAAGGTTTAAGGAACTGTTTAAGTGGGCTTAAGTAGAATGAGCTCATTAACTACTCCTGTGGTACAGAGAAGGAAAATGGTTTTGAAAGTTTTGGCAGGATATAATGAAATACTTCCATTTATATTAAAGAATTTCAGTAGCAATCAGGTAGTAAAAAGGAACTGTGAGGTTACTCTGTGTGTGTGTGTGTGTGTGTGTGTGTGTGTGTGTGTGTGTATGTGCACGCGTGCATATAAAGAGAATGATCTTACACTCAGTTAAGGTCGTGGGAGGAGGAACATTTGTGAATGGTTCTCAATAGAACAGAGAAGAGAAAGTGCATGCTTTTTATTGATCCTCATCTTTGTTGTGAACTTGAGTTTCTTTATGTAGCATGTGCTATTTGGGGTCAACTGGCATATTTCATTTCGAGAAACAAATGAATAAAATTAGTTTTCTCAAGAATTAAGCTGTCCCAGTTTCATTCCATAAAGAAAGAAATCCAACAGTCTCTCGCTTACTACCAAGCAAGAGCTGGTGATTTTTGCTTTGATTTCCCATCTAGAACTTCAAAGTGAAGCTTCAGAAAGACTGGGTCTACGTAAAGATACCTGGCCATCTGAGGCTTGCAAATCTGCCGCTTAAGACTCTGAAAGTCAACTCCCCAAAGAATGAAATCTATAGTCTATAAATATCATGGCTTTAAGCAATAAACTGTTCTTATTGTCATACAACAGAGTGGCTCACATGGAAGACACAGTGAGGAGTTAGACATTATGTTTTATGTGAATCCAACAAGCCAAGTGATGTCAACATTCAGACCACCCATTTGCATCAGTGTTTCATAAAGCCCACTGTTCTGAATACTTCATGGAATGTTAATAGATACTCCCTCAAAAAAGGAGTCCATTATAAAAGTAAGTGTTAAGAAACAAACAGGAAGAAAATCATGTTGCCATAACAGGACCACCTTAGTGGATCCAAACAAGACTAACACGGTAAAAGCCCTTGGGCATTCTTCCCTCTCTTTACTTGTACCTCAGGACTTCCCTAACCCATCTCATCCACGACCATCAATATCTGTGGATAGCATCCTGCAAGCTGGCTGTAAGTGGGTTCTTCTACTCAGACTGCTAAACACAGCAATTGCCTACTAGCCACCTGAGGCTCTTTACAGACAGTATTACTGGCTTTGCCAAAATATTCAAACTTCTCTTTAGTCTATTTCAGGCCAGATTCACTCATTCTCTACTTAATATAAAAATATGAATTCTAAGCAAAACACACAAGTCAAAATATCTTTCAGGGTTCTTATTATCAGATTAAAAAAAAGCAAACCTCACAGCTGCATATATCTAATCAAATTATTAGTATAAAAAATTCATAAATTCAGGAATCACACTGTATGGTGAACTACACTTCTAGAATAGAATCAACTTAAGGACTCGTTACCACAATTTCAAGACTACAACGCCCCCAAATGGGTAATTAGAAAGAACAAAGTGTAAATCTCCAGTAGGAACCCTTGTCCATCCCACTGCAAGGGCAGAGACTCAACAGGTGATCTGTGGGGCGACTGATAGCCGAGCTAAGCATTTCAGTCCCCTCTGGTCCTCTCGTTTCTTTCCATGATCCTATCCAGAAGAGAAGGGACACCCCAGTCGCTCCAGACCACAGAGCAAGCATGAAAGCCTGCTGAGACAGGATGGAGGAACAACCACAACTAAAAGGTGACAAGCTACATGTTCCAATGGGCTTCATCAGAAAAAAAGGTATGATCACCTCTCCCTCCCCTTTCAGTCTCAGTTCATCTGCGTCTTCTTGCCAGCCATCTTGTCAGGCAGATGATCTCCTAACATCTTGATGGTGCTAGCAGCTCCCCAGTCTCAACCTGCTGCCTCCCCGGGACTCAGAGCAATCACTCCCTGAAGGGCCAGACTGCAGGAAAGAGTGTGGGGCTGGGCAAAAAGCTGCATTCAGCAGCAGGCTCTTCCAGGCAATCACCTCTAGCTCCTGAGTTTTAACTGTCAGCTCTTCATCTGAGAGAACCTGCTGAAGACCCTCTGGAGCACAAGCATGCTTGGTCCAGGCTTCTAAGACAGAAGAAGTGAGGCTTTTTCTACCTCTTCTAAAAAAAACCAAACCTCCTGCTCAAGCTGTATTTTAAACTTAATTTTATGTGTATAAATGTTTTTGCCTGACCGCATGCACGTGTACCACCTGCATGTCTGGTCCCCTTGGAGATCTAAATAGGGTGACAGATCCCCTGAAACTGGAGTTAGGAAGGTTGTGAATCACCATGTGGGGACTAGGAATCAAGCCCAGATCATGACCAAAAGCAACTAAACCAGTAAACCACTCTTCAGGTTATGTTGCAGGTGGATAGTTTCTTGAGACAAGGTCTCTCTATGTAGCCCTGGCTGCTTGGAATTCAGTAAACAGATCAGGCTGGCTTGAAACCCACAGAGATCCACCTGCCTCTGCTTCCCAAGGACTGGCATCAAAGGCATATGCCATTGTACCTAGCTTCCTTTTTTCAAAACCCATAGAAAAGGTTTTTCTAGGAGGCAAACAGACTCACTCCCTCACATCATACCTTTTATCCTGGTCTTCTTGGCTGTCACTTGCTTTGCTCACAGACAGAAGTCTCTTGTCTCGAGGAACCTGAAAATCAATGGTAAACCATCAGACAGACTTACTAACCATGTGCAGATGGAGATACCAACACAGGCTAAGAAACTAATAGGAACTTTCTTTTTGAAGTAGAAGGTTATTGTCAGAAAATGGTTAAAAGGAACCAGAGGCAAAGCAGTGACCAGTGTAGGTTCGTGATCACCACGACTCTGCAGATCTAGAAGACTCTGCCGTGTGCTCATAGACCTAGAAATGGGTGAGAGAAAGAGCCAAGTGTATGGGGTGAAGATGGGCTTGAAAGGGAGCAACCCACTGGGAACATGGAGTAAGCTTTCTTTCTGGAGCTCAACACCAGGCTGATGAGGGGTTGGAGAAGACACTGGGCAGGGCCTGACAGTTCAGCTCCTGTGATACTGAGCATCTAAGAGGAGTGTTCCCTAACCATGCCCTAGGAAGTGTGCTTCCAGGCTTTCTGATGCAGTTCATTCTTAACCTTGATGCCAGTATGCCACCTGACGCATTATATTGAAAAGTCCTCCTGGGAGAGGGGAGACTCTACTACCTACAGATAAGTGGATTGGATTTGGTTGAGTATGTAGTTTGTTTGTTTGTTTTGAGTTTTTTGTTTTGTTTTTTGTTTTTTTGTTTTTGTTTTTGTTTTTTTGCATTTGCATTTGCTTTTGGACTTGTTTGTTTGTTTCTGGCTAACCTTGAAAAGTTTCTTCTGACCCAATACTCTCACTGTTTTGAGATAAATACACATGTAACAAACTTCCTTCTACTAAATTCCTCAAGGAATTCCTAAGGTCTCCATTCAGCCAAATATGTATGTACAAAAGCCGAGAAGCTTCAACTAGGGAAGCGGCAAAGGCAAGGCCAGAGTTGGAAAGCTAAAGTCTGAGCACCCATGCTCAAGTCTAAGCCGAAATGTGGGAGGTTGCATACACAGTCTATGGCTCTGCCAGCTTCCAAGGAGCTGCTCATTCATATTTCACAAATGACTCTCTGAAAGAGAACCATGAGGTTCCTGGTGGACAAAAAGAACCATTTCACATTTACTATGATAATCTGACAGCAAATGTCAGAATAATTTAACTTCCAAAGTTTATAGTTTAAAAAAGGAGAATTATCCTGTTTCATCAACCAGCAACTTTGAGAAAAGACATCTGTCCTCACAGTACAAGGTATAAGTAGGCAGAGACCTGAAAGAGGCCTCGGTGCGATCACTCGTACAAACCTACTGTTCAAATAAGACTAGTTCTTTTTGGTTTTTGTTTTTTGTTTTGTTTTTTGTTTTTGTTTTTTTGCTTTGTTTTGTTTTTCAAGACAGGGTTTCTCTGTGTAGCCCTGGCTGTTCTGGAACTCATTCTGTAGACCAGGATGGCCTCGAACTCAGAAACCCTCCTGCCTCTGCCTAATAAGACTAGTTTTAGCCAGGCTTGGTGGCAAACACTTTTAACCCCAACAGTTGGAAGGCAGAGGCGGGAGGATCTTTAAATTTTTGAAGCCAGTCTGGACTACATAGCAAGTTCCAGGACAGTCAGAGCTATGTAGAAGGACCGTGCCTCAGAACAAAACAAAACAAAACCAAGAACAACAACAACAAACCAAATAAAAAATAAAAGACTAGATCTTTTCTAAGGCACTAAAATGTTTCACACAAAAAGATAGCAAACCTCGCATGCAATGTAAGGAACCATATGACTTAGGAGACAGTTATTTAACAAGGAGGAAAAAGTAGATTTGGGTATAATGTCAGTTTTGTGTAAACTCTCTCTGTAATATTTGCATCTCCAAATATTACAGCCAGATTTGCACTTGAATCACAATGTCTACAAATGTATACAGAAGAGATAACACACCCAGTATGGAATGCAACTGCCCATATTCAGTTGCTCAATTATCCCCTGACCCTGAGGTAAGCCAAATATTTTCCTTTGTGAATTAATTACTAATTAATTGTGTCTCAGGTACACTTCTCTTTTTCACTAATGCAAGCCCAATATGCCACTAAAATCAAGTATTTAAAATTATGGCCATTTCACAACAACAACAAAGTCTATTTTAAAGAGCAACAGGACAAGGAGGTGGAGGTGGGATGGGGTGACAGAGTGGGGAAAGGGCTGGCACTGGCCTGGGAACCTCAGCCGAGTCCTAGAACCCACATCAAAGGCTGGATCCAGAAGCGCACATCTGTAATTCAGCATTCTCACTGTAAATCTGGGGTAGAAATGGGATAAGCAGCCAGAGACCTAAGGGCCAGCAAGACAGCACAAACACTAATCATACACACATACACACA
>NW_022196913.1:76260748-76267241 GCF_008632895.1 Mastomys coucha | reverse complement strand
ACACACACACACATATATGCACACACACAGACACACACACACACATTAAGTGAATTTACTAAAGAAAAATATGAATACATTTCTTTAAAGCCTTTTAAAACTATTAATTGTCATATTGACCATAAAAGTCAGAAAAAAAATTGTCATTACCTGAATATTTAAAACAGGAACATTTTAATGATGTATCAATAGATTTTAATTGCTAAAACTGTCACATTTCAACTACTTTTCTGTCATTAAAAAACTACAATAACAACAACAAAACAAACAAACAAAAGAAACTAAAAAAGAGTTTTTCCATTTCTCTCAGAACTACAGACTAAAAGCAAGAAGCCTGGTGATGCTGGAATGGGCGAGGCCAAGAAGTGGAGCATTCTGATTGGTGGCACCGGGAATGGGCGAGGCCAAGAAGTGGAGCATTCTGATTGGTGGCACAGGGAATGGGCAAGGCCAAGAAAGAACATTCTGATTTCTGATTTAATGAGTTCTCTGTCTCTACTATTCTTTATAAACTTCAACATGTTTTCATTTCAGATTTCAAAGCTATTCTTGTGATTTTCTTTTTTTTTTTTCTTTCTTTTGTTTTACCCTCAAAGCAAGATTTCTCTGTGTAGCCTCTAACTGTCCTGGAATTCTCTATGTAAAACCAGGCTGGCCTTGAACTCAGAGATCTATCTGCCTTTGCCTCTAAGTGCTGAGATTAAAGATGTGCCCACCTGTCTGTCAGTATTTGACATCCTCTCCAGCTATGGAGGGGGAAAACAACCTAGACCAGCAAAGGTACCAGTGAAATAATCTAGCACTTTCTAACAATAAATAATGTATTTATCTGAAGTAATAGCGTGCCCAGTTAAAATGCCCTGGTGGGCCCTACCTCTAAGTCCCTCAAACCTGTCCTTCAGACCTTGCTGTCTTAAGTGAGGCAATAGGAAATAGACCCAAGGTCAAATTGTTCTTGGTGGTTTTGTCCAAACCTCATTTCCCCACAAGGAGCACCTGCCAGCTCCCAGCTTTAGCTAGAAGTATCTACAGCCACAGCAAGTCCTTAAGTGCTGAATACCACCTGCTGACTTTTTGCACTTCAACAGTTCCCACAGGGCAAGTCATAATACTTTACATTTAAAATTCACTATTGTTTCTTGTTTAATTTCCTGAGTCACACTTACTTTAAAAACCACTGTGTGACCAGTATTTCTTCTCCTGACATATAGACTTTTAAGGACTTTTTTCCAAAATAAAAACAAAGGGGAGCAGTCAGGGCTGGATTTTCTGAAAGCCCCTCATCAACACACTCACTGGAATAACCCCCAGAAAGCAGTGATAGAGGCACCAAGATGGTTCTTATTAAACTGAAAAATCTAGAGTCAAGTAAGTAAAGGTTGACAGCTAAACTGATCATGGCAGTGCCACATAAAGCGAGCTCCTAACCATGAAGTAAAATGTCAGCCAGTAGGTAAGTAAGACTTCAGCTCATGGGGATCTGCCAGCCGTCCTCTTCTGGCTTCTGCACACAGACACACAGACACATATAAAGACAGACAGATAGGCAGGCAGGCACACACACATGAGCACATACACAAGAGGCAGACAGAGACAGAGAGGAATAGAGAGATGAGAGAGAGAGAGAGAGAGAGAGAGAGAGAGAGAGAGAGAATCCCCAAATTACAACTTCTCTGTGGACATGAAGCTGAGTTTCATAGGGGGGGGAGGGGACGGGGAGCCAAAAACAACTGCCTAAGGCCACTGACCTAGAACAAAGACTGTTCTATCTTGCCAAAGGTGCAATGAGGCCTAGAGGCAGGGAGGAGGGGCTGGCTGGAGGGACCCACCTTGTAGTAGTCGTAGAGAAGGCCCAGGGCAGCAGCACTGTCCTCGTCCCCGTTGATGCTCATCATCGCCTTGGTGGCCGCAGTCAGGGGGTTCTCCAGGTATGACTTCCAGGCCTCATCCTCACTCGTGTAGGCTCTTCGGGTGTTGAAGGGAGGGTCACTGGGCATGGGCACTAAGGCCACTAGTCTTTTATTACTGTAAAAAGCAAGAGAAATGTAAGGCTTATTGCCCAGGAACTTTTCATGTTTTTCCACTGACACTATACATGTCACGTGGTTACCCTGATTTGTATTTGCCTAGAGTAAGGCATGTTAAAGCTGAAAAGACCACCACACTGCACTTTTAAAGCCTCAATTTACACCTTCACTGTGCATGAAGAGTAATAGCTTTTAAAAGGTAGCCTGGACTTGAAGAAATGGCTCAGTGGTTAAGAGTGCTTACTGCATTTCCAGAGGACCAGGTTCAATTCCCAGCCCTTACATCAGATAGCTTACAACTGTCTGAAACTACTGTTCTAGGTGAATCAGTAGCTCTCTAGATACTCCACTCATGTGGTAAACACACACACACACACACACACACGTGTGCACACACACACATACAAATAAATATTTTCCAAGGTTAGTATATGTCTTAGGGTTTCTATTGCTGCAATGAAACAGCGTGACCAAAAAGCAGGTTGGGCAAGAAAGGGTTCATTCAGCTTACACTTACACATTGCTGTTCATAAAGGAAGTCAGGACAGGAACTCAAGCAGGGCAGAAACCTGGAGGCAGGAGCTGATGGAGGGTGCTGCTTGCTGGCTTGCTCACCTGCTCCCTTCTAGAACCCAGGACCACCAGCCCAGGGATGGTAACAGCCACAAAGGGCTAGCCCCCCCCCCCATTGATCACTAATTGAGAAAATGCCTTACAGCTGAATCTCCTGGGAAGCATTTCTTTAACTGAGGCTCCTTCCTCTGATGACTCCAGCTTGTGTTCAAGTTGACACACAAAACCAGCTAGTACAGTATAGCTACTTAGTTTGTGTTAGTCTCCTCCAAACTCTTTTCTCTGCATCTGATCATTCTGAGTCATTTAATTATCCTTCATTAATGAGCACTAGAATAGAACCCTGTGAGGGAAGAATTTTCCTTTCACTAAATCCTAATATAAAGTATCAATTATGTATGGGTAATAGGTTAATGATTCAAATTGTTTTATTAAATTTAATCTTGCTTGGAATTCCCAGCAAATTATAGATCAATAAGTCTCTTAATTAGAACAGCAACATAAGCTACTTGGCAAACAGAACCGCTACATACAGATAAGACTATAACAGAGTTATGGACGTGCAGTGATGGAGTAGACACTACTAAAGAAGCCCATGTCACTGTAGGATTCTACTATACTGAGATAATATGGAAGTGTCATAATAGGAAGCCCAGTGAGGAGACCGTCAGCATACAGGGAGAATTTCCCTAAGAGACAGGTGTGAATCAGTTCTAACCAGGTCAACCTTGTGTAAAGCAGCTATGACTTAAGGTCAATGTGACAACAGTGACTCATATTCCCGAAGACCACAGTCTTTACAGCTCCCCATGCAGGTCAGGATACAAAGTGTCAAGGAACTGAGTCTGGAGAAACTCTGACGCTTGCCGCTTGCCCTCAGTTTTTTTCTTACTCACTGAAAGGGAACAGAAGCAGAAGGATAGAAGCAGAACGATTCTCTGTATTCAAGTAACAGCTCGGTAGACTCATGATCACATGACATCAAGGTGGCAGTGCCAACTCTGTTGCAAGTAACATGGTTTAAAGTGTCTCACTGAGTTTCTCTGGCATAAGACAAATGCCTACTGACACAGCTCTGGAGGTGACTGCTTGTTTAGTAGCCCATGGTGAAGGAAAGCTTGCATGGACCCCTGTGTTCTTAGGTAGGGATAGCAAAGCCCACCAGCCTGTCTCGAAATATCATGAAAATAATGTATAACTGAGGCGGGTGCAGGGCTCTGAGAGTAAGTGGTCCTGCCACCACCGTGCTCTGGTGTTCCTATCAAGTTTCTGTGCCTTTCAGGTCTTGTTAGAGTTAATTTTTATTTATTAATGGTAAAATAAGATCATTAATTAAAAAGAAATAAGAATTATTCATCTAACCTGGGCGTGGTGGCACACACCTTGAATCCCAGAAGGCAGGAGGCAGAAGCAGGTAGGTTTCTGTGATTTCAAGGCCTGCCTGGTGTACAAAGGGAATCCAGGACAGCCAGCACTATATTACACAGAGAAACCCGTCTCAAAAAAACAAAACAAAGCAAGATTTGTTCATCTGGTGCGAGTCCACAAGCATCTGTTAAACGCACCATAGGTGGTACTGCTGCTGAACATGGAAGGTGAGGGACTGACCCTGTGACCCACAGTGCCTAGCAGGATGGGGTGCCACTGCGGCGGCCAAGATGTGAGAGGTCAGAGCTGAAAGACAGGGACACGTGTGCTGGTCCTTGAGGAAAGAAGGAAAACAGTTTTGAAACAAAGATATTTCATCATTCAGCATGAACGTCTTTATAAAAGATGTAAGTTTTGTAAAGTCCGATAGGAAGGGAAAAAAAACAAACAAACATCTTCCTAAAAGGAACACGGCGTTTCCGCTCTGTGGAAAATGACAGACAGTAAGTTACACATGCAGGCTGGAAGTCAGTGTCTGTAGGCAAAAGTGCAGCCTGGCAGAGAGCTGGGTCCTAGACTGTGATTGTACGGGCCTCTCCCACACAGTTGGCTAGTGGGGCTGCCCTCACCTATGTTTCACTGAGAAAGTCAAACAGAAAACCGGAAGTCCAGTCACTTGTGGAGAGCTGGGCATCACACACACTTTCCTGAAACACTCAGCAAAGCAGGAAAGTCTTGTAGCACAGATGTGCCAAGACTTAGACATTAAAATTCTAACATTTAAAAGTTGAAGCATGCATGGTTCTAGCTGTGTATAGCTTTGCCATCATAAGACTTAACTCTGAAAGTAAACCACCAAATCCTAGGAAGCCATACTTGAAGTGGCCTTGAAAGGCCTTGTCAGCAAAAAGGACAAAGACGGCTTTCTCTGTCACTCCTGGGGAAGAGGGTGCAGGCCAAAACACTGGCTCATTTCTAACGTTTAGCAGGCAACGGTGGCCTGATTCACTGCAGAGATTTTTCTCGACTCTTCCTTAGTATCCAACGCCTTCTTGCTGATCACATCTCTTCCTGGCACAGTTCACTGGTGACTTTAGGAATTTACCGGGTGTCTCCCCTAGCAGGAAACTCTTGGTGAATCCTTGCATGACAAATAGGGGGAAAATCATGGAAATCACAATTTCTCCTCACCTTTTTTTTTTTTTACTAGAGCAAGGGCCTGTTAGGCTCTCCCTTTTAACTGTGCAGGGCCCGTCTTCACTCTTCAGAACACTGTAGAGGACATAGAACAGAAAGTGCACAGAGCAGCACTCACCAGCGAGGAAAAGGCGAGCGAGCGAGCTCACTATTCACCAGCCAATGCTAATTCTGCAATTCTGCTTCACTCAAGGCTTTTTTTCCTTCCTTTTTTTTTTTCTTTTCTGTTTTTTTGGGACAGAGTTTTTCTGTGTAGTCCTAGAACTCGCTCCGTAAACCAAGCTGGCCTCAACCCCTTAAACCCAGAGATCTGCCTGCCTCTGCCTCCCAACTGCTGGGATTGGGAGTGTGTGCCACCACTACCTGGCTTGCTTCTGTCAATGAAGAATCTTGTCAATTCTTTTGTAATCTTCTAAACCCAAGAATCAGGGTGGCCTTGCACACGGAACTCTCAGCAAATGGGAACTTGATCTCTGGGTCCCTCTTTGGGGACAGCAGAGTGCAGAGCTCAGGTCACTTCCGCCACCTTTTCTGTTTTCTCTGTACACAGGGCAGGCAGCAAGTTGGGGAGTCCCTGGCGGCAGGGGTGAAGAAGGGAACTATGCAAGCTCAGCCAGTCATGGACCAGACTCTGGATCCCCCTCCCACTGCCTTGGAGAGATAAGGAGACCTTCACACACAAGACTTTGTTGGGGAGCTAGGAAGCAGCACATGACGTGTGTCCACTGTATTAAGTCAGTCACCATATCAAATCCATCACGACAGCTTCCGTCTCTGCCCTTCTCAGCATTCTCATTAATCTCTCCAGAACTTTCCTCCTCTTCAGACGGGTGGAAATCTGGTGAAATAACCTTCATGGAGCACCATTTTCTAGAATGTGGTGTGGGCATGGCCTACAGACCTACAGCACTGTCCAGACCTTTCGGCTGATATTTATTCTCCATTATCATTATCTAGGCCCAGTTACTTTTCAATATTTGTGCCTTCTACTTGCTTAATATGGGAAATTAAACCATTTTCTCCACCATGCCTTCAAGACACCGTTCTGCCTTGAAGACACTCATTCTTGTCTCCAGGCCTTAGCCCAGGTCCCAGATTCTCTTCTCTCTCTCAATCCATAAATAGTCTCAGTCTATAGTCCCTCAGAATTTCCCCTTGCCAGAGCTCCAGAAGCATGTGTACCATTATTACGTGATCTACCTTTAAATTTTCATGACACAAAGATTGCCAGCTACATAAAGAGGATCCACCAAAGACACCAGTAAAGTGGCATTCCACGAAACAAAACCATCCAGCAGCGTCCATGTCCATGCATGGTCCTCCCTGAC
>NW_022196913.1:76225480-76260658 GCF_008632895.1 Mastomys coucha | reverse complement strand
ACTTTCCTTGATCTGCCTCAGGTTCCCAGGCCCTGTGGAGCAGTGTCCATGCATGGTCCTCCCTGACCTCCCCCCCACACTTTCCTTGATCTGCCTCAGGTTCCCGGGCCCTGTGGAGCAGTGTCCATGCCTGGTCCTCCCTGACCTCCAGAAGCACCAATTTCCACCCTACTCCTAAGTGCCCTCCCTTGCATGTGCATATCTCTCCTGGTAAACACTCCTAGAAGTCCACATAGGCCCAATAATGCTCAAGACACTTTTAATGTAGACCTTTTAAACTATATACATAATCCGTTTTCAAAAAAAAAAATGGTGCAGGAGATGGTGGTGGATTCAGATCCTGAGCCCAGCCCTAACCAGCTCTCTCTCCTGTCTGTCTACACCTCTGCTTCCTCATCTGAGGTGCGTTAGATTAAAAGGGAGAAATGCATGCAATGCTCCTAACAGAGACTAATCAGAGAGCTGTGACTTCTAACTGGGTGCAGAGATTAGAAAAGAGCAAGGTGGGGAAGCCAAAAATCTTATCTTCAACCAACACCACACCCTTCAGGTCCCAGCCCCCACTCCTTATCTCCTTTGATAGCAGCTCCAGCCGGCCGGTTGTTGCACTTAGAATCCATGATTTCCTAGTTTCTTATATCCACCTCATTAGAAAATCCTACTAATTTCAACTGCAGACTATCTGCAGAAGCTGCTGTCGTCTCTCCACCCCCACTGCTAGCACCTTGATCCAAACCTCTGCCACCTGACCCTTGGGCTCTTTCACTGACTCCCTCACAGCCTCTGCATCATGGCCACCTATCTACTGTTCACACCGGTATGGAGTCCCCTCCCACACCTCACCAGGGTCAGTTTATGAGCTAATGCAGCAAAAATTTGCCACTTTCATAATCAGAAAGTCCATCTCCTCCCATCCCTTTATTGACTCATTAGCTCTGGCAAGAGAAAACTGTTCTACAGTGCTGAGAAGCTGGGTACCTGACTGTCGAGGACTGTCAATAACAAAGCCTGTGATCCAGATGACAACCTGAGCCAGAGTCATTGTGGGAGGCGAAATCCAGTTGAAGGGTTTTATCTTGTCCTCTGTCTCCCTCCCTCCCACCTCCTCTCCTTCCCAGCCTCCAAGAGGTGAGCTTTGTTTCACCGTGTGCCCCACTGTCAGGATCTTCAGCCTCGCCACAGGCTCACAGCCATGGAGCCAAGCTGAGCTGAAAAACCTCAGAACTGCTTTTTTGTTTGTTCGTTTGTTTTGTTTTTCGAGACAAGGTTTCTCTGTGTAGCCTTGGCTGTCCTGGAACTCTTATCTGTAGACCAGGCTGGCCTTCCACTCAGAAATCCAGCCTGCCTCTGCCTCCCAAGTGCTGGGATCTAAGGCGTGCTCCACCACCGCCTGGCTAGGAACTGCTTTCAAAGTAAACCTTTGCTGCTTTAAGCCGCAAAATGCTCTGGCACTTTGTCACAGTGATGAAAGACTGACAGACACAAAATCCTACAGACCCGTTGGTTAGAGTGTGTGCCCCACCACACTCCTAGTGCCCGAAACCCGCTTTAGTTCAAGGTTGAAAGGGTTAAGGGATAAAACTAAAGGTGAGGTGTAGCAAAATACCATAAAAGAAAGATGTTACCGGGAATTGGGAAGAAAAGGGTGAGAAGAGGATGCTGCAAATGTTAATAATTCATTAGGACAATAACCTGAGAGCTGTGTGTATGTAAACCAAAATCTAATCTACTTGTGACAGGTAGAGGGAACTTCTACATCTATTTGCCCTTCCATTCTTAGAACAGTTTTTGGTAATGGTTTTACACAACTTGTGGAGCACCTCCCATGGTGGATGGGGTCTCAGTCACTGTTCTATTGCCAGGAAAAGACGCCATGATCAAGGTAATTCTTAAAAAAGAAAGCATTTGATTGGTGGCTTGCTTACGGTTTCAGAGGTGACTCAATCCATTATCATCATGGCGGGAGCATGGCGGCAGGCAGGTAGATGCTGGAGCTACACTCTGACCCATAGGTGGCAGGCAGGTAGATAGATGCTGGAGCTACACTCTGACCCATAGGCAGAGAAAGAGAGGAAGCTGCTCTGGCAAGAGCTTTTGGAAACTCAAGCCCACCCCCAGGGACACACTTCCTCCAACAAGCCACATCCCCTAATTCTTCTAATCCTATCAAAGAGTTCCACTTCCTGGTGACTAAGCATCAAATACATGAGCCTAAGGGACCATCTTTATTCAAACTACCACAGTATTCTAACCACCTTACATAAGTTAAATTACAGAGATTTCAAACAATCCTCTCCCCCTCCAAAAAACAAACAAACAAACAAACAAAAAAACCTTGAAGCCAGATTCAGACACCATGTTCATACAAATTTGAACCAGGTTTGCCCAAGGTCTTACACAGGCAGTGTGGGACAAGGACTGGAGACCACTCAAGGCCTCCGAAGTAGCTTTCTCACTTCCAGTACTTGACTAAATGTATTATTAGAAGCTTCATTTCTGAGCTGGGTGTGGTGGTACACACCTTTAATCTCAGCACTTGGGAAGCACAGGCAGGAGGATTTCTGAGTTGAACCCAGCCTGGTCTACAGAGTCAGTTTGAGGATAGGCAGGACTACATAGGAAAAAAAAAATGGGGGACTCAAGCTTCAGTTTCTCTATGCTGGAGAGCAAGTGTTAACATAGACCACCTTCCAGAAAGAAAAGGAAAGAAAGAAAGAGGTGGGGCAGGGTGGGAGAGCCAGGGAAGGACAGGGAAGGGGAATGGAGGAGAAGAGAAGGAGGGGAGGGGAATGGAGGGAAAGGGAATGAGGGGAGGGGAATGGAGGGGAAGGGAATGAGGGGAGGGGAATGTAGGGAAAGAGGAGGGGAGGAGTGGAGAGCAAAGAGGATGGCCTTCCTGTTTTGGGGTTTTTTTTTCTTTTTTTTTTCTTTTTTTTTCTTTTTTTTCTTTTTTTTTTGGTTTGGTTTTTCGAGACAGGGTTTCTTTGTATAGCCCTGGCTGTCCTGGAACTCACTCTGTAGCCCAGGCTGGCCTCGAACTCAGAAATCCACCTGCCTCTGCCTCCCAAGTGCTGGGATAAAAGGCCTGCGCCACCAAGTGCTGGGATAAAAGGCCTGCGTCACCACTACCTGGATGAGGGTGGCCTTCCTAAATGGAAAGGTAAGAAAGAAGAGAACGGGGTGTTACCTGGAAAAAGAGAGAAAAAGAGGTTCTGCAGTGGAGAACCCTCACAGTGACTACCTTAAGTGAGTCATGGGGCAGAACCCTTAAGACAGAAGGGGAAAGGTGAAATGAGGGGAGCGGGCTGCTCAGGGATGTGAGGAGCAGTCACTACTGTGTAAGGACACACAGCTGCTCAGTCAGGGCTGTGAGGAGCAGTCACTGAGTGTGTAAGGACACACAGCTGCTCAGTCAGGGCTGTGAGGAGCAGTCACTGAGTGTGTAAGGACACACAGCTGCTCAGGGCTGTGAGAAGCAGTCACTGAGTGTGTAAGGACACACAGCTGCTCAGGGCTGTGAGGAGCAGTCACTACTGTGTAAGGACACACAGCTGCTCAGGGCTGTGAGGAGCAGTCACTACTGTGTAAGGACACACAGCTGCTCAGGGCTGTGAGGAGCAGTCACTACTGTGTAAGGACACAAAACTGTAAACAAGGGGCTCTGGATGCCACCATGATTTGTCTGCACAGCATTTGTGAATTAATGCAATGGAATATAAATAGAATAAAAGGCCACCCAGGTGTAAGAGAAGGGCTTAAGGAAGTTTCTGCGGGAAGGAAAAACTTCCTTTACACAGCAGGAACATTCTTGAGGGCCCTTCCTCTGCTCTACCCTAAAACCAAGTCTCTTCCTGGGGAGTCACACAATCTCCCAGTGGCAGACTGAACAAAGGCAAACTTCCCTTTGACTCCTTTGAAGAAGAGGTTTCTACTGCCCAACACACTGGCTCAGCAGTAAAGACACTGGCTGTCAAGATGGGTGAGGGGAGTTAGATGTCCCACCCCCACAAGGTGGAGTTGTCCTCAGACCTCTCCACATTCACCATGGTGCCCGAGCACGCATGCGCAATAAGGAAATAAGCAAACAAACATTTTAACTTTGGGGGTGGGGAGTTGGTGGCTGAGGCGGGGTTTCCTGTGCAGCCTTGGCTCTTCTGGAACTAGTTCTGTGGACCAGGCTGGCCTCATAGATTCGTCTGCTGGGATAAAAAGCACATACAACCATGCCCAGCTAGGATAATTTAAATGGTTTTTTTGTTGTTGTTGTTTTGGTTTTTGATTTTTTTTTTTGAGCCACCATATGGTTGTTGGGAATTGAACTCGCGATCTCTGGAAGAGCAGTCAATGCTCTTAACCACTGAGCCATCTCTCCAGCTCCTTAAATGTTTTAATATTAGACTTCTACTGCCCAGATCCAACCATTGTATAATCAAAATGCCTATTTAAAAGGAAGTGAACTTCACAAAGTAACTCATATTTTATGCGGCATGACTTCCCAAACTCCCCAGTGGTTGTTCTTTACATGTGTATGCATTTACAGCGTCTGTTTTCATGCTCACGAACACAAAGTGTTCGGAGTCTTTGTGATTATCTATTCAAAAATCTCTCATCTAACAAACAGTGAAAGTGAGGTCCAGAGAGATCACAGCTTTGTCCTGGGACAACTGTCAGTTCTGTTGATGCTGAAATCTGATCAGGAGAGATCAATGTTGGAAGAAGCACAAGCCCTGGGCCAACTGTGCTTTGCAAACACTTGAGCACTCTGCCATGAGAAGGCTGCAGATCACGCTCAAGGTCATAGACAGCTTCAGCCCCAAGTCTACCCATTCACTGAGCAAAATCTATGGAACTTCCACAAAGCCGGTCTAAGTGTGAGAGGTTCAGAGTAAACCCCTACTCTAGGAAAATATTCATTCATTCACCCATCCATCCGTCCATCCATTCATCCATTCATTCATATTGTCTCATCCAGAGATCCTCTAGATGGCAGCCATGACATCCCATTGTTCACACATTGATGCCTTTTTTCATACTGGACTCCAATCCCTTGGTCCACCAATTGAGGTGTAAAGATGTAATGAACATCATAGCAGACATTGCTTGCTGATCTCATGTTTTGATGTGATGTGTTTTTTGTTTGTTTGTTTGTTTGTTTTATATGCTGGGACATATTATTTAACAATCTTGAAAACCAAGAAGCCATTTGCCTACAAGTCTTGGGTGTGCAGCTGTGATGGGCAATTGAGTGACAGCAATGACAAAGGTGGGTCCAGGTTCTGCCCTGATGACACCTTTCCTGGTGAATACACAATTGCAGGTATGACAAGTGCAGATGGAGATAGGGCAGAGGGTACTGGAAGGGACTATGTCGTGGGGACAGAGAACGGAGTGGACCAAGGTTCTGTTACATTGCTTTGAGTTTGTTGCCTTAACGACAGAGAGGTCACACTTCCCTATGGACTCTTCTCAGCCAGCAACTGTGCATGGATCATGCAGGCCACTGAAGTAAGCCTTCTTGGTCTTGGGAGACGCATCCTTTGTTTGAAAGACCTCCTGCCCTGTGAACCTCTGTGGAAGATACACTGTTGAGGTCCCACCCAACATTCCCTCTCTCCCCTTCACTTGGGGATAAGTCTTGGTCCAGTCTGATGTCGTCTCTGACTTTTCCATTGGCTATCTCACAGGTGACTCTCCTTGTACAGTTCTTGAAAGCTTAATCCAGAGGAACACAGGATCTGTTTGGGATTGAGATGGGGCTGCTCAGGATTGGTTGTCAGGGAAATGACACAAAGATTTTAAAGTAAAGGAAGATGGGAAGCTGGATCACACGGAGGGAGGAGACCCAAAGGCAGGTGCTGCACGAGCTTGCCTCGGAGGCTAGGAAGAGCTTCCCTGGGAGAGCTGGACCCTAACTTTTCAAGAAAGAAGACACTTGAGAAGAGCAGCTTACACAAAGATGTGGTCTTCACTCTCAGAGTTGACTGAATTTCTGTTTCTTATCTAGGGGGTGGTCTGTGCCATGGAAGAAGCATGAACAAGTTTTAGAAGTTGTTCTCTTCTGCTGCATGTGAGTTCTGGGGATCAAACGAAGATTGCAGGGCTCAGGGCCAAGGGCCCTACCAGCTGAGCTATCTCACCGTGTGTGTTGACACTGTTCTGAAATGGTAAATTTATAGAATAGGAGATAAGAATTTGTTTTTAAAGGCAGAAGCCAGGCGTGGTGGCTCCAGCTCCAGGGGGTCTGACCTCTGACCCCTGCAGGCTCATGCATTCTCCTGCACATACTCCCTCTCCTATACACATAATTAAAATAATAAAACCAAATCTTTCTTTAAAAAGAACGGAAAAGAGACCCCAACCCTCCGAAAGGGAAAGATAAAAAGAATTTAAAAAAAGATTAATTTTTTAAAAATTTAAGATCTCTAAGGAGCAGCCCAAAGACAGACTATGGTGAGCAATGAGCAGTATCTCAATATATAAAGTTTATTTTTAAAAACATATACAAAATAAAAACTTAAAAAGAAAATAAAGTACATTAACACTGTTCACATATACAAATAAATATAAAAAATTTTAATGAAAAAAACCTGATAAGTCCTAGCCCCACACAGTGTGACCAGTCCCCAGAAGACTGCTCTTTCCTTAGGAGCTTTACAGGTTTCGTGAGGTGGAGGTGGGGGTGGGGGTGGGGTGGTCCAAAAATTCTAGGTGACTAAGAAAGCATTGGAGATGATGCCTAACGCTCTGCTGTATTAAATGTATCCCCTAATTTGGTGGCCAAAGTAATTAAACTGGAATCACTTTTCCAGGTCCTCTTTGCTAAGTCTTCTCGGGAAAACATATACATAACCAAAAAGTCAGCCAGGAGGGCGAGTGGGCTCGCAGCCATGACTCTCACTCTCTGGCCTGAGAGAGAGGCCATACACTTTCAAACCAAATTCCTAATTGCTCTAGATAAGCCCAAGTTGTATCTTGGCAGAGAAGATTCACATTGCTCCCATAAACCACAAGTTTCCATACATATGACCTTCAACCACTGGAATAACCTGCAGGTAAACAGGGACCACACCGTGGGGACAGCCGTAGCTGTGTTGGTTTTGTTCCTTTGGCTTACTCTTAAACTCCGCAGGTAGAGAGGCTTATCCTCCCTGGGTTCCCACCCTCTGGGATTATGGTAGCGCCACCCCGGCCAGTTTACAACCTAGACCTCCAAGATCATGAGACCTGCTGTGATACACACCTGAGAGTAAAAGCAGCCTGCAGAGGAGAGGGCTTGCTTTCCCTCACAGATTATAGTCCATCAGCGAGAGAGATGGACAGGAGTCCATCAGCGAGAGAGATGGACAGGAACTCAAGGCAGAAACCAAAGCAGAAGCCACAGAGGACGCTTTTTACTGGCTTCTTATACAACTCAGGACTCGCCTGTCCAGCACCCACAGTGAGCTGGGACTTCCCACACGAATCATTAATAATCCATGATTAATAAATTAATAATTAATAAAGAAAATACCCCAAAGACCTAAAGGTCAGTCCCATGAAGGTATTTTCTTTTTGTTTGTTTTGTTGTTATTGTTTTTCTAAACAGGGTTTTCCTCTGTACCCCTGTTTTCCCTGAACTCACTCTATAGATCAGGCTGGCCTCAAACTCAGAGATTAAAGGCATGCATCATCACTCCTGGCTCTGAAGGTATTTTCCTAGCCTGGCAGAGGTGGCGCACACCTTTAATCCCAGCACTTGAGAGGCAGAGGCAGGCAGATTTCTGAGTTCGAGGCCAACCTGGTCTACAGAGTGAGTTCCAGGACAGCCAGGGCTATACAGAGAAATCCTGTCTCGAAAGCAACAAACAAACAAACAAACAAACAAACAAAACAAAACAAATCCCTCTTCTCAGATGGCCCTAACTTGTGTCAAGTGGACATAAAACTAACCAACAGATTGAGTCAGGGAGATTGCCACCAGTTGGAGATCAGTCTAGGCTACAAAATGAAGACTGATTATAGCAATACCCTGTCTCAAAAATACTACCCCAACAATAACAACAACAACAACAACAACAAAATTTAATATAAATTATTGTTTAATTACAGGGTTCTGGAAATTTGTCCTTGAAAAGTTGACTCATCTGAAAATAGCATTACTTTCTAAAATTATTATTACATTTAGCCTTATTATTACATTTATCCAGTGTGTGTGCAAGCTAGAACGGCACTAGTGTACTGCAGTGTGCACTAGTGTGGTGGTCAGAGAACAATTTCCACAAATTCCATAAGCTCTACCATGTGGGTTTCTGAGATTTGGACACTTGGGTGGCCAGGCTTGATAGGCCAAGGGGTGGGGGATGGAGGGAAGCCTATTGAAGCTAAGAAATGAAAAACAGTGGCACTCCTTTCCAAGGAGGGGGCACACACCTGAGGACTCTGTCTTTTTTTGCACTTGTCTCCATCGTCCTAATTGCCTGAAGAGTGGAAGCTAACCATGAAATAGCACTGGTTTTCTAAGATGGCTTTCTTCCCTTCTAATTACATCCTTAAATTAGTGGCCTGTGTCATCTTTGAGGGCTCAGCATGAAGCAGGTGCTAGCTGTGTGTCTGGTTTCTCCACACTCAACAGGATAGTAAGGGCCAGTGAGGTGTGCATCTGGACTGAGCCGTGGGCATTGTGTGGTGTTCATTCTGAGCTCACTCACCAGTGGTCTGCTCAGAGACAGCATCCCATCCTTCCCTGAAGTGGAAATGCTGACCGGTGTCATGGTTTCAGTGGCAAAGAAGGAAAGCTGAATATTGGGACCTATTCTCAGACTCACTGGCCCATCCCAGTCTAGAGCTGACTCTGCATAAAAAAGGGCTTTAGAGATACCAAAATATCAAGTAAACAGATACAAATGTATAAAGATGGAAAAGATCACATGAGAGACTGGGGGTGGAGGGCAGCAGGGAGGTGTGTAACTTAGTGGCAGAATGCTTCCTTAGCAAGTTTAAGGGCCTGGCAGGGAGGGAGGGAGGGAGGGATGGAGGGAAGGAAGGAGGGAGGGAGGGAGGGAGGGAGGGAAAGAAGGACTGTGAGGAAAGAAAAACAAGGAAATGCAAATTAAAAGAAAATGCCACATTGCTGGGCAATAGTGGCTCATGATTTTAATCCCAACACTCAGGAGGCATATACAGGCAGATCTGTGAGGCCAGCCTGGTCTATAAAGTGAGCTTCAGGACAGCTGGAGCTACATAGAAAAACCCTGTCTCAAAAGGAGAGAGAGAGAGAGAGAGAGAGAGAGAGAGAGAGAGAGAGAGAGAGAGAGAGAGAGACAGACAGAGACAGAGACAGAGAGACAGAGAGAGAGAGAGAGAGAGAGAGAAACAGAGAGACAGAGACAGAGACAGAGAGACAGAGAGAGAGAGAGAGAGAGAGAGAAGAGAGAGAACATGAAGGTAAAGTGAAGTGTACAATGTAGCAGGGCCATTTGGAAATGGGAAGCAAATGTTTGAAAAAAATGCACGGCTCTTGGTCAGGAAGTCCAGTTCCCTAGAATGTGTCTAAATCATGTGCAAATGTTTATCTGCAAAGATGGTCACTGAAGTCCCAGCCTCAGTAGGACAAAGCAGTGGAGAAACAGTAGAACATCAGCCTTGTGGATGTTCACGTAGTGAAGAAATGTGAAGCCACTGAAGTATTTATCCTCAGAGGGAGCAGCCTGAAGTACAGAGCAACTTAAAAATAAGTCACTGCCAGGTGCCATGGTGCACACCTTTAAAGGTTCCTGGGAGGCAGCGGCAGGAGGATTAGAAATTCAAAGGTCGGGGCTGGAGAGATGGCTCAGCGGTTAAGAGCACTGACTGCCCTTCCAGAGGTCCTGAGTTCAATTCCAGCAACCACATGGTGGCTCACAACCATCCTGTAATGGGATCTGATGCCCTCTTCTGGTGTGTCTGAAGATAACTAGGTCATTCAGAAGTACTTTAAGCAGTGATCTATAAAATAATCCAGGGGCTGGGGAAACGACCAGTGGGTAAGGACATTTGCTCTACCTTAGGACCATCTGAGTCCAGATCTCCTGTTCTCACTTAAATAGTCTAACATGGTTCACACTTACAACCCCGGAGCTGGGGAGAGGCAATAGAAACCGATGGGGGTGGCTGGAGGACAGCCTCTCTATAAACTGATGAGCTCAAAATTCAGTGGGCTGCCCTGTCTCAGGGGAGCTAGGCCAAGAAGAAAGGTGAGGGTACACAATACCTTCCTCTGGCCTCTACACATGCACATACACACACACACACATACACACATGCATAGATACATACATACATACATACATATGCACACGCACATACAAATACACACAAGCACATATATATATACACACATGCATGTCGCACACAAAACAAATAGTAAAATATTAATCTAAGCCAAGAGTGGTGGCACTAGCTGTGGTAGTATACACTTTTAATCTAGCACTCTGGAGAAAAAGGCAGGAGGAACTCTGTGAGTTCAAGACCAGCCTGGCACTGATAGTGAGTTCCAGGACAGTTATACAATGAGACCCTGTCTGTCTCCAAAATACCAAAATCTGACTGATATGCCAAATAATAAAAATCCAAAGTGGTGTGGTTTGGATATGTTTGGCCTAGGGAGTGGCACTATTAGGAGGTGTGGCCTTCTTGGAATAGGTGTACCACCACTGTGAGGGTGAGCTTTGAGACCCTCCTCCTAGCTGCCTAGAAGCCAGTCTTCTGTCTGCCTTAGGAACACGATGTAGAATTCTCAGCTCCTCCAGCCCCATGCCTGCGTGGACAATCCCATGCTCCTGCCTTGATGATAATGGACTGAACCTTTAAACGTGTAAGCCATCCCCAACTAATGTCATCCTCATAAGAGTTGCCTTGGTCGTGGTGCCTGTTCACAACAGTAAAACCCTAAGACATCCAAGACTTAAGAAAACTTTTTTTTAGAATTTTTTTTTTATGTGTGTCTATGTATGCCTGTGTTGAGTATATGCCACATGTGCAGGTGAGGTGCCCATGAAAGAGGGTGTCAGAGCCTTGGAGATGGAGTTGCAGGTGGTTGTGAGCTGTCTGACGTGAGGGCTGGGAACTGAACTTGGGTCCTCTAGAAGAGCATCAGATGCTTCTAACCACTGGGCCATCATCTCTCCAGCCCTAGAAAAATGTTTTCACCATCTTCCATGCTCCAGGCCTATTTCAAACACCTAATCCAGCCTCTGGCCATGGAGGCTCACTGGCCAGTCATGAGTTGGATGAGGCCAGCCGGGTGGACACTTGGGTCTAAATGTGTGCCAAGATTGCAAGTCTCACTATTGCAGCCGCTACCTCAGCATCCCTCTGGCTCTTCACATGGGTTGACTGCTACAGCCTACAGCTGCCTGCATCTTTGCTCACATTTCACAAACGTTTTAAGGCTCCTTTGCCCTTCACAACATGACTTTGGCAAGATCTCCGATTCCACGAAGCCAGTTCCTCCAAGTTCCCATCATGTTCTCTTTGTTCTCTGCCGTAGATGCTCTTTGGATCTGCTGATAAGTAAAGTAACTGAATGTTTGTGAGGAAGCTTCAGAAAAGGTCCTACAGTGAAGCCAGTAAGCACGGCGCTCAAGGAATGGCCCACAGTAATCTTTGTAGAAGCTGTAGGAGGAGCCATGATCCTGTGCAGAAGGCAGTCAGTGAGAGGGAGGGAAGGGTTGTTAACATAGCCCTACACCATTTTCAGCTTTAGAAGGCCAGATTCCAGTCTCTGCTGCGACACCCCTCATAAAAAGCAAACACAGTTGGAGCCAACGCCACCTCTCTCCCAAGATCACTTGGGTGGAGTCTGGGACAGTTCGGACTGAGGCAGAATTTCCTATGGAGAGCGCTTTTAAGGGTTTCTGCCCACATGTACGAGCACATGCACACTCAGCCCAGAGGACAGGAAATGTTTCTTGATTTTGCATTCATTCTCCAGTTTCGAAGTATACAAAGATGGAAAGTTCCTCACTACTCACACTTTTGAAAACTAATTGGGGCTGGAGAGATAGCTCAGGGGTTAAGAGCACCAACTGCTCTTCCAGAGGTCCTGAGTTCAAGTCCCAGCAACCACATGGTGGCTTACAGCCATCTGCTAATTGAATCTGAGGCCCTCTTCTGTTGTGTTTGAGGACAGCTACAGTGTACTCATATACATGAAGTAAATAAATCTTTTTTAAAAAGATATATTTAAAAAAGAAAACTAATTGTATTTAACAATTGTAATTATGCAAAAATCCCAAATCATTATGACACAAAACCTGCCATCTCCAGGCATGTGAAGGAATAGGGCCAAGGGTCAGTGACCAAGGGGCCACCTGGCACACTGACCAGAAAGCCGTGCACTAGGGTAACTTAACCGGGGCAAGCTTTTCAGTTCAATTTGGGGGAAGGTATGTCTCATTTTTAAATGCCTGCCTCCATGGTAGAGTAGCTATTTTTAAAAACAGTCTTTAAAAAAAAAAAAGTTTTTCAAGACAGGGTTTCTCTATGTAGCCCTGGCTGTCCTGGAACTCAGTCTGTAGACCAGGCTAACCTGGAACTCAGAGATCTGCCTGCCACTTTCTCTGGAATGTTGGGATTAAAGATGTGTGCCACCACCATCCGGCTTAGAAAGAGTCTTTAAAATTTCTCCTTAATAACAAAAGCAGAGCATGCTCACTCCAACAAAGCAGAAAACCAGAGGCAGGAACACCTGTATTTCCCCCTGCAGGGAACAAAGCATTCTTTATCTGCAAGCGTGTTATCTGCCTGCATTTTCTACTCCAGTAAACATTCGATTAGGACAAACATTTTCTCCTCCCACTCAGTATTTCTCAGGTAATATGACGTCTTTTTTGATGGGGTTGGGAGGGTAAAGACAGGGTTTCTCTGTATAGCCCTGGCTGTCCTGGAACTTGCTCTATAGACCAGGCTGGCCTCTAACTCAGAGATTTGCCTGCCTCTGCCTCTTAGGTACTGGGACTAAAGGCATGCACCACCACTGCCCGGTGCAATATGACTTTTTTTTTTAGATTTATTTATTTATTTTATGTATGTGAGTACACAGACACACCAGAACACCAGAAGAGGGCATCAGATCCCATTACAGATGGTTGTGAGCCACCATGTGGTTGCTGGGATTTGAACTCAGGACCTCTGGAAGAGCAGTCAGTGCTCTTAACCACTGAGTCATCTCTCCAGCCCCAACAATATGACTTTTAATGTTTATACTGCAGCCCCTTATCTTGCCAACCCTCAACTTCTGGAAAGTTCCTTTGTAGCCAGGCATTTAGAGGATTTCTGATATGTATATATACATATATATATATATATATACATGTATGTATTAATAATTAATGTAGGTAATAATTAATGTAGGTAAACACATGCCAGTTATTTCAGCACTTAGAAGGCTAAAGCCAGAACATAGGTTTGAGGTCAGACCATCTCAAAACCACACCAAAAAAATGAGGACTAGAAGGATAGCCCATCAACTAAAAGCACTCGCTGCTCTTGCATGTCCCCAGCACTACACAGCAGCTCACTACTGTCTGTCACTCTAGTTCTGGAGGATTCAGCTCCTACTTCTAGCCTCCTCAGGCACCAGATACACATGTGAATATATAGTGCACTAACCTGCCTTTCAGAGACTGTGGGGTGATCTGTGATCCTTCAGCTGTGGTGTTTACCTTATTCTAGCCCTATTAATCTTGGTCATCTTGTCAGAGTAATTCTGGATCATTCCTGTCATAAAATCTGTTTCTTGCCAGGCATTGGTGGCTCATGCTTTTAATCCCAGCACTCAGGAGGCACAGCCGGCTCTGTGGGTTCAAGGCCAACCTAGTCTACAGAAAGAGTTTCAGGACAGCCAAGGCTACAGAGAGAAATCTGTCTGGAAAAATCAAAACCAGAACCAAAATCAAAACAAATATCTGTTTCTTAATTAGTAAAGCTAAGCCCTGCTCCCGGCGTATAGCGGCCACTTGTATACTCTTTATGGCCTCAGTTCTTAACTACACTTCCGTCGTGAATCATGCCTGTTTCTCATCAATACAGATGGCATCCATAGTTTAAGACTTATTTTATTATTTTTAATTATATGTACATGTGTGTGTTGTGTGTGAGGATGTATGCGCTTATGTGTGCTGATGCCTAGGGCAGCCCCGTGGAGCTGGAGTTTCCGGTTGTTGTGAGTCACTCGGATGAGTGCTGGGAAGGAAATCTGTAGTCTGTAGGAAGGACAACACTCACTGGTCATCTTGGCCACACCTCTAGTCCCTGCTTTACATACTTTAAAAGTATGATGTATCGCCCTCTGTGTAGCGTTTCTCTATATAGGCTTGGCTGTCCTGGAACTCACTCTGTAGACCAGGCTGGCCTCGAACTCAGAAGTCCGCCTGCCTCTGCCTCCCATGTGCTGGGATTAAAGGGATGCGCCACCGTTGCCCAGCTTGGGTTCTTATATCTTATACCCTTTCAACCCTTTTTCCACGCTAATCTCTTCCAACCCCTCAATACTAGGTAGTAGAGAAAGAAGATTAGAGGGAAAAGAGGATGTAGACCTCTCTAGACCACGTCCTGCTCATTAGGGGCGTCAGGTTCCTATGGGCAAGTCCAATCTTCATGACCTGAATATCCAGCAACCACAAGAGCAAATGCAGCAGGAGGATCTAGCAGCAGCAGGGGGAACAGAGGCTGCCCAGGCCCTCTCCAGCCATTCCTGGTTTTATGCTTTCCAGAGTCCCCAGAATTAAACTCTCTGCAGCAGGCAAAAACAACCACGCCCCTGCCTGTGCACCAGGCGAATCGTAATCCCCTGCTGTGAAGCAGCTTGTTATCGCACACCTGGGATTAAAATAAAAAATAGTCACATAACTGGGTTTTTTTGTTTGTTTGTTTGTTTTGGTTTTTGGTTTGTTTGGTTTTTTTTTTTAGAAGCCAAAACTCACTACATGAGTTCCCTGGATTATTAAAGGGAAGCATAGGGAAAAGGAGAAAGAAGGAAGGAGTGGGGGAAGAAGAGGAGAGAGGAGAGGAAAGGGAGTAGGAGAAGCAGGGGTCGGGCGGAAGTGGGGCAAAGGGGAGAACAGGAAGAAGTAAGAAGGGAGAAGGAGGATAAAGAGAAAGGAGAAAAAGAGAGGAAGGAGGATGAGAAGGGGGAGCAGGCCACGCCTCTCGCCTTCCTAAGCGTTCGTTCCTCGCAATCCCCCCCTTCTCCAGCCGTGGGCCCAGCAGAAGCCACTTCCAGGGCCCTGTCTGTGAAGTTCTCAGCGTCCTTGCCAGCGCTGCTTATCTGATTTCCTGAACCACTTATCTAGCAGCCCCGGGAGGCTGCGAGGGCAGAAATCCTCCAGTGAACCAACCACTGATTTCACGGCCTAGCTGCCCTGCGGATGCTATGCCCTCACGGTGCCCCCGGCCTGCTGGAGGCCTCGACTCACTTGGGCTCTTAATCAGATGACCTTTGAGTCTGGGGAGGCTCATGAAAAGGAGTCAGGCCCACAGCCTGGCTCTCTCTGGATCCTAGGAGCCGCCCAGACCTCTTTATAAGGAAAAAAAGTAGACTCCAGATGTTGGAGGGCTTTTAGAGATCACCTCATCTAACTCCATTTTGCAGGTGAAAAGAAAAATAAATAAATAAAGGAAAAGCAAATACTCTGATCTTATGTTAATTACCTTATTGGCAATACAGTAAAGAGGTAAACGCTATGTTCCAGGTTCTTAAGAAAGACAGACAGGAGGAGTACCGAAAGCAGTGCTTTTATGGGGTTCACTGAACTGAGAACTGAGGCAACGCTGTTGGCTGAGCGTGGGAAGGAAAGCGCTGGTGACCTCCGGACCCACTCGGGGCCAGCTCTTCACAGACTCACATCCACGGTTTAAGAGAACACACAATACCTACGCCTACTTCCTGCAAAGAAAAAAGAGGCGTGTTTTCCCAGACTACTCCAGGCTTAATCTCATGTGTACAATCCCAGCATGCACCACAGGAGGGACGCCAAACATTTTGCTTATGAAATTTTCAGCCCCAAACCCCTAACTTGGTTACACACGTGCTCGGCGTGGGCCCTAAGATTTGTCCCATGTCAGGATTCTAGGCTTCAAGTTAAAACCAGCCTAATTTCCTGGGAATAATTTCAGGCCAACCGTCTATCCCCAAGCTCTGCAGTCCTACCTACCCAGCCGCTTTAGTCGCTTTACTCGTGCCTGTCTGCTCTCTTTATTCCTTCCTTCCCTCTTTCCTCTCTCCAACTTGAGTCTTTCCCCAACTTGATCCTTGGCTGGGGGTGGAGGGTGGTGGTGGGCTCAATGTCAGAGTGTTTGTCTAACACATGGATACCCTGGACTCCAGTCTCCTACTGAAAATAACGACAATAACAACAATAATAATAATACTGATAATAATAGTGAGACAAAACAACAGAAACTGAAAAGCTATGAGCATGGACCTTTAAGGGAGAAGTGGGCCCTTCGGTGTTTCTATTTGTAATTTAAGGAGTGAGTGTTGCTTTCCTCTCCTGCTCTGAAGGGCGCCAGCATTAGCGCTTGGAGAGGAAGCATTTCCCTGGGAGTGCAAGTGAAATCAGACCTCTGCAATGTGCTGCCGCCCAAGTTCACCATCTGCCACCCGAATTCATTACAAAGTAAAATAGGATGCAGCTGGGCGGTGGTGGCGCACACCTTTAATCCCAGCACTTGGGAGGCAGAGGCAGGCGGATCTCTGAATTCGAGGCCAGTCTGGTCTACAGAGTGAGTACCAGGACAGGCAGGGCTACACAGAGAAACCTTGTCTCGAAGGAAAAAAAAAACAAACAAACAAACAAAAAAAAAACGAAGCTTCACAAGCCAGGGGCAGCAACTGCTTTCACAGAATGCCCATTCAAATGCACCAGCCCAGTCTCTACAACCCAGACTTATTTTCATAATAATATACGCTGAAATCACCAGTTTTGCTAGTACTTCCTACAAAGTTCTCAGGTACGGATAATCAAGGAGCAATTCAGAATGTACAGTTTTTAATAAGTAATATTGCTACTACTCGCCCAAAGCAGGCGGAGCTCCATTATTTCCTGTCCTAATACAGTTGGGATGGAAGAGGGTAAAGATCCCCTCAGATTCTTTTGAGTTTCTATTCCAGTTAGCCTTGTGCCATTTACTGGTAAGAAGGCTAGCGTGGAGTCTGGAACGATGGCTCAACAGTTAAAAGCTCTGGCTGCTTCCAAAGGTTCAATTCCCAGACCCACAGCGTGTCCCACAGTCATCTGTGAGTCCAGTTCCAGGGAATATCATACCTCTTATGGCCTCCTCAGGCACCAGGCAAGAAAGTGGTGCACACACATACATGCAGAAAAAGAGTAATCATAAATATGCATGTGTGTGTGTTGTGTGTGTGTGTGTGTATGTGTGATGGCACATGCCATTGATCCCAGGACTCAAGGATGCAGAGGCAGGTGGATCTCCCATGTCTGGGAGGAGGAGGGGACTTACAGTGGAACTAGGGGGACATCACTGTGCTTGCCTGGCATGTGACAGGTCTTAGGCTTGACCCCCGCCCCTCTGCCCCACCCCCAGGATTGCCTAAAGAAAAAGAAATGCAGCAGCATAAAATACACCTTGCTGGCAAAGGATAAATGAATAGAAAGAAAGAAAGAAAGAAAGAAAGAAAGAAAGAAAGAAAGAAAGAAAGAAAGAAAGAAAGAAAGAAGGTAGAAAAGAAAGCTGTTGCAAGGACGCTGGCTTTATCTAAGAGGTGTACTATAGGGCAGGGGCTGAGGGTCCAAAAGGAGTGCTATTGAGGGACTCTCACATGGGAGTCTTCACTAAGCAACCAAGGACCAACTAGACCTCATGGGCCAAAGCAAAATTCCTATTCAGCCTGTAGCTGCTCACTGAGGAATTCTTCCTGGGCCGGGTTGCCAAGCTGATGGCTCCAGTTTCAGAACAGGCCTACATTGCCGCCTGTTTAGCTGAGCAGCAATCACTGGGCACCATCACCTGGGATGGCAGAGGCTGTGAAGACACCCCAACATGGGCACCAGGGATTGGGAGCGAGAACCCCAATAAATCTTACATCAAAAACAATTAACCTCCCTTCCCCTCCCCCCAGCAGTAAAGTTAGCTCATTCAAATTAGACAGAGCAACACCTGCTGCCATCACGTGACCACACACGGCAGAGGTGAAGAGGATGGGCTACTGAAGTTCACAAACGTGAGTGAGCAAACACATCTGATCTGGTAAGACTCAATGCTCACCAGATAATATAGGAGGAATCCTAATAAGTAAAGAGATGTTAGGGAGATGGATCAAGAAGGGGAGGGAGGGAAGGAAAACAGCCTGGTTCAGGCAAGTGGGAATGGAAAAGACACTATCCAGCCAAAGTGTTCATGACAAAGCCAGAGATGTAGCCAGGCAGAGTGATGCACGCCTTTCATCCCAGCATCCCAGGCAGAGTTCCAGGACAGCCGTGGTTACAAAAAGATTTGTCTCTCAAAACAAATCAGAAATGTGCACTTGATATCTGGAGACTCCAAAGGCAGAGGCAGGATTGGGAGTTTAAGGTTATCACTAACTAATGAGTTTGGGGCTAGCCTGAGCTATGTGAGACTTTTGTTTCAAAAGACAAAAGCAAAAGGAGATGTAAGGAAAAGGAAGAAGGGAAGGAAAACACGCCTGCTTAGACTACAGTCATACAGGGGCCGAGGCAACTGCTCTTAGCTTGGCTAAGAACTCTTCACAACTCTTACCCCTGCTCTCTCTCTTGTCTCTTGCCCCCCTTTTGCCCCTCTCCCCATTCCCTTCCCCCCCTCTCCACATGGTCATGGCTGGCCCCTACTTCTCTACTCTCTCCTTCTCTCTGCCTCTCTCTGCCTCTACTACCCTCTTAACTCCCCTCCCCATGCCCTAAATAAACTCTATTCTATACTAAAAAACAAAAAACAAAAAAACTCTTCACAAGCACATTTAACGACGCAGACCTCAGCCAAGCAGTGGTGGCACACACCTTTGATCCCAGCACTTGGGAGGCAGAGGCAGGCGGATTTCTGAGTTCGAGGCCAGCCTGGTCTTACAGAGTGAGTTCCAGGACAGCCAGGGCTATACAGAGAAACCCTGTCTCAAAAAACAAACAAACAAACAAACAAAAAGTCTATGGTTCTTCTAGCCAAAAAAAAAAAAAAAATTGCTATATGGAATCCTATTCTTAAACACAGACATAATTTATTCAAATATTTTTTTTAACTCTATTTTGGTAGTGTTGCCCAATGTTTTATGATTTGTTTCGGTAAGCCAGTCTTGCCTGAGTGTCAGTTCACTTGGTAGGTGACAGGACGCCAATTAAAGCAGTCTGCATCGTTTTCCTCCAGGTGCATGCGTGTGACAAGTCCAACTCCTCTGATGGGTGCAGCTTGCAGAGGCTGAATGAAAGCAAGGGGGAGAGGAGACGGCAGTCTTGTTTGCACAGGCTGATGGGTCTGAGGTGTACAAGACTGTGGTAGGCTAAATTCCAAGTCGGGAGATACGGGGGTGTCTAGCACATACCCCTGTACACTGACTGTCCTTCCGAGTCAGCCCTAACCCGGGGCTTTTCTACAGTGTGTACATTTATTCACTCTGCTATAACAAGAACGCACGATTTAGTTCCTGCAAAGGAACAGAACACTCGACCTCAGCATTAACCCCCACATGTGCTAGGAAAGGAGGTAAACTGATGGTATCAGTTGGTTCTTCTTTTACCCACTGGGTACTCACTGGTTACCCTTCTCGATCACCCTACTCAAGCAAAACTTTGTTATTGAGCATGCAGATGCCTGGATTAGCAGAAAACTGATTACATTAACTTCCTCCGAAGGGTGCACAGCTCAAGGCTTTTTCCTGGGAAATCTCTACTCCAGGAATCTATCGTCGGGGCTTGGCCCCTCGTTTCCTTCAGGTCTTCCTTCACAGGCCATCTCAGGGAGGTTGACTGCTCTATGGAAACACATTCTCCTGAATCGTCATCCCTCTTGGCTTTCCACACAGTATCTGTCCTTGCCCAGCTGATTGTTTCTCAGTTGGTTGACCTTGTTCTCCTAACACCTGCTGAACTTGTAAGCATCCTGAGGTTTACCTGTGAATCTCAATGTCTAAATCAAAACGTCCAATATCCACATACTTGAGGTGAAAAAAAAAAGAGTAGGTATTTGTACTGGCAGAGAGGAGATGTGATGAATTATTTGCATTTTTTACCTTAAAGGATATTTAATAAAGCTTAATGGAAATGAATATTTTAAAGGTAAGGAAAATTTTAAACTGAATATATTTAGTCAACTCCTTAAGCTAAAACACACGACTGTGGTTGTAGTAGGCAGATGGGGGTGGATGGGAAAGGTGTATTAATAGCCATGCGTTGTGTCAGGTGGTGGTTCTCATGCCCCATCTTGAAATTCCAAAACAACAATAATGAATTGTACTGTATTGTTAAAACTGCTTTAAAAATTCGGCTGGGCGGTGGTGGTGCACACCTTTAATCCCAGCACTTGGGAGGCAGAGGCAGGTGGATTTCTGAGTTCGAGGCCAGCCTGGTCTACAGAGTGAGTTCCAGGACAGCCAGGGCTATATAGAGAAACCCTGTCTCGAAAAACAAAAAACAAAACAAAACAAAAAAAATTATTGTAACTTTTAGGCATTTGTCAGGTGCTGTCTTAAATTAATGTCTATTTTTGGATTGTCCTTCAGTGTAGTGCAAGCCCCTTATGAATATGGCCTGTTTCCCACACCTGCAAATTCTCCTGAGCCGCTTATGGAAGGTACTACAAGCAGTACATAACCAGGAAGCATGTTTTATGCTTATGAAATACCTATATGGAATCCGTTATTACCTGTACACATGTATGCGTGTCCTCTTGATGTATTTTATACAGTTTTCGGTTTTGTTTTGTTTTGTTTTATTTTTCCAGACAAGGCTTCTCTGTATAGCTCTGTGTAGCCCTGGTTGTCCTGGAAGTAACTCTCTCTGTAAATCAGGCTGGCTTCAAACTTGAAGATCCACCTGCCTCCGCCTCCCCAGTGCTGGGATTAAAACTGTGTACCACCATCTCCCAGACCTCCCAGAAGAGTCTCTTAATCAAACAGAGCCTTACTTACAAAAAATATACTTATTGACAAAGATCATCAATTGCCATAAAAGGTTAAGATGGGAGAACAGGACCTTTTAAAACGAATACAGAGACAAAATGTCCTTTTTCTTCTTTGCTTTAATGAATGATAACATCAGTACTGTAGAACATACAAAGCAGAACATTTCAATCTGAAAAGTTCACCAACAAAAGGCTGACTCTGGGCTGTGAGATGCTCTCACTGCCAAGACTGACAGCAACCACAGGTAAAAGAAAAGAACTAAGGACTGCAAGGTGAGTACAGCTTGACCTCTGTGTACAAGCTTTAATTACACACACACACACACACACACACACACACACACACACACCACACACACTAAATACATAAGTAAACAGTGATATAAATACTGAAAAGATCCATCTTCAAGGCAAACTTTCTAACCAGAAAACCTTCCTATACAATCTAAAAAGATTACCTATATCTCACTGGGATTTGGAATTTAATCTCTAAGAGTTTGCTCTGGGGGAGTGTTTCCAGAAAACACAGGCAGGCCTCCTAGGGCTGATTTCCCCCCGGAAACACTGTAAGCTCCATCTCCTGGATTCTCCCATGTTCAGAGGCCTGAACTTCTGCTAGGTATTCAAGCACTTTCTCTTGAGTCCCATCCCCATCAAATGCCTCATCAACCTCGGCCCATCCCTTCAGGGGCCATAGTAGACAATTAACGTTAAGAAAGTGAATCTTGAGCCGGTCATAATGGTGTTTGCCTTAATCCTAACACTGGAGGGCAGTGGCAGAGGCAGGCGAATTTCTGAGTTTGAAACAGAGTGAATTCCGGGACAGCCAGACCTACACAGAAATCCCTGTCTTGAAAAAAGAAAAGGAGGGTTGTGGGGGGGAATAAAGGATCTCAGATTCTAAAATGTGACCCGGAAGTCATGGTCTACTTCAAAGTTCTCCACGATTTGAGAAGAGGGATCAAGGGAGGTTTGAGCGTTTTATCGTGGTCTCCTTAGGATTGTTAGTTAGTTTTCCCAGGATGCGAAATGAAATCCTGAAAACCACTAACTAGATAAAAGGGACTTCCATTAAATGCTCGTGTAATTCTAGACAGACATTAGCCATAAAAACTAGGTAATACATATTCGTTAAGCCAGATCGTTAGTACTCGGTACTTAGACTCAATAGTGAATAAATTATCCCTATTGGTGCTAAGTATAACTTGGAGAAGATAAATACCCATCTACTTTCGTTCTTCCTTCGTTTGACTCATGTAGTGCCACAGAACTAAGCAGGCAAACTAAGTGGTAAGTGTGCAATTAAAGTAAATGTGCACCCTTTTTTACATCAAACTCAAAACAAACCAAACTAAAAACGAAAAATAAAACGTTGTTGTTGTCTTGGATTTGGGTAATATGAGTTTTCAAACTCAAGTGACAACTCCACTACCGAGAGAGCTAAAGTGGAGGTCGAGATATGTATGGGTGGGAGTATCTCCTACAATCAATCACTTTCCCATCCCTAAGCTGTCTAGCCCCTGGCCGAGTTTCTAACACTAGCTCTTCGATTCCGGTATCGACTTGAGCAGTTAAATCTTAAAGGGTGACGAGAGTAGTAAGTTTTAAAGTACGAAAGCAAGCGTCCTAGGGATCGGCCGCATCGCGACTTTGCCCAACCAAAATCGGGTCAGGCAGGCTTTCCCTTCTGCACCCTCCTCCCTTCCAGGTCCTCAGCTTGGGACTGGTCCTGTGCTTTTCTCGGTCGAGACTCTCAGGAAAGTCTCCTTGGGATGTGGCCACACCAGCCCGGTTAAGTTACCAGGGGCAGCAAAAGTGCGGCCTCCGAGCCTTGCCAATAGGACGCAGCCAGTTCCCGGCCTAGGACGCCCCGAGAGGAGGGGGAAGGAAGTGTCGCCACCGAATGGAAGGAGGGCAGCGGGACCCACCTCCGGCTCCCTCCCGCTCCCGCCCTCGGCCCCACCTCCCCCGGCTCGCACAAAGCCGTCCCCAAGGCGGGGACCGCAACGGCCCCGCGCCCCGCGGCTCACGCGGCTCCCCGGCAGGCGAGAGCTCCGGTCGAGGACGCGGAGAGCCCGGAGTCCTCGTGCTCCACTGTGCTCCACCGTCCTCCCCCACCCCCTTGCCATCGACAGCCCAGGCGAGGGCCGATCCAGCCCCACGCCCGAGGTGGCGGCCTCCGAACAGTGGGCCGCGCGGTCCCCGGACGCGTACAAGCCGGCGACGTCGGGGCGCAGGGAGACCGGCCCAAGTGTGGGCGCCCCTCCGTCCTCGGCCTCAAAACCAGTCCCCCAATCCCCAGAAGGTCCTGCCCCGCACCTGCGCGTGGTGGCGGGACACTTGCGTGGGCGGCGGCGGGGAGCGAGGCGCGGGCACACCCACGGACCCGCCATCGCGGCCTGCCCGCGCCTCCGTCGGGGACCCGCGCTGGGGCGCACATGCACCCCGGGTCGCCGCAGTGGGGAAGATGGCCGTGTCTGCAGTCGCATAAAAGCCCTTTGTTGAGCGCACACAAAAGCGGCCCAGACCGCTTTTCCACCAGGCCCTTTGGCCTAATCGAAGGAAGTCGACTGAACTTCCAAACGGCCCAGTAAGTCTGAGGCTGGGGAGCACCTCCAAACAAGGGGGTTAACTACAGGCCTCCCGCCACCATCTGCCAAAACCTCAGTCAGTGCCCAAGGGTCCGTCCGGTCGGGGCAGTGGGAGCTGAGCTCATTATTCGTCGGGGAGGAAGCAGAGAAAAGCCACGTTTACTAGCAATGGCCCCCAAACGGGTATTAAACATTCACGTTCGTGTAGGGTCTCTCCCCTGAATCGGGGTAGAAATCTAATTCGACAGGATCTGGATCCACCAAAAAGAAAAAAGGAAAAAGAAAGGGGGAAAAAAAATACAAAACCAGAATCCAACAATAGCGACTTAAAAAACAAAACAAAAAAAAACAAAAAACAAAACACAACAAACCAGTTGCCATCAGCCCACAGGGGCAGCGGCAGCCGCCGCCGGCGCGTGCGACCCACTTACTTGTCCGACTCTTGTGACATGTTTGATCCAATGAACTCGCTCCCCTTTTCCTGGAGCCTCAGCCTCTGGTGAAACTGGACTTTCAAGTCTGTGCAGGTGAAGGTGTGTGAGAGCGCCCGAGATGGCAGAACAAGAGCTACAGGTAATTCTGCTTTCGTCCCCCCTCACCACTCTCGCTCGCCCGCTCGCTCGCTCGCGCCCTCACCTAGCCGGAAAGGTGGGATGGGGGGCGGGGAGGGAGCCCTCACATGGGGCCCGCGCTCGGAGGCGGCCCGGCGGCGCGGAGTCCTCCCGGATCGCGGCAATGGGCAGCCACAGAGCGCAAAGTGGCGGACTTGGGCGGCCACAGGTAACTTTCTCGCAAGGCGCTGAATTCTTTCACTAAAGGGTACAAGCCCGAGGGCCGAGCTGCGCGGTGATTGGCTGCGGAGCTCCCTCAGGTGAGCTGCCATTGGCAGAGGCGCGCTCAGGTAAGGCCCTTCTCCAAGTGCAGGTCACTCACTGCGAAGTTTACCTGAGTGGAGCGGTGGCACGCTGGAGGCTCTGCGAGCTGACTTCTACCCACTTTGGCTTTCTTCCCTGACTAGGGGCTGGGGTAGAGGTGATGGGAGAGAAGGAGCGGGGAGCACCCCTGCAGACACTAGGTACCGTGGGTCAAACCGAAGGACGACAGAGGGCTGAACCCAGAAATCAACAAGCCACCCGGAACCAAATGGCCAGTTCGCCGCCTGCCACTTGACACCCCGCTGGACGGGAACTGTGCGGCGGGCAGAAGAGTCAGGGAACTAGAGTTACGCTATGCTAAGAGTGGGAAAGGAACGGATTGCCGGGGCTCTTGCGTAATTGCATTGTTAGCATTCTTATCCACAACAAACTCTTCTCGTGCTCTGATGCATAGAAGATAGCAGGTCGTTTTCAGTTTTCAAATAGTCGAGCGACCTTTCCTGAGCTGGATCCATGAAGTGCGGCGAGGCTTTGATGGAGAAAGGAGATTCGGTTGAATAGACTCTTGATGGCCCGGGCGCACCTCTTGCATCTCTCCGCAGCCTGGGATTCCTGCGCTGCGAAACAGCTACTGCATCTGTTCCATAAGCCTGTCGCCGGTTGACATTTCTAGGCAAGCATCAACATTTACATTGTAATTCAATAGAAGCAGCTACTACAAAGGCTCTTTATCCTTGCAGTTTAATATGGTTGCCAGGGGAACAACGCAGGATGAAACTGACTTGTTTGTGTGGTTTCTCTTCTGGTCCGGAAGAGTTCGAAGTAGCCAGGTGTAATTTCTATTCTCTGCTACGAGAGTAAATTATTTGTGGGAGTTCTGACAGGGGTCTAGCCCATGCATGCGGAATTGTGGAAATACAGGAGGGCATGGAAAGCTTTGCCACATCTTATTTCAAGTCAACAGTGGAGCACAGAAGCTGTCAGACTTGACACAACGTCTGTATTAAACCTTTGCAGGTCACATGGTTTTTGGGAATTAAATTACAGGACTAGGGTTGGTTGTTCTTTATTTCCACTCTTAGCAAATGACTTTAACAATTTTATTTTATTTTATTTTTATTTTTTAGATAATACCATAAGCACCCATACATGTACTTTTTAGAAACTATATTTTTTTAACACAGTTTGAACATGGTATCCGTGTACCCCTTACTTTCTTTTTCTCTTCTCTAGAGACAGCCACATTGCCGGGTGGGTGGCTCTGTGGCTTGCTCCCTGTCTTTCCTGATGCATCAACAACGCGGTCGGTTTAACCACTTACTACTCCTTATGAGCTGCTAACTCCTTTACTCTTTCGCTTCCGGTTCCAGACCCCCAGCGTGGTTCCTCCTCAGGTTAGAGACTAATAAGTATGTGTCTGGTCAAGTTTCAGTGGCAACACTGAACACTGGTACCGTGTGATGGTTTCCTTTTTTTAACCTTTTGTTTAGTTTATTACGAACCTATCCTGGTATGTTCTATAACAAATCTACCAAGTGACTGTAAAAGTTAGTTTCCAAAAGACCAAAATAGCCAGTTCCACCTCCGTGGAAACAAGCCTGCAGAATTCCTACCCTCCTAATCCAATGGAGATGAGCTAGCTGTTTTATGAATCGGCCATCACCCTGGGACACCTTGTTCTATGTCCTGAGTCTTCTTTGAGGGCTTATGTTTCATTTCCCATGGCATATGGTATTTTCTTTTTTGTTTTATTTCATTTGGGGGGGGGGTCTCTGTGTAGTCCTGGCTAGCCTGACACTCGCTGTGTAGACCAAGCTGTTTTCAAATGTTTGTCCTCCTGCCCAGTTTCCTGGCATTCATCTCCACACCTCTGCCACTTTAAGACTCTGAGTTTTTGTTATTTATAAAATACCATTCTGTGACTTTGCCATGGCCACAATACTTTTCCCTTATTTTTGAGGGAATCATTTTATTGCAGGAGTTTCCCTGCCTTTCCTCAGCTTCCTCTGCCTCCCTTCCCTCTGAGTTTGCTCTGGTGCCCCTGTGACAGAGCCTCCTTCCGCTGTCTGCAGACCTTTCACTTTGCATTCCCAGGTACAAATGAGGTCATGAGAACTTCTTCAGCAGCCTTGTGGAGGTGGGGAATGGGATTGCTCACTGGTGGGCCTGCTGTCTTTCCCTCGGAGCTCATAGAGTTATCAGGAGAGATCTACGATCTCTTGCACTCCGGAGCATTCGGCAGGCTCATGGTGTCTGGACTGGTCTGGGCGAGCCACCCTGCAGTCTTTCTCATTCTTTCCTTTCCTGGAGGGCTCTGTCCCCTGTCTTCCTGTGGATGGTGAGTACGTGCATTTCCAGCTTCTCCCTCTGGCTGCTAGGGGCAGGACAGGTAATCTCAAATTTTTTCTTATTAGGAACCAAAAAGCCCAAAGAAAAAGCTGTGTAGTGTCTGACTCTGGAATACAGTCCCATGGAGAGGTAACTTCCACCAGGGTGCCTTACAGCAAGGCCAGCAGGCAGCAAACCCACCTGGCACTGCCACATGTTTCTGAAGGGTTTTTATGGCCTTACTCTCTGTGCACGAAGAGAAAGGTCTGCAGATAAGTGAGGGAAGACTTAGCAAGGAACCCAATAGCTCCAGCTGCCAGTGTTTCCCTAGGCCCCTGATTTCAGCTCCAGGTCTCTCTCCCTTATGCTTCCAGGATCCTGAGTCTCCTTGTCACAGTTCCCTTTTGGTGGCCTCAGGCATCTCCAAGGCTCAGGTCATCCGGTGCTTTTAGAACAACTGAGCCTTTATGAGCATTCATGTGTAACTCCCGCTGTTCCCTTCAGCCACTGTCCCCTCCACCACTCTTGGTTGGGGGTTCGATCTCTGTTATAAACATCATGGCCCAATGTAATCTGGAGGAGAGAAGTTACTTCATCTTACATTCTTACACCCGTGGTCCATCCCCAAAGGAAGTCAGGGCAGGAAGTGAAGCGGAAGCCATGGGGAAGGACCACTCATCGCGTCATCCAGAACTACGTTGAAATCTCTCGTCTGCTTACTTTTCCTTCATATTCTTTGTTTTTGTGAACTTATCCATCTATGATCTCTTACTATCCTTTTTTGGGGGAGAAAATAATCAATGTGGGTTAGTCTGCCAGCTTTAAATATTTTTTATTTCCAACATTATCCAAAAAGCTTTTTACCAAACTCCACCACATTTGTTTGTGCAAACAAAATCAGTGTGTGGCCGGGGATGCAGAGGCAGGTGGATTTCTGAGGTTGAGGCCAGCCTGGTCTATAGAGTGAGTTCTAGGACAGCCAGAGCTACACAGAGAAACCCTGTCTCGAAACCTGCCCCCCCCGGCCCCCCCAAAAAAATCAGTGTATGATCTGAATGTGGTCGGTTTGAAGCCAGGTGTGGCGATAGATATCTGTAATTGAGGAGGCTGAGGCAAGAGGGCTGCTGTGAACTTCTGGTGAACCTGCACTGCAAGATCCTGTCTTTATAACTGGAAAAAAAAAAAAAAAAAAACCCTGATCATTCCTTCTGCTGTTTTATAATGATAAGGATTCTTCCAATAGCTCAACACTGAGTAGATAATTTAGCTTTCCTCAGATAGGCTAACCACTGTGTGCATGAGTGAAGGAAATTGTCAAGTAGATCATCTTAAACCGCCCCCCTGGGGTTGGAGAGATGGATTAGTAGTTATGGGTACCCGCTGCTCTTGCAGTAGGGTCAGGTACAATTTCCAGTACCCATCAGGTGGCTCACAGCCATCTGTCCAGTTCTAGGGGATCTAACGCCCTCTGAAGGCACAGACATTCATGCAAGCAAAACGCCTATACACAGAAAATAATAAGAATGATGATGATGATGATGATGATGATGATGATGATGATGATGATGATGATGATGATAGAGATGATCAACCATGAAACTACCTCTATTTCCCAATTGCTTTGACTCTTTTGACAGATGAGTAAATCTGGAGTGTCTCTGTCCTCAGTGCTTCCTACTGAACCAGAAGCTTAAGTAGCTGAGCAGCAGGGACCTACTTCTCCTGCTATGCCCTTTCAGAGCTTGAGAAGCATCAAAGTGCAGTGTTCAGAAAGAAGCCACACACACCCGGCCGCTGTGTGCCAGTGTTGGGCTGCTGTGGACCTTACCTGTGTGCATGAATCCATTCCTGTCCTAGGCTTGTTTATGTGATGGTCGGTCACTGTCCTTAAGGAGAACAGTTAGCATTATCAGAAATGGATGAGTGAGTGAATATATAAATAGAAAGTGAACCTACAGCCTACCACAGTATCTATCATAACACTAGACTTTCAGCACAGCATAGAATTTGATGGTCGCTTTAAAAATCCACAATAAAACACAAGTTCAAATAAAAACCAGGAACAAGTATTGTTTTCAGAATGACCCTCAGCAGGCACTTAGGATCAAACCTATCTGTTCCATAAAATATCAAAAGCATGAAGGAAAGCAAGTCTCCAATAAATTTACTTTAAGAATTAACATTTCCTTTAAGTCCCCCATAAAGGGAGAACTTACATTGATTACTACTATAATTTAAATGATTTTTAGCATCTATTAAAATTGCAAATACCATTTCAATAGTATCATATTCAATAGTAACCTTTTCTCCTCCCCCTCTTCCTCTCCTTCCTCTTCTTCCTCTTCGTCCTCTCCTGCCTCTTCTTCCTCTTCTTCCTCTTCCTCTTCTTCCTCTTCTTCCTCTTCTTCCTTTTCCTCCTCTTCCTCTTCCTCCTCCTTTTCCTCCTCCTCTCCTCCTTCTTCTGACAAGGTCTCTCTCTACCTGCATAGTCCTAACTGCCCTGGTACTCAGTATGTAACCCAGACTGGTCTCAGACTCACAGATATCTGCCAGCCTCTGCCTCCAGAGTGCTGGGACAAAGATGTACACTACCATGCCCAGCCAGACCTTTCCTCTTTTGTAATGGTAAATCTCTTATAGGAAAGTTGGTGGCACAGATGTTACAGTAGGAAAGCCCAGTTTTTGAAGGCTGATGATTGAGTCAAGCAAATCCGCACACCACTGAATCTCTGTGAAGCCTGTGGTATCTTGGCTGTTTTGCAAGTCTCACATGGTGAGTTCGATTCCTAACACCAGTACAGTAGTACAAGAAAACTGATTTCTGAAAATCGTCTTCTGGCCTGCTGATAGGAGACTCAGAGTATGTAAAGATCATGTAAAGATGACAGAATTTGGGAAGTGGAAGGTAACTAAGGGAAGAAGCATCAATTTTGTAGTGTCAGAAATGTGAATTTGAAATCTGTGCACATTGCAGATCAGGGCTGTTTCTTCTATAAAACCTCAGAAGAGCTTAGAAATCCAAATCGCTGTCAGTTCAGGTCAGTCAAGGTGACTAGAAGGGCTGGTACCATAAAAATAAGACAGTAGGAGTGTCTCATCAGTAAAATACATCTTTACCGTGCATGAGACCCTAGGTTCAGTCCCTGACACCAAAACACCACAAGTATTACAAAAAAGTTGTAAGATCAGTGAGTGGGTCCCCACCCAGACAGAAGGGCTCCTGTTGGGATGAGTTTTCCATGGGTGCTACAGCAAATCACCCACTCAGGGGTCTGATTACAGAAATGCACTTTCTCACAGTGCTCGAGGCAATCACAGTGCCAGCAGAATGAGTTTTTTCTAAAGCCTCTGTCCTTGGCCTCTAATGAGCCCTCTGCAAGTCTGTAGGTGGTCTTTATACTGTGAGCACATGCTGTGTCTTCTCATAGAGACATATCCTGTGGTCCTGACTTTCCCTTCTCTCTCTCTCTCTCTCTCTCTCTCTCTCTCTCTCTCTCTCTCCCCACTAAGTGGATTCCAGGCATGGGACTCTGCTCACCAGGTTCTGCATCTATCCTGTGGTCCTGACTTTCCCTTCTCTCTCTCTCTCTCTCTCTCTCTCTCTCTCTCTCTCTCTCTCTCTCTCCCCACTAAGTGGATTCCAGGCATGGGACTCTGCTCACCAGGTTCTGCATCTAAGTCCTCTAACTGTGGAGCATCTCCACAGCTCTTCTTAAGCCCTTGAATGCTGTCACAGTTGGGGGGAGGGGACGACATTCCATAACCTTCACTCACAAGCAGCAGGATACTGCTGCATTCTCGGCACACTGAAGGAGGAAGTCCTCCAGATCTGGTACATCAGGGACTGATCTATAGGAGAGTAAGTGAAAGGCCTCATGCTACCCAGGGTGATACCATCGCTGAGCTTCTTCCTCACAGCTTTAGAGCCTGGAGCCAAGTTTATACAACAACCGCCCAGGCCTACCCCCCAAGGCAAGCGATTAGAGGATTTTTTTTCCTTGTATGAACTAAAAGTCTTAGAACAAAATATTGATGTGTAGGTGTTCCCAGTCAGAGAGAAAGAGAAAAGAAGAGACAAGAGAGAAGAAGAGAAAACGTAGGAAAAGCCATGGCATCCTAAAGAAGTCCATAAGCATTACAAGTCAGGACATTCTCTTTCTCTCCTTCACCCTACTCCAGAGTACCAGTTTACACTATAGTTTAAGAAATATCGGGCTGGAAAGATGGCTCAGCAGTTAAGAGCACTTACTGCTTTTCTGGAGGTCCTGAGTTCAAAACCTCAGCAACCACATGGTGGCTCACAACCATCCGTAATGAGATCGGATGCTCTCTTCTGGAGTGTCCGAAGACAGCTATACTATACTTACATATAATAAATAAATCTCTAAAAAAAAAAAAAAGAAGAAGAAAGAAAGAAAGATATCTTCAGAAAGATGGGGAGGCTTCAGGGACACGAAGATAGGAGAATCCAAAGCACACAGGTCGACCACAAGCAGCTGGAGGCTAGCCTGAGACACATTAAAAAAAAATGAAGGAGTATATGGCTTTAAGGAAAACAGATAGTACGGGGGTGGGGGGGAGGGGGGCACAGGGCGGGGCAGGTGTGGTGGCACATGCCTTAAATTCCAGGAGTAGGGAGGCAGAAACAGGCAGATCTCTATGAGTTCAAGACCAGCCTGTCTACATAGTGAGATCCAGGCCAGCCAGTGCTACATAATGAGACACTATACGCAAATCAAATACCAGAGAGTTTGATAAAAATTAATGGACATTTAAGATATAAAACTGAGCTGGTGCCGGGCGGTGGTGGCGTACGCCTTTAATCCCAGCACTCGGGAGGCAGAGGCAGGCGGATTTCTGAGTTCGAGGCCAGCCTGGTCTACAGAGTGAATTCCAGGACAGCCAGGACTACACAGAGAAACCCTGTCTCGAAAAAAAAAAAAAAAAAAAAAAAAAAAAAAAAAAAAAAACTGAGCTGGAACCAGGCAGTGGTGGAATATTCATTTACTCCTGGAACTTTTGGGGCAGACCAGGCAGATCTCTGAGTTTGAGGCCAGCCTCGTCTACAGGGTGAGACAGCCAGAGCTACATAGAAAAACTTTGTCTTAAAAAAACAAACAAACAAACAAACAAAAACAGGGCTGATGAGATGGCTCAGCGGGTAAGAGCACTTACTGTAGCGTCTGAAGACAGCTACGGTGTACTTATTTATAATAATAAATAAATCTTTGGGCCAGAGTGAGCAGGGACTGAGCGAGCGGGGCTGACTGGAGCGAACAGAGGTCCTAAAAGTCAATTCCCAGCAACCAGATGAAGGCTCATAACTATCTGTACAGATACAGTGTGTACTCATATACATAAAATAAGTAAATAAATCTTTTTTATAAAGTAAACAAAAAGGATTTATTTTATTTATGTGTGTATGTGTTTTGCCTACATATTTGAATTGAACTCAGGACTTCTACCAGCCCACTCTCTCCGGTCCTGCTAATTCACTGTAGCTGTCTTCAGACACACTAGAAGAGGGCGTCCGATCTCATTACAGGTGGTTGTGAGTCACCATGTGGTTGCTGGGATCTGAACTCAGTACCTTCAGAAGAGCAGTCAGTGAGTGCTCTTATCCGCTGAGCCATCTCACCAGCCCCCACCCTTGAACTTTTCAATAACAACACTGCTTGCTGAATTGTTCCCAGGAAACCAGGAAGAATATCAAGAAAATATATAACAACAAGACCCAGGAAACAGCCAGCCAAATGGAAAGGGAGCAAGAAGCCAGAAAATGCTGTCAGTGTGAGAGATCTTGTCTCTAAAATAAAATGCTTTTACAAGGTGGTAGGGCACACCTCTAATTCCAGCACTTGGGAGGCAGAGGCAGGAAGATCTCTGTGAGTTCAAGGCCAGACTACAGAGAGTGTCAGGACAGTGAGGCCCTGTCTCTAAACAGACAAAGAAACAAACAAACAAACAAAGGTTTCATGGAGGCTAGGATGATGGCTCAGTGGTTAAGAGCTCTGGTTGCTCTTTGAGGTGTCCTAAATTCAATTACTAGAACCCACATGGTACCTCAAAACCTTCTAGAGTTATGGCCACATGGTTTTTGATGTCCTCTTCTGGTGTGCAGGCATACATGCAGACAAAATACCCCTCAGTAGACATAAAATACATAAATAAATCAATTTTTTTAAAAAAAAGTATGGCTTTACAGGGGAACCATAATTTGGAAAAGGCCTTAGCAGTAATTCAGTCTGAGAGGCACTGGGGTGTCAGATCACCTTTTTTTTTTCCTGCCTCTGCTCACTCCAGCCTCCCTCCGGCCCTCAGATCACCTTCATTCTCTGAACTGTCACCCTCTACATGAATGTTCTTCGTGTATCCTGCTGACCAGATTGGCTCTCTCGATCTGGGAGAGGGGGAGGTCATTATTATTATCATCACTTTGATGGTTTAATCAACTATAAAGAAACAGAAGAAAGATGACATTTACCCAAGATGAAATGCCAAATGAGAACCGAGAGACCATGGCAGGGTTCTATAGAACAGAGTGTTCCCTCTGCTTTTTAATGAGGCAAATTTATTGTTGATGTCTCAAACTCTTGAAAATGTCTCAACGTGGAACAGCAAGCAGGTAACACGAGACAGTCCTTCCCTGTTTGAAAACCTTCAGCAGTTCTCAGAACAGATAGAGCAACCAATTCTACGAACAAAGATCTGCCTTCCTAACCCTGACTGCCTAAGTCTGTCCGTGCTGTTCCATGCATAGAGACCTCATTTGCATGAGGTCCAGTATGTTCTGAGTGAGGGCTGAAGGCTATAGATAGAGAAAAGTTTAGGATCTTTTAAATCACAAGTTTGAGTCACCCAAAAATCTTGAGTTAAAGAATGGGAGGTGAGGTGCTGGCCATGATACAAAAGTAGGTGGATCTCAGAGTTCTGAGTTAGCCTAGGTTACATAGTAAGTTCCAGGCTAGCCTAGATTCCATAGTGAGACCCTGTCTTTTTTGTTTTGTTTTGTTTTGTTTTCAAGATGGGTTTTTCTGCATAACCCTGGCTGTCCTGGAACTCACTCTGTAGACCAGGCTGGTCTCAAACTCAGAAATCCTCCTGCCTCTGCTTCTCAAGTGGTGGGATTAAAGGCGTGTGCCACCACCACCCGGCAGAGACCCTGTCTTGAAAGAAAAACAAAATAACAACAACAAAACAAAAAGAAGGAATTTGACATGAGTGCATACATACTTCTTTCTGTATTGCATGTTGTTACACACATTTTTGTCTTAATATTTTGCATTAAACGAGTTTTGTTTTGTTTTTGAATGAACTCTGAAACATGTCTACATTTGTTAGGCAGCCTTCAAGAGGCTCCAGCAATCTTAGGACATGGGACTTAGATAACTCCTCTGTTCTCCACACGCTTGTCCTTTTGTGATCTGGAAATCTATGATGCTAGGACTGTTCATGGTTTCAGAAATCCTGGAAACCCTCTACCTCTGCTGTCTGAACCTCTGGATGTCTGCCCACCTGGGACTCCTAAACTCAGCCACCTCCTGCAGCTCCAGGAAAACTGCCCCATGTTTTCGGTCATCTCCAAAGCCTGGCAGACAGAGAAGGGAATGGGCAAAAGCCATCATGGAGACCTGACTGACATCTCTAGGCACCCTGAGAAAGGTCAGTGGCACGGCTTTCTCCCAGAGTCCCCTTGGAGGAACTTGTTCCCCTTCATCCAGGGAAGAAAAGGAGTGTGCCAAAGTCAGGGAAGATCATAGCACTTTAAGGAAGATCTTCATCACTATGTAGACCAGGCTGTTCTCAAACTCGGAGATCCCCTTGCCTGCCTCTTACATGCTGGGATCAAAATCATGAGCCACCCCTGCCCAACTGGCCTCTTGTTCTTATGAAAAGGTTTTGTTTTCATTTTTTTAATGGTTCTTTTTTTCTTTTTTAATGAACATTTGTTTTCATGTCCATTGGTGTTTTACCTACAGGAATGCCCCTGTGAGAGTGCTGGATCCTAGAGCTGGAGCTAAACACAGGGGTGGACTGCCATGTGGGTGCTGGGAATTGAACCCAGGTCCTCTGGAAGAGTCCCCAGTGCTCTTAACCACTGAGCCATCTCTTCTGATTACAACTTTTAGTTTTTATTATAAAAAATGGAACCTTTTTTTATTCCTTCCTGACTGTTTCATCTCAGAGAGATTGCACTATTATAACTGAACTAACCTTTTTGGTTTGTTTGTTTATTGTTTCTTTTTTGTTTTTTGTTTTTTTTTCTTTTCTTTTTT
>NW_022196913.1:76220008-76225458 GCF_008632895.1 Mastomys coucha | reverse complement strand
TTTTTTTTTTTTTAAGGCAGGGTTTCTCTGTATAGCCCTGGCTGTCCTGGAACTCACTCCTAGACCAGGCTGACCAGGCTGGCCTCGAACTCAGAAATCCACCTGCCTCTGTCTCCCAAGTGCTGGGATTAAAAGCGTGCGCCACCACAAGCGAGGCTGTGGTCTGTTTCTTGTCTCAGCTATCTATCTGCATCCTTTACTGTTAGGAATTTCCCAAGTGTCCTCCCACCTACAGACCCCCACCGAAGTCTTGCTTCTTTGGTTTAAAACTCTGGAACCTGCCTGGAGAATTGCATCCTAGCAGGAGGGCGCTTCCCTGCCTGACAGAGCAGTTTGATCCCCAGCACAGACTACTGGCACAGGAGTGCACACGTACGTATGTGTATGTGTGTGTCTGTGTCTGTAGGTGTCTGTGTGCATGCGAGTGTGAATAAACAGAACTAGAAGGGGTAGGTCAGTAATCAAAGACAATTTAAGGAAATGGAATCCTGCTGAGAATCTAGGAGCAAGCACTGGTGAGTCATGGGATTGCCCCAGGCAACATGCAGAATCAATCTGCAGCCAACATAGCCCTCCTTCTCCCTCTGCTCTCTACAACCAGTGGCACCTTAGCCATTGGAAAGTCAGTCTGGATCAGGAGTGAGAGGGGCAGCCAGGCCTGACAAGCAACCCTAGAGACTCCTTTCCTCTCAGATAGCAGAATAGGTTTCCTTGTTGCCTGGGAGGTGGAAATGAGGAGTGGTCAGGAGTATGTGCTGTGGACATACATACTTGATGACTCTTAAAAATGAAGACACATACTCTAAGTTAAATTTTACTTAAACAAAAAAAATCTCACTGGGCAGTGGTGGCACACGCCTTTAATGCCAGCACTTGGGAGGCAGAGGTGGCAGATTTCTGAGTTCTAGGTCAGCCTGGTCTATAGAGTGAGTTTCAGGACAGCCAGGGCTACACAGAGAAACCCTGTCTCAAAAAAAAAAAAAAAAAAAATCCCATCATCATTAACACAAGGATGGCAGGCTGTCCCTGCTTGTTCAATCCCTGCCTCACGCTGTCTCCTCAGACTGGAAGACAGCCACCATTTATAATTGATATGCTTTTCTCTCTTTCTTCCTTTCTTCCTTCCTTTCTTTCTTTCTTTCTTTCTTTCTTTCTTTCTTTCTTTCTAAATATTTATTTATTTGTTTGTTTATTTAATGTATGTGAGTACACTGTCCCTCTCTTCAGAGACCAGAGCATTGGATTCCATTATAGATGGTTGTGAGCCACCATGTGGTTGCTGGGAATTGAACTCAGAACCTTCAGGAGCACAGTCAGTGCTCTTAACCACTGAGCCATCTCACCAGCCCTTGATATGCTTTTTTTGTTGTTGCTGTTTTTTTGTTTTGTTTTGTTTTTTGAGATAGGGTTTCTCTGTATAGCTCTGGCTGTCCCGGAACTCACTCTATAGACCAGGCTGGCGTGGAACTCAGAAATCTACCTGCCTCTGCCTCCCAAGTGCTGGGATTACTGCTCAGCTCTTGATATGCTTTTCTAACATCTTTTTTTCTACACCACACCTTCATCCTTAATGAGGGGGAAACTGGAAACACTGTAAGAAATCCCATTTCTCTACAGAAATAAAGGCATTATACACTTGCTTAGAGAAGCCCAGTGTTTCAAGCTTAAATCAGCTTCCCCAGTGGTTCCCCCAACTGAGGCATGGAATTGGAAACAATAGGGGCAGGAACCTGGAGTCTTGATGCTCATCTTGACTGGGTCAGCTAAGAGATACACTCCTGCAAGGGTCTATGAGGTTATTTCTTAAGTTTACCTCACAGGGCAGCAGCCCAGAAGTACCAACCCTCCAATGTGGTCTGAAGACCTGCCGCTCTCCTGGAATTCTCTGGGTCTTCAGCACCATATTGGGATTGCTACAGCTCAGCTCTAGGACCGTGTCTATTGATTTTCAGACTCTCCAGTATGGAGTGGGGTTGGGAGATACACACAGGCATTACTAGGCTACTCAGCCTGTACAATAGTATACAACGCAACCCAATAATCTCCTTTGTGGTGTGTTTTCATTCTATTTTTTATTTTTCCTGGAGAGAACTTTAGTAATACAACAAAGGTCATCTAGCACAGGTTTCTCTCCCTGACTATGAGTGAGTGTGTGTATGTGTGTGTGTGTTCCTGTTAAGACACTCTGTGTATCTGAAACTACAAGCTGAAACACCAGTTCCCCAACTCCCTCTTTTTTTTACTTTCCTTGACAGGGTTTCTCTGTGTAGCCCTGACTGTCCTGGAACTCACTCTGTAGACTAGGCTGGCCTCGAACTCAGAAATCTACCTGCCTCTGCCTCCCAAGTGCTGGGATTAAAGGCATGCACCACCACTGCCCAGCACATTTAAAGATTTCTATGTGCAATATTTACCAATCAACTCAAACCTGTGTGTACTACCATTGTGTATTTTGGGTGGTGGTTTTCCACAGCAGGTGTGTGAAGTCAGGACAACTTGTGTGTTAGGATGTTTTGAAGCTACCTGTGCAGCAAGTATTTTCTTCTTTCCTATTTTTACACTGTTGAAAGATACAGTACCTACTCCTAACAGAAGCACTTAACACTTCTGTCTCAGATTCCTTTCTGTCCTACATCTTTAAGCCACTTAATAAATCTTGCCTAATTTTATCCTCAAAGCAACATTTGAATTCAATAGGGGGAAGTGTTTGTTCCAATAAGTGTGTGTGGAGACACCCCTCCCCCACAAACCTACATGGTGGATATGCCTAGCCCTGATCCCTGTATGCTAGGAGGTAGTTTAGATACAAGCAGGTAGTATCCAGTGAGGGCCTGCACCCTGAGAAGTGGTTGGCACATTCCCTAGAGATACGTAGTCTCTCCCTAGACAGCTTCATAAGATTCATTAAGGGACACACACACACACACACACACACACACACACACTCACACACATGCACGCACGTATGCATACACACAGATACAACATACACTCATGCACGTGCACACACATATGTATGTGATTTCTTGTTATGGTTTTGTTGTTAATGTATAAGTATTTCTAAGTCCCTGGCCTGTGTGTGTCTTTACATCTTGACTTCAGAAATTAAATGTAATACAGAGTCCCTGCATCAGAATTCAATGTAACTGTGGAAAATTCACCCTGTCATTAGGGACTTGGTAACAACGTTAAGACCAACTTAGCTAAAATTTAACATGAATTTTAAAATCCCTTATTTTCCCAAGGACATAGAAAGCAATGGGAAATAGGCCAAATATTTCTCTTCCCAAGTGTCTAGTTATAAGCCTGTGGGGGCTTTCTCTTGGTTTCTGTCTGCTTCCTGCACTTCCCTTAGTGTTCATGTTCCCTCAGTTGTAGCCTGAGACAAGGACTTTGGGGTTCTCTTTCTGGCACTGTGGTGCGTTTTGGTCCAAAGAAACTGCAAGGTAGACACTAAACAAACCGGTGTTTACTTTTTCCATGCCCTGGGAACCCGAGTAAATTTGGTGCAACGAACCCTGCTGAGAAGGAGAAGTTTGAAAGGAGGAAAGGCTCTACTTGGTACACATTTGGAGGCAGGGAGCAAGCTTTGTTTACCCCGGGCATTATCATCTAATTAAAAGGGGAAGGTAATATATGGATAATGACAGATAATTGTCCTCAGAAACAGCTCTTTGTGATGTTTGCCAATCGACTGGCTGGGGTGGGGGTGGGATCCCAGTTAGGCTAAGAGAGCATGGCTTCAGGAGCTGCTCATTCTGTAGAAGTTACATTCTGGCAGAAAAAGTTCTGTTAGAAGTCAGCGATGCTTCACCTGGGGTCACTCCTGCAGCCACCTGGGGATTGGTTCCTGAACCCCTTAGCTAACGAACACCCTGCCCTGCCAGTTCCCAAACCTCAGATGCTTCAGCCCCTTATGTAAAATATCCTAGTATTTGCATGTAGCCAACACACATCCTGCTGCACACGCATATGATCTCTAAATAGCTCCTAGGGACTTAATATTCTGTAACGTAATGCTATGTAATAGCCATGTTGTTTAGGAAATGGCAAAAAAAAAAAAAAAAAAAAAAAAAAAAAGGCTGCACATGTTCAATCCAGAGGCAGGATTTTTCCTCTTGAATATTTTGATCCTTGCCTGGCTGAGCTGGCAGGCAGGAACAGAACCCTCAGGTATGGATGGCTCATTGTACTATTAGGAATCCCTGCCTCCTTGGCTTGACTTCAGAGACCCAGGGTCCCAGAAGGCGGAGGCTGGAGGTTGGCTCAGCGGACCAGCTTCTCGGCTGCTCCAGTTTCCCTCCTCCCTGTGGCTAATGCAGGCTCAGCCGGGTCGCTCTGCTTCTCTACCCGAGACAGCTGATACCTTGCATCCCAAGCCAGGTTTGCCAGAACCAACAAAGCCAGAGGTGAAATCACTGTCCTGAGAAGTCCAGAGAAAAACGGATGAGTCAAGCTTCACCTGGCAAGTTACTAGCTCCACTTTTGGGAAGGGCCTTCTGCCCACGTCCTTAGGGCATGTGCAATTACTAGTGACATATTTCTCCTTAAAACATATTTTTATGAGCAAGAAAAAAAACATATTTTTACTGTGGCCAAAAATGTAGCATAACATTTGTTTTCTCAGTGCTAAACAGGGCACATAGTGCTTAAACAAGGGCACATAGTTCAGTTGCATTGTGTATATGTGTGTGTGTATATGTGTGTGGCCAATTAGCTCTACCACCCAGCTCAGAGCTCTTCTCAAACTTCCAGAATGGATGTTCATACGATTAAATGATGGCTCCTTGTTCCTTCCTCTTCCTCAGCCTGGCAACCATTTGGCTTTTCATCTGACAGGAATCACACAGTATTTCTCTTTCTGTGATTGGTTTATTTCCTCGGTATGGTGTTTGCAGCATCTACCCATGTTGTAGCACTTGGCAGGGCTTTCCAAGGTTGAATAATAATATAACATAATACAGTATAATATAATATAGCATAATATAATATAATAATATCCCATTATGTTCACGTTGCATTTTGCTCCTTTTGTTTGTCCTGAGGATTGAATCTTTCTTTCCTTTTATTTAGTTTTCTTCCTAAAACAAACTTTTTTAAACATGAATTTATATGCTGGGGGGAGGGTACTATAGAACACACACAGAGGCGGTAGGCAGATAACATGTAGAATCAGTTCTCTCCTTCCACCACATGGGTCCCTGGGGGTGTCAGGCTCAGCGGGGAGCATCTTTCCCCTCTCACCAGCCTATGAAATCTCCCTTCCTGTTTCAATGGACACTTGGGTTGTTTATGCATGTAATCGATTGTGAATAATGTTGCTATAAGCACAAATACAGATGCCTCTTTCAGACTCTATTGGCAGTTGCCTCTGATATGAACTCAGGAGTGAAACTGAGTCTAATATTTAACTTTCTAAGGAATCATATGTCACCTTTTAATTTTTTTTT
>NW_022196913.1:76193334-76219929 GCF_008632895.1 Mastomys coucha | reverse complement strand
TTGGAGACATGGTTTCTCTGTGTAGCCTAAGCTGGCTTCGAACACAGAGATCTGCCTACCCAGTGCTGGGTTTAAAGGCAGGTGCTACCATGGTGTAGGATACACAGAAATCAGTACAGAAACCCAGCCCCACAGGTGGAAGGAGAGATTCAACTCCCTGCCGGTGTCCACTGACTTCTGCATGCACGCACACGCGCACATTTTTTTTTTAATTTTAAAATTACTTATTTACCAGCTTAAATTTTACTCATTTTATGTGGATGGAGTGTCTTGCTTCATGTATGTTTATGTGCCACAAGCATACCTGGTACCCTTAGAGGTCAGAAAAGAGTATCAGATTCTCCTGAGACTGGAGCCAGCCCCAGTGCAGGTGCTGGGAACCGAACCTCCATTCTCCAAAAGAGCTAACTCATCCACCCCATCACAAGAAAAGAGCAGCGGAGACCGTGTGGTATGTACTGAGATCCAGAGAGAAGGTTCTAGAACCTGGCACACTTAGGCTTGAATTGTGGCCCCGCTGTGGCCTTGATGTTTGGAAAAGTCACTTCACTTTTCAGACCTTTGGTGTCCCACTGCTATAAAAGGGAACCAATAATGACCAGGTTGGATCACAAAATGGCTGGGTTTAAATGAAGGTGTTTGTAAAGGCCCTTGTGCATGGGAAAGAAGATTTTTAGTTCTTCTCTGCTCTCCCTCTTAGACTGGAGAAAGCAACACTGCTTTGCTTAAATGCATAGAAGAAAGATTCAGCTAGGCGGTGGTGACACACGCCTTTAATCCCAGCACTTGAGAGACAGAGGCAGGCGGATTTCTGAGTTCGAGGCCAGCCTGGACTACAGAGAGAGTTCCAGGACAGCCAGAACTATACAGAGAAACCTTGTCTCGAAAAACCAAAAAAGAAAAGAAAGATTCAGCCCGGTTCTTCACAATGCACTTCTTTGTCAGGTGTTACGCAAACCCAAAGTAAGGTTAAGAAGCCTGGGCCGCTGTCTCTGCTTAGATCGCTCTCAGTTCTCCATCTCTCTGTACCGCTCCCTGCAGGGGCTGTCGGCCTGAAGCGAGACTGCCTCCTCCCTGACTCCAGCCCATGCTGGGCACAAAGGGGTCTCAGGGTGGAAGCCCCGCCCACCTTGCTGCTTGCTCCCTTTGTCATTAGCAGACGCTTCTGTCTCCGAAGGAAAAACAAGGACCAGAAAGTTAATAGAACGAGGGTGGGGGTGCTGCTCCTCGGTATTGCTGCATGCAAAGGAGACCGGGTCATCGTGTCAGTACGTACAGCGTACAGACTGCAGGACTTCCAAAGGCGAGGTCACTCATATGCCAAGGGTCCAGAGTTCCATACAGCCCCCAGGGACAGTCAACACAGTTGTTTTTTATTTACAAGTATGCGCGCCCTCCCAGCTGTATTTCTGTTTGTACTCGTGGTCTTCGGATCCTGAAGCTTTAGTCACTGCTTACGTTGGCTTCTAGGGGGAGATTCCTTGACTCACAGGCTGTGGGACTCCTTAGCTGACTATTTTTCTGTCTTTCAGTCCTGTGCCTCAGACTACGATGCTCTCACCCAATCCCAGCAAAGCAAACAAACATCTCCTGTCCCCACTCTCCATTGATACCAAGGCTTTTAAATATTTTCTGATCCGCTCAAACTGACTTATTCAAATGCAGTTTTAAATAAAGGCAACAGACAAAATGCAGTTTTATGTGATTCTCTTTCCTAAAACCACCACAATGCTGATCCTCATCATTCCTCAGAAACACCAAAGGGATTCAAATGGCTGTTTGTTTACTTAGTGTGTGAGGGGGTCCCGGACCAGAATGGGGAGACGGCATCTCTCTCCCCCACATCCATTCCTTCTCTGCTATGCCTGCCAGAGGGCAGGGGGCTGGTCCCTTCTCTTGATGGAGCACCGACACTTGACTGTTTTACAGTCAACCATCCTGGCCGAGATGAGAGGGAAGGCAGCAGAAATCATCCCAGGCATCTCAAGGTCTGAAATGACGGTCCTAATTGGACAGATACAATTAATTCAAGCTCCTCTCAAGGCTCCCGCTTCCGACTTCCAGTGTCCTCATAAACTGAATGCTCAGAGCTAGCTGCTTCTTATCCACCAACTGCCATTCTAACTACCAGTGGGCTAAGAAACTCTTCAGGTCCACAGTTACTAGTGTAGGGTTGACTCCTGTCAGGTGCTGGCTTGACCATGTTTTACCAGCATATGAACCAACTTGGTGGTTTTCAGACTTCATTGTACTGGGTTTGCCAGGTGGTAATTTAAAAGAAGGAGGAGGAGGAGAAGGAGGAGGGGGGAGGGGGAAGAAAAGAAAAAGAAGAAGAAGGAGGAGGAGGAGGAGGAGGAGGAGAAGGAGAAGGAGAAGGAGAAGGAGAAGGAGAAGAAGAAGAAGAAGAAGAAGAAGAAGAAGAAGAAGAAGAAGAAGAAGAAGAAGAAGAAGAAGAAGAAGAAGGAAAAGAAGAAGGAAAAGAAGAAGAAGAAGGAAAAGAAGGTGTCTAGGCTCTGCCCCAGAAATCAACATTCAATGGGTATAAGTTGAAGCATTTAGCAAAAAACCCTTGAGCCCAGTGGTGGTGACACATGCCTTTAATCCCAGCATTTGGAAGGCAGAGGCAGATTTATTTCTGAGTTCGAGGCCAGACTGGTCTACAGAGTGAGTTCCAGGACATCCAGGGCTATACAGAGAAACCCTGTCTCAAAAAACAAAAACAAAAACAAAAACAAACAAACAAAAAAGCCTTTTGGATAAGGTTATAGACTTCAGAGGTTCAAAATCCAGGCACTCTGGAGAGCTATAATCTATTTTCATAGATCTGTTGTTTGGTGGTCTTGAATTAATTCGATTTTATTTTATAAAATATATATTTAAGTATATAAAATATATTTTATATGTTATTAATATAGAAATAATACTAAATATATAAAATAATACAATATTCCATATTAATTAGATTTTATATGTAGCTCTGGCTGGCCTGGAACCCACTATGTAAATCAGGCTAGACACACACTAAATTTTTCTTACATGCAAATTCTTCTGTCATTAACAATCATCTTGCTTTAGACTCCAATCTCCCTGTTTTGTTAAAATGAGGTTTATTGTTTATGAACACTAGGTCTCTTCTTGTCTGTCTTTCTTTGTTATAACCTTTTATGGCTTCTAATTTTGTTATTATTTGATGGCACTGGAAGAAGTAAATAGGAATGTGAAGGAAAGGGGCAAGAAGGAGAATGAAGACGTCACATAAAGAACTTCAAATACCACCTGATCTAGGAAGTACTCAATAAATACTATCTGTTGGACTGTCGTTGTAGCTCAATGGTGGGGAGCTTGTTTAGTCTGTGTAAGGCCCTGAGCACCAACAAATATAAACAAATCACACACACACACACACACACATACACAAACGCTCACGCTCACACACACACACACACACGCTCACGCACACACACGCTCACGCACACACACACACACACACACACACACACGCTCACGCACACACGCACTCACACATTTTATGGTCTCCAATACAATGAGAAACTGCCCTGCCTTGGGTTCACCTTTCATTGGCTGAATAAAACACACGTGGATGGAAAAGCAGGAGTGATCTCTCTCTTGCCAGAAGCCTGGGAAAAACTACTACTCAGGCAAACATCCAGATGTGGAGCTGCTCACTCATCCAGGAGCCCTTAGCTTTTCTTCTTCTTCTTTTTTTTTTCCGAGACAGGGTTTCTCTGTGTAGCTCTGGTTGTCCTGGAACTCACTCTGTAGACCAGGCTGGCCCAAAACTCACAATGATCCACCTACCTCTGCTTCCTGAGTGCTGGGATTCAATGGATATACCACCACCACTGAGCAAGGAGCCCTTTCGAAAGCACCGATTTGGATTTTGGTTTTGCTCTTGTGTGATGAAGCTCATACACTGTGGTACTTCTCAGAGTGGAGCCACGCCTCCTAGATTCTTGCTGCAAAATAACCAGAGCAGTGAGTTTGCAATCCTGAGAGAAGTGGCAGAATGTTCTAGGATTCTCTTAACACAATGCCTGCTTTGCTCTTCTGGGGTTCTACTTTTTCCTGTTCAGAGTGTTAACTACAAAAGAAGTCACTGTTACTCACAAAAACAATAACTAGTTACAGACACATCATGTAAATTCGTTCTTGCCACATCTGTTTATAGCCCCAAGCTGTTCTTAAGGAACAAGAAAAAGCAGGTACAATCCTCTTGGAGTAGTAATCTCAACCTCAAGGTATTTTAAAACAAGACACCTTTGCTGTTCTCCAGAGAAACTCCCTAGGCTGGCATATGGATGGGATACACCTTTAGTCTCACACTTGGAAGGCAGGGGCAGGTAGAGCCCCGTGAGTTCCAGGTCAACCTGGTCTACATAGAAAGTTCCAGCACAGTCAGGACTACACACAGAAACCCTGTCTCAAGCAGAGAGAGAAAATCAAAGGGAGAGACAGAGACAGGCAGAGAGACAGCCTGAAGGAGAAAGAAAAACCCAGAAAGTCTCTCAAACTCAACATACCCGTGCTTCAGGTTCTAGAATGCTGACATGGCAAACCTGTACAGTGTCTGACTGATATGGAGGATAAAGTGGAAGTCAATTATTTTACTTGTTCAAGAATAGGACATATTTTTTTAAAGATTTATTTACTTATTATATGTAAGTACACTGTAGCAGTCTTTAGACACATCAGAAGAGGGCATCAGATCTCATTACAGATGATTGTGAGCCACCATGTGGTGGCTGGGATTTGAACTAGGACCTTCTGGGCTGGAGAAATGGCTCAGCAGTTAAGGACATATTTTTTTTAAGCATAGGTGTGTATGTGTGTCTCTCTGTGTGTATCTGTAGGTGTCCCTGTGTGTATGTATCTGTATGTGTCTGTGTATGTATGTGCACTCGCACATGTGTGCAGGTACCCATAGAGGCCAGGCGAGAGTGTCAGATCCTCTGTGTGAGCCTCCCTGTGTGAGTGCTGGGAACTGAACTCAGGTTACCAAGTGCACCTGTTAAGACTTTTGTAGGCCAGGCTGTTTCCTTGTTGCTCTTTCCAGCTGAGAGCATCTTTGGAAAGAGCTCAGCTCCTAAAGAGCAGTATTTAATATTTCACTTTCTTGAAATGAGCAGGTAGCAGGCTGGATCAACCAAGCGATGTGGCCAGGGTTATGGTAAATACGTGACTGAGAAAGCATAATAATCAAGTCTCTTGATCATTTTTGCCCTTCCATTGGACTCAGTCGCCTGTTTGGGCTGTTTATGGTCCTGTGTGTCTGAGCGACGGTGACAGAAGGTGACATTGGGAAGTTGCATCCTTACATGGGTACCCAGAGCTACAAGCAGGTTGAATACTTGACATTTTTATTAATGGTCTGTGTGAGATCAGGCGCACTTGTTTGCATACCCCGCTCCCCAACTCTTGCCTACAAGAGAAAGGGATTCTTTCTCTAGAGTCAGGCCACACACATACACAACCTTCACACTGAAGGCACACAAGCATGCCCACCACCTGATCAGGATGGAGTGGGAGACATGGTCACCAGCCACACACCCACATACACACACATACACACACACACACAACCTTCACACCGAAGGCACACAAGTATGCCTACCTCCTGATCAGGATGGAGTGGGAGACACGGTCACCAGCCATATACGCACACAACCTTCACACTGAAGGCACACAAGCATACCTAATACCTGATCAGGATGGAGTGGGAGACATGGTCACCAGCCACACACACACATACACACACATACACACACACACACACACACACACACACAACCTTCGCACCGAAGGCACACAAGTATGCCTACCTCCTGTTCAGGATGGAGTGGGAGACATGGTCACCAGCCATATACACACACAACCTTCACACTGAAGGCACACAAGCATACCTAATACCTGATCAGGATGGAGTGGGAGACATGGTCACCAGCCACACACACACACACACACACACACACCCTTCACACTGAAGGCACACAAGCATGCCTACCTCCTGATCAGGATGGAGTGGGAGACATGGTCACCAAGAACATACTCTAGGACACAGCAGGGGACACTGTAGGAGGGACAACAAGAACACTCAGAGGGGAGACATGAGTCATGGTCAGATTGGCCATTCAGCAGGTAAACAATACACTGTGTCTGAAAACAGACTCCAACTGTTCTCTAGGAGGGTTGTCATGAAAGACCGTGGTTCACAGAGACCAATAGGCCTCACGTTGACTAGAAAGCAGCCCCAAGGTCCCTCTTCTGCCCCTGCCTTCCTGCAATATCACCTGGTTTGTACCACGTGTCAACATTTATTGGCCTGGTTTGGTAAAGAGACCAGGCTAAGCTGCATCCTGGTAAATGAAGTGGAGACTACATATGGAGATGGAGCTGCCAGAGGCCTGGTCAGTCTTCTTCAGTCCTTGCATTGTCTGTAATCACTCTGAGAAGAACGAAAGAGGCAGAGCAGACAAGAGGAAGCACAGGGTCCCTGTGAGAGTGGGCCTCTTGGTGGCTCAATTTCTTATGTGTTTGCCTGTATCATATGGCATCACCCTAACATCCCACAGGCTTTTCTCTTTCTGTGTTATAACCAACACTGGGGTACCGACTAGCTGCCAGACACCAGGGAGACCTGGGCACTAGAATGGGAATGAAGGTGCAGGGCTAAGGTGCCCTGTTGGATGGAAGGAGAGACTTGTAGACAGGTATAGATAGAAAAGACAAACACCAGGCAGGACGGGACTCATAGCTGCAGGGGTAACTCATGACGCTTGTCCGTGTAGAGCATACTGAAGCAATACCAGAGGGAAGCCAGGAGACAGACACAGGGTTCTGGAATGGGTCCTGGGGCTTGGTGGAACTCTGCTGAGCACTAGACAATCTATGAAGAGCTGAGTGTGACAAGTCACCTCTCACGTATCCGTGAAAACATAGGCATGAGGCTGCGGTGACTATGCATTCAGGTATTTCAGTGGAGGTGTCTGTGCTCAGGCTGGGTCTGACAGGAGGGCTTCCGGTGTTCTCTGAGACATGTTACCTTCAAGATCTCTTGTGCTTCAGAGACCAACGGAACTCAAGTGGGCCTTAGGAAAGGGCCCGGAGGACTTCAAGGCCCTTGCCTTCTGTAACCATGGGGTTGCCTGTAACATAGCATCTTCTAGGCTTAGCTGTGAATGGTGGTCACCAAGTCTGTGGTTAAAACAACCATGAATATGTTCAGCAGAACTTGGGAACAAAACCAAAACTAGTGGGTGGAGAAACAAGTCAGAAACGATCTCACTGTAGGAGTCTTGGTTTTCTGGGGCTCTTGGATATGGGGTTCTGGTAAGATATCCACATCCTCTCTCTTCTGGCTGGTACAGAAAATGAAATTCCCCCTAGATCAGGGCCAAGTCAAATTACAACGTGCCAAGGAAGGATAATTCAAATTCCAGCCCAGCACTGAAACCTACGTACAACAGGATGAAGACCCACTGGGTGCCAGGCACTGAACTAAGTACTTTGTTCTTCGGTCTTATCAGGGAGCTCTGCCATCATTCTTGTCTTAATTTACAAGGGAAACCGAGGCTTGGATTAAAGCAAATGGTGCAATAGATTACACAGAGTGTCACTTTCTGTCCTAGCTCCAGGGCTGGAGACGGAACCCAGGAACCCAGGAACCCAGGAACCCAGGAACCCAGGAACCCAGGAACCCAGGGCTGGCACATGTTCTGTGACTGCTCTTCGAGAGAGCTACTGCAGACATATTCTTAGCCAGCATTGCACCACTAGCAGCTTCATGCTAACATAAGTAAAAATTAAGCCACACAGCACAGTTTTCATGGGAGCTCTGCAAGAGTTCTGTCTGCAGTGAGCTTTTCCTGGCATAAACTGCCCACAGTTTTAAAAACAGAACACACACAGAGACGGTGGGGGTCGACTCCCACCTCTGTCTGGTTATATATGCCTGGAGTTGAGGCTGGAGGGGAATTGTCTTCGTGGCTGCCAGACAGAAGGCTGTTTGAACTTGACTGGTTATGGGAACTGACAAAGTGAACTTGAAGAGAAAGATAAACACACAACAAGTGTTCAAAGCTTCGGGTGTTATGATTGCTAATTGAGAAAGGCTCTAAATGATGCCTGCTGGGGCAAAGGAATTTCTCTCCAGGGGATTAGTGACTCAGAGTCATCCTGAGACTGGGCTTCTTCTGTGCTCACCCCCTAAAGAGAGAGAGAGGGAGGGAGGGAGAGAGAGAGAGAGAGAGAGGGAGAGAGAGAGAGAGAGAGAGAGAGAGAAAGAGAGAGAGAGAGAGCTCCAGGCAGACAGGGGCTGATGCACTTCCAAGGAAGCAGGACAGTGAAAGCACTTTTGGAGTGAGTCTCTTGGTACAAGCATGCAGACATACACCACATTCAGATTCACACATGTGCACACACACTCTTGGACCTTTATCTATGACCACAATGCACACACTTTTCCCACACTTGTTCTCTGGCATATTTACATATCACATCAGCACACTGGCAATCCCACATTCACATGCAAGCGGAACATGTTCGGAACATGACACTCGATCCTTGTACAGCTGTGTAGGGAATGAGATGGGGAATCATGAGTCTGAGGCTGTAATAACATCTCTATTGTAATTCTTTCAATGTGACATAATAGGCCTGCAAGTTATGTTGCAAATAATTTATTTTGAAGAAAAGAGCAATTGCTCTCTCTCTCTCTCTCTCCTTCTCTCTCTCTCTGTCTCTCTCCCTCTCTCTCTCTCTGTCTCTCTCCTTCTCTCTCTACTTCTCTCTCTGTCTCTCTCTCTCCCTCTCTCTCTCTGTCTCTCTTACTCTCTCTCTCTCTGTCTCTCTCCCTCTCTCTCTCTCTGTCTCTCTCCCTCTCTCTCTCTCTCTCTCTCTCTTTGTCTCTCTCCTTCTCTCTCTGTCTCTCTCTCTGTCTCTCTCTCTCTCCCTCTCTCTCTCTCCCTCTCTCTCTCTCTGTCTCTGTCTCTCTCTCTTGCACACACATGCACTTCACACCCTGCCCAGGCTTACTGCACTGACCTGCCCGCCCCTTTCAGGTTGAGTGTGTGTTCAGGCCCATCTTGCTTACTACGCTGCCTCTTCCCTATGCCAAGCCTGGTCACACTGTCCCTCACTTTACGTAGGTGTGTGACCAGAGGATGGTGCAAACAGACAGGGCTGTGTTGAATAACATCTCTTGAGAGAAAGGCCACAGCTCTCAAGCTGGAGCCAGCACATGCTTCAGTCCCCCTCCCCCTGAACCCTTAGCTTAGCTTGGTGAGAAGGGCTTTGAGAAATTATTCTGAGACCTTGTGTGCTTAAGCTTCTGAGTCCAATTCCCTTTCCTGAAAACTGAAGTTAATACATCACATTGTTGGGGAAGGCGTCAAATCCAAGGCTTCCAGGGACTAGCTATCCCCATAGGGGCTCTTATCAGCCATCTAGCTGATATGCTGCAAAATGTGTCTCCTGCTCACTCCCAGTTCACACTGGCAAGCTCTCCTGCCAAATGAGTCAGCTTTGTGTCACTGGTGCTACAATTTGCTTTAAAGGTGCCACACGGGCAAAGCTCCTTCAATGGTGTCTCTGATGACTGAACGCATTCAGAGGAAACCTTAAAGGCACCTTTGCTTTTCAACAGAGGACATTCAAGATGAGTCTATATGTCATGATCCCGGCCCCTGCCCCCGAGTTTGGGATCAATCCCAGGGTCTTAGACGTGTTGGACAAGCACTCTCCACTGAAGGCCCGGAAGTAAGAGCTTTCTTTGCGATCTGCTCCCTTCTTCCTTCCAATGTTTAATGTGCTCATAATAAGACCAGTTTGGGTTGTTGTTTGTTTGTGGCAATGCCGAGGATCAATGTTAAGGTTTCATGGCATGCTAGGCCTTCCCATTGTGCTATACTTCCAGCTCTAACTACTTTTTATTTAAGTGTATGTCCAGGTGGCTGTGTGAGTTTATATGCATCATCTGTATGCCGGTGCCCAAAGAGGCCGGAAGAAATAGATCTGTTCCCTGGAACTGGAGCTGCAGTGTGGGTGCTGGGAACTGAACCCAGGTCCTCTGCAGGAGCAGTAAGTGCTCCTAACTGCTGAGCCATCTCTCCAGCCCTCTTTTAATAATGGGGGGAAAAAAGTCAAGTGCCACAGCTCCTTAGACCTAGGAGCCGAAAACAACAAATGCTGGAGATAAAAATATCTCTTCTTAGTAGGACCATACTTTGCCCAGTGGGTCCTACTAGGCATCTTCCCTATGGTAAGAATGGCTAGTAAGTCCTATTTCTTGAGCTTCTCATGGCTTCCTTGTACTTCTTGTCTCTCACAGGCTTTTCCTTCTCACAGTGCTGACCAGAGGGCATGGCACAATTACCATTTAAACCTCATCCCCATCTCTCTTTTACCAGATGGCAAACCTCAGGAGGGCATAGGCCTCCTGGACTGTGGACAGGTGAATAGCCCATGCCCAGAATGGTGTGTGGTGTGAAGTGGAGCTTCCTCATGCTCATTGAATGGAGAACAAGCTACAGAGTCCTATAGAGAGCGCAGTAGCAGGCAGAGCATGGGCCTCTCCACTCTACAGACTGGCTGTCCTTGAAGATGGCGCTTTCCCAGCATCAAATACCTTCTCGTTCTCAGCCACGGAAGTGACTATTATCCTGGCAGGCACACTGAGATGATTGCTTGGTCTGGTACCTGAAGAAGGGTACTTAGCTGGTACTCAGCCTTGGGTTTAGCTGTCACCCAGTTGTTTCCTGTCCTTCTAAGGTCACACTCGGTTATGCTCCTGCCTTGGGGTAACCAACCTCAAAATATAATTCCTTAGAATAATGGTTCATTGCCTCGTGAGCCTATATGCAGACAAAGATTGGAGTGAGGGATGAAGACGAGATTATTTATGTTTGACTGGAGCCGGATGCGTCTAGAAGCTCATTCTCTTTGCACTGCTCCTGCTTAGTTCCTTTCTATTGCTCTGAGCAGAGGGCCCAACCCCCAACAATCTTCAGATCTTTTTGAGGGTGCTTTTTTAGCATTTGTCTCCTCTGTGCCTCTGAGATTCCTGCCAAGCAGCAGCCTGGGATGAATGCCACCAAGACAGCACCAGCCCATTGGAACCCACCAGCCATCATGGTGTCCCACCCCACCCTCTCAGCGCAGTCTCAGCAGGTAGCCTCACCTCTATGCAGGGCTAACTAACCCTCTCCTTCAGAAGGCCCAGGTAACTTTTTCCCTCCATCCTTCTCAGCTACCTTTCTCACACATTCATCTCTCTCCTTTCACATAGGCTGCTGGCCCCACCTGAGCTACCACCAAGCCCTCCCACAAATCTACACATCAACCCCATAACCTGTCTCTTGTATCAACTTCACTTACTAGAATGAGCTTCTAAGTCTCATTTATGATAATGGATGCCCATTCCCCACTTGATAAAGTCAAAATTACTCAGCTTGGTTCACAGAGCAGAGACCTGACTGGGACAGGGTGTGACAGAGTGCACATCACCACAGTGACAAGAATGCAATCAATCAAAGTTTAACAGTTACAATGAGTCTTGAATGCAACACAACAAATAAAGACACAAGCATTTAAAAAATACCAAAATAGGGGCTGGCGAGATGGCTCAGCGGGTAAAAGCACTGCTCTTCCAAAGGTCCTGAGATCGGATCCCAGCAACCACATGGTGGCTCAATGAGATTGGACGCCCTCTTCTGGTTCGTCTGAAGACAGCTACAATGAAGAGAGCTACAGTGAATTACGCCAGAGCTAGCGGGGCCAGAGCAAGCGAGGCTGGAGCAAGCGGGGCCGGCAGAGGTCCTGAGTTCAATTCCCAGCAGCCACACATATGATAGCTCATGGCCATCTGTACAGCTACAGTGTACTCATACACATAAAATAAATAAAATAAATCTTTAAAAAAAATACCAAAATATATTTTACAGGGATTTGTATAGGACTGGATTGTAGTTCAGTGATGTACACTTACCCAGGAGAGAGTCCCAGGGTTACACCACAAAGTTAACAAACCCCCAAAACTGTTCCTGCTATCCTCATGTCTCACCCAGCTCTTTCATGGTGGTGAAGCCGTGGTCTTTTCGGAATCGGTTTCCTTGGTTCTGCACTCTTCCTCCTCCCCACCACCAATTCTCATTCTTTGGGTTCAGGTTCAAATTTCAGTTCCTACAGCAAACCTTCATTTTCCCCCAAGACTGTGTGTGGGGCCCTGACATGAACTCCCAGGCCAGAACTGTCACTTCTTAGAAGTTGCATATGGGACCAATGGTCATCTCCTTCACCAACACTTGAGTCCCAAGCATTACTTCATTCCCAAGAGTGAAGACATAGGGTGTTATATGCAATGGATGTAACACTGATCAACTGTGGAGGGAGCAGTCTGCTAAAGTAAGCTAGCTACTTAGTGGCTGCATGCCCCAGAATTATACAGTGCCCAACCGAAACACACATAGCTGCCCAGCAAATGATTTATATGTGTAACTAAACGAATTTTGTTATCTTTGATGTTCTCTGTTAATAATGAAACGGATGTTTGGCAAAAGGAAAAATCTGATTTAGCAATGGCTTTGAAAAGGCCAAAGAATGAAATATCTGCAACGAGAGAGAGAGAGAGAGAGAGAGAGAGAGAGAGAGAGAGAGAGAGAGACAGAGAGACACAGAGAGAGACAGAGAGAGAGAGAGAACAAAAGCTGAAAGCAATGGTTGTGCATTTTAGATTCATGTTAGGGTCATGGGGGGGGGCTCTGAGAACACACGGTTCTTGGGCCCAGAGGTGACTTTAAGCTGTTTTTTTTTTTGGGGGGGGGGGCTTGGTTTGGTGTGTGTTTGTGTGTGTGTTTTAACATCTCCTCCAATGTCTCTAATGAGCAGCCAAGGCTGAGAACCTCCTGCCTAAAGAGCATCCAAGTGTATCCAAATAGCTCAAGAAACCCACCTGGCAATCATTAACCTCACTCTTCCACACCTGGCTCAGGAGCCACAGGCTGAGCACCAGGACAGAAGGACAGAAGCCCTTCTGGCTGCCATGGCTCTCCTTGCTGATTTTCTGCTGCTGAGTTGAGTGGAGGGAGTGCTTATCACTGCGTAGCACTGATCCACGCACAGCTCCTCTCTGGCTTTATATATCCATTCTTTTTTATAAGCATTCCTCCCTGGCAGGCACTCACACTCTATTTGATGTAGACCAGTGTAAACTTGTGTTTTCATGCTTTGGGTTCTCTTTACTGTTGTTGTGTAATCCCGGGACTCATGAATATTGGATAGGTTATCAGTGAAGCACAGTGGATACATGTGTATTACTGAAGCACAGCATGGCCCTATTCAAACCCTCCCTTATTAATGTGCTCTGCTATTGTTTTAATGCCCAAGCCTTTATTTTATTCATTGTGTTGTATTCAGGACTCATTGCAACAGTTAGTTTTTCACTGCATCTGTGTTACTGTGTGGTAACATGTAGCCTGCTACACCTTGTCCTACTTAGGTCTCTGCTGCTGTGTTGAAACACTAACCAAACCTACTTAGGGAACAAAAGGTTTATTTAGCTTACAGGTTAGAAACCACCATGGAGGGAAGTCAGGACCAGAACCTGGAGTCAGGAACTGAAGCCAAGAACATGGAAGAACACTGTTTATTGGGGGTTGCTCACTGAGCCTGGGCAACAGCAGCTGTGTATTCACAAGAAAAACTCAGAACCACCTTCCCAGGAATGGTCCCACCCACAGTGGGCAGGGCCCTGCTACGTCAATCATTAACTAGAAAAAAACCGTTCCACAGGCCCAGGCCAGTCTGACGGATGCCATTCCTCCACTGAGGGTCTCTCGTTTCAGGTGGCTCTAGCTTGGGTTCACAAAATGTAACTGCAACGGTTCTGGTGTGTCTCCACTTTCTTTTCCCATAGCCATCCACCCTGCTCATAGGTCCCCGAAACAATAGACAGCAGCGATCGGTTCTCACATCCCCTGATGTCCTGCGTGGCTGTTTACCCGGGATAAATAAATATCTTCCTGGTCTATGAAATATATAGTATAGCCCTTAAAAAAAAAAAAAAAAAAACTGGAGAGATGGCTCAGCGGTTAAGAGCACTGACTGCTCTTCCGAAGGTCCTGAGTTCAAATCCTAGCAACCCCATGGTGGCTTACAACCATCCATAATGAGATCTGATGCCCTCTTCTGGGGTGTCTGAAGACAGCTCCAGTGTACTTACATATAATCAATCAATTAATCAATCTTAAAATAAATAAATCTTTAAAAAAAAACATTTATATGAGTATTCTGTCTTCACACCACCCCCCCAAAAGGGGGAATCAAGTCCCATTATAGATGATTGTGAGCCAATCATGGGTGCTAGGAACTGAACTCAGGACCTCTGGAAGAGTAATCAGCGCTCTTAATCACTGAGCCATCTCTCCAGTCCCAGTATAGTTCTTATTTATTGTTATATATTATAAATGGATATTTTCACCACATTCAAAAGGTAAAAACAAGTGATTTTTGCAATAATAATGGACTGTAGCCCAATATATGTGAATGGCTGGAGGAAGCAATTTAAAAGCCCAGCATGGGGTCACATACCAGCAGTCCCAGCACACGGAAGCCAAGGGCAAGAGGACTGCTGGAAAATCAGGTAGCTAGCCTACACTACAGAGTGAGTTTGGGGCTAGCCTGGGCTACATAGCAAGCTCTGTCTCCTATAATCCCTGCAGTTCGGAATTGGTAGTGGGAAGATGAGGAATCGGAATCATCCTCATCGATATGGCAAGTTCAAGGCCAGCCTGGGCCCCAGAAGCTGTACACTCACAAGAAAACAGAAAGAAGGAAATTGGGGGGCTGGAGAGATGGCTCAGTGTTTAAGAGCACTGACTGCTCTTCCAAAGGTCCTGAGTTCAAATCCCAGCAACCACATGGTGGCTCACAACCATCTGTAATGATATCTGATGCCCTCTTCTGGCATGTCTGAAGACAGCTACAGTGTACTTACATATAATAAATAAATCTTAAAAAAAAAAAAAAAGAAGAAAAATGAAATTGAACATACTCCTTATGCCAGAAAAGTGGAACAATTTCAATATGTTGGTTTTATTTAAGCCTGGAATCCTTGCAGGTGGATTTCAGTGGAAGGACCAGTTCCCCACTGGGACTACTGAACAATTTCGAATGCCAGTCCATTTCTCCGTGGCCATTCCTTGGCTTTCTAAAGTGTTCATGGTCACACTACTTCTCATGCTGCAGGACCTTAGCAAAAATTCTTCCAGCCAAATAAAACCAAAATCTAAAGTCAGTTTAAGGGATCAGGCAATGGTCAGCCCTGAAAGCGTACATACAAGGAACGTTATAAAGACTGAGCAGGGTATATTTATCTATTTAGAAATAGATTTGCAGCCAGGCCATAGCGACACATGCCTTTAATCCCAGCACTCGGGAGGCAGAGGCAGGCAGATCTCTGAGTTCAAGACCAGTCTAGAGTGAGTTCTAGCATAGCCAAGGCTACACAGATAAACCCTATCTCAGAGGAAAAAAATCCTCTGGGCCTCAGTTTCCCCAGCTGAGAAACAAAGGCAGAGTTAGTGCCTGCCTTTTTTGTTTGCTTGGTTTGGTTTTTTTCCTTTTCTTTTTAAATTAAATTTATTTATTTATTCACTTTACATCCCAATATTGGCCCCCACAGGGCCTGTCTTTTGCTGTCAGTGTGAGATTTGTATGATGTAACACACCTAAAGCACACTGTACCTAAGGCATTGTTCACTTTGGATGTCCTAGAATATTCTTGGCCCTGGAAATACTTAGTAAGCATCATTGTGACGGGCAGAACCAGCCCACTCCAGTTCCTGCTCATATCTTTAGACTCATTTGTGGTGCATCCTACATAGAACACACAGCCTCTGACTCCCTGAATTCTTCCTATAACACACAGCCCCTGTCTATCACGTCCTGACCCTCCTACACTTGCCCACAGGTCTGTCAGCATTTTACTATATATCTGTTGCATTTACCCACCTAGATTAAAATTGGAGGAATCATGATCTGTCTGCTAATTCCTTTGTATCTCAGAAAGCCTTTGATAAGTTCCCATTGATGGAGTACTTTTGAATTGTTTTGTTTTGTTTTGTTTTGTTTTGTTTTCGAGACAGGGTTTCTCTGTATAGCCCTGGCTGCCCTGGAACTCACTCTGTAGACCAGGCTAGTCTCGAACTCAGAAATCCGCCTGCCTCTGCCTCCCAAGTGCTGGGATTAAAGGCATGTGCCACCACTGGCCAGCTACTTTTGAAATTTTGCTGGTATAAGAAATGGGTTTTTGTTTTGTTTGAGAAAGGGACTTGGGCATCCTCGTCTGGATCTAACTTTCTTTATCTCTGAGGATGACTTTGAACCCCTCAGCACCTACTTAAGACTGGGATTGCATGTGTGACCCACCAGACTCTGCAATAAATATGCTTACTTTTTTATATTTAAGACTTTTGATCATGTATTTATTTTATATTTATTTTATGTATTTGTTTTGTTATGTATGTATGTATGTATGTATGTATGTATGTGCACCATTGTGTGCCTGGTGACTGAGAAGCCAGAAAAGGGCATCAGATCCCCTGAAGAGTTACAGGTGGTTGTGAGTTGCCGAGTGGGTGTTGGGAATCAAGCCTAGGTCCTTTGCAAGAGCAACACATGTTCTAACCACTGAGATATCTCTCTAGCCCTTGTTTTTTTATTTAAATTCTGTGTATTTGTGTATGTTTGTGTGTGGCAGTCAGGAGACAGCTTGTGGCAGTCATGTCCCTCCTTCCACCAGGTGGGTCCCAGGAATGCAGGAATCTAGCTTGGGTTGCCAAGTTTGCTGGCAAACAGCTTTACCTGCTGGTCTATTTCTCTGGCCCCAGAGATGGTTTCAAACACTTTTCCTTAGCTTCCCAGTGTTCATACGCCTTTGAAGGTTATTGTCATACATTCTTACAAAACTTCACCTTTCATAGGCAAGCAGTTGGAAACCTCTCAATCGTTTCCCTCAGCTACTAATTGACCCATGGAATGTTCTGACACTCAGGTTTGAATGTACTGCTTACTGATTCCATTTTGTTAGTGATGTAAGAGTTAAGTGATGTAATATGCTTTGCATATTCTAAGGCAATAAAAAAGTGTGATAAGGCCTATAAATATTGAGCAAGTAAGTCCTCTTGTGATAAGTATTTAAGAAAAAGGGCCAGGCGGTGGTGGCACACGCCTTTAGTCCCAGCACTTGGGAGGCAAAGGCAGGCAGATTTCTGAGTTCGAAGCCAGCCTGGTCTACAGAGTGAGTTCCAGGACAGCCAGGGCTATACAGAGATACACTGTCTCTTAAAAAAAAAAAAAAAAAGAAAGAAAGAAAGAAAGAAAAAAATATTTAAGAAAAAAAAGTCACTAGGTGGTGGTGACTCGTGCCTTCAATCCCAGCACTCAGGCAAGCTGATCTCCATGAGTTTGAGGCCAGTCTGGTCTACAAAGCAGGTTTCAGGACAGCCAGCACTACACAGAGAAACTCAGTCTCAAAAATAAAAAAAAATAAAAAAAAAAACAAAAGAAAGAAAGGAAGGAAGGAAGGAAGAAAGGAAGGAAGGAAGGAAGGAAATCATGACATTAAGGCCTCTCCACACCATTGTGCATCGGAAGACTGTCCTCAGACACATTAAGGCCTCTCCTTTCATTTCTGCATGGGGAAGGAAGACTGTCCTTCAGCTTCTCTCTTAGAAAACATAAGACTCTTAGAGTCCAGTGGAAAGCAGTGATTAGCATCTGGGTGCAAACTTCTTCAGTCACTGTGACAGTTTTCAGAAGGCAGCCTGAAATGTATCTTTCGGATGTTACAAGTGTAACAAAGCATCCCCCCGCAGCACAGATGGTACCTGCTTCCAAAGAGCACAGAGCCCCGGGGAGGCAGGTACAAGGTCAGAGAACAGAGCGACCCCCCCACACACACACACACAAGGGCACAAGGTCTGCTTGGAGTTGAGCTTTAGGGAGCTAGAACCTTTGCATCTCCATCGCGGGTGACTAAGACTCTCACTCACAGAGTGTCTGGTCGCTGACCTGTTTAATTTTAGAGTAAACTGAGCACACATGGAACAGTGTCTTGGTGAGGTTAAAAGCACAGGCTTCAGCTGCTCAGATTAGAAGGTGAGCTCACCCTTGTACTAAATGACCCTCCGGAAGTCTCTAAACTGTATCCCCTTCATCTGCCAGTTGGGCTTGGTTATTCTCATAACCTCAGACAACTATGGAGATTGAATAAGAAAACACAGTGGTCAAGCGTAGCCCCAGATACAACCTTCTGTCATGACCAGGATGGATTCCAGGCCTGCCACATACCGCTTAAAGGCTGGGAGGGAGTCCCAGACCAGGAACCACTGAGTCAAGACATTCTTATAGGATGAAGCAGCTAGGCAGAGACATAAGTAGGATTAGGTGGGGGATGAAGGATGAGTGTCCTTCGAGTAGAAAGCGATAAATCAGGGAGTCTACCAAGCTATACTGAGCAAGAACAGCAAAGGTCACAGAACTGCTGCTAGGGGACCAGGTGAGAGGCCACTGTGTTATTCAGAAGCTGCGTTTAGTGCTCTACATAGCATTGAAGCGATGAGGTCATAGGAAGTTCATACACACCAAAGAGACCTGGGAAGTACAGTCGGCTGCTTTGCGATCCCTTGGACATACTGGTTACAGTTAGTATTGCCCCAGCAAATCTTGGTGGAACAGGCCCCGTGTTCCTCATGAACCTTGATGAGTCTGCTTCCTTCCTCATCCCTGGGTCAAACATCCAGCAAACCACACTCGACCTGCCCATCGGCAGCCATTCTCTACAGGGCAGGATGTAGACTTCAGCGAGTCATGAATTGGGCCTATTTTAGAAAGGTCAGAACCTGTCATCACTCGGGGGTTGGGGAGCTGTTTACCCAGTTATTGGATTCTCTGTGTTTGGATCTGTCTTCCTTCACTGATCACTGCTTTGGGGCCAGTGTAGTGGCATCAGGGAAGAGTGGAAAGAAACTACTGCTCAGCTGAGGTGGCTACAGCCCTGCAATCAGACAGATTAGCTGAGCCAGTGGAGGAAGTCACCACAAATTCCTCAAACCGTAGTCATCCTCTCTTTCATACTTTGCATCCTTTGATGCTAAAATGTGCTTCACATTCCTTATCCCGTACTGCCAATGACAGATGTAGGGGTGAGGGGTACATGGACCCATGTGACCACCCCCTCTCCCTTGTGTGTGTGTGAGAGAGAGGTAAGGGGGTGTTTCCTGTAGCTCATAATGGCCTCTAACTCACTATGCTACAAAGATCTGCCTCTGCCTCCCAGGTTTATACAGACTAGGTAAGCATTTCACAACTGAGCTACATCTGCCAACTTGACGGCTTAAATCGGGTCCTTTTTTGTTGTTTTCGGGATGGCACAGCATTCTGAAGCTGGGTCACTATTTTAGCAAGCTTTACATCAACAGTAGTGTCAAAAAAAAAAAAACAAACAAACTGAAGTTTACTGTGAGCAAGCTGCAAGTAAGGCTCAGAACCTGGCTTCATACACTCCTCACACTGATACCTTCAGGGAAATGGGACAATTGCTCTCCCTCTGTGGATAACCAAGTGTAGACTCAGAGGGTCCAGGTAACTTATCCAGTGTTCCGTAGCTGGTGTGTGGGTGAGCAGGGAGGAGAGCTCTAAAACTGGGTCTTGATCAAAGTAAACGGATATACAATGTATTACTTGTGGAAATTGTGATATTTAGTAAGAGGGAAGTAATACAAATTAGGTTTATTAAGTGAATACTTTTGAAAAGTTATCTTAAAGCACTAACACGGTGGCCTATGTGTCCTTGGCCATTTTCACGAGCAGGTAAAGAGCCTGTTGCCCTGTCCGAGTCCTGATGATCCCCTTAGTACCCACAGCCCTTTAACAGCAGTACTGAGCAGCCTCATGGATGACCAGCCTGCAGAGCATATGCCACGTGGGCATCTGCTGCCCAAAGAGAGCAGATGGGAGGAGGATGCTAAACAGGCCTGCAGACTACCAGACTCCATCAGCTCAGGGCCCTGAGGAGCTTTCTCTCCTGGGAGCCAGTCCAGCAGGTTTGGCTCTGGTGGACAAGTCTGAGCTGGACAGACCAAGCAGGAAGCACCAGTTCCCGCGCTGCATGACTTGCTCCCAAGTTTTGTAGCATAACCTGTCCTGCGCAAGGGAAAAGGGTTCCCAGCAAACTGGCCTGACAGCCCAACGCTGTCTCAGACTCCACTCGGAGGCTTGTGTTCTCACGCTGGAATTTTGAAATTCCATCTTTAGAGCAACCTTGGGGGACACCTTTCCATGCCACTTATTCCTGTGAGAATGACGTCTCCAATCTACGTTTTCTCTATCTCCAACAGCCCCCTAGGTGAGCAGAGGGCCAGCAGCCAGCTCAGGTCTCCTCTCTGCACCCCAGGTCTGTATCAGCCAATGAGGGACTAGGATGCAGTAGGCTTACGTTATAGTCTTGAATCTGTCACGGGCAGAATAAAAACAGAGTCAGAGTTTACAAAAGCAAACAAATATACCCTGTCTCTTCAATTCAACAAGAATGGAATCGTGAGGGGAAATACAGCATCTACGAAGACAGCCTGTATTCTAACCCCATGTCCCCAAGAGGGGAAGCTTGGGGTTTTTCCAGACTGGAGGGAAGTCCCCAAGCCTGGCAACTTTACATAAGTCCTCAACTGATCCAAGGTACCCTACCCAAAGCATGGCATGGCAAAGGACACCACATTCCCACACCAGTGCCATGACTGCTTAGTTTGGGCGTCATCAAAGAGATAAAAGACTGTGGATTTGGGGCTGGAGATGTGTTGTTTACTGGCAGAGCTCTTGCCCAGCTCCTGCGAGGCTTGTGCTCGCTCACCCAGCACAGAAACAAAACAAAACACCCACAACAGTAACAAAGCCCCATAGGGCTCTGGCTGAGAGAACCGTTTTTCTTTATTACAAGAAAGAAATGGAGGTTCAGACAGTACTGGGAACCTTCCAGAGGCCATCAATAGAGAAATTTGGGGGCTGAGCTATGGGCCACAGTCTTGGCTGCCAGCCCAGGGTTAAGGAGCAAATAAAAGACGATGTTCACCCCTAACTCACCAAGTTCCCATCTGTTTTCCACTTGGTCATGTGATTGCCGTGAGGATTTAGTAGGCTTCACATCGGGAGCCCTGGCTCCCCCAGGGGACTTCCTGTCATCTTGGATTACCTCTGGTGAGCTTGTCTAGAAACTCCACACCGTTTGCCATTAGTTTCAACATCTACGAGGAAGGAGAGAAGAGAGTCTCTGTGCTAGTTAAGTCATCCTTTGGCTTTCCATAAGCCTTGGAGAAAATAATCGAGGGGTTTGGGGGAACTACGGAAAGGTCACAAAGGTTTGCAGGTTTAACGTTTCGTGGGAACATGCGCACGTTTGGACCGGCCCCAAGTGCGGGGTTGACCAGTTTGACAGGTAACAATTAGAGAGGAAGAGTTTACAGGGCTGGAATGTGGCTAGAGAGGCCGCGGTGGGGATCTGGCGTACCTGCTCGGCAGGTGGGGCCTGCTGCTAGGACAGGCATGTGCACGCACAGCATTCCAGAGAATCGGTTTTCTTTTAAAGCCGCGATGACTGCAGGGCACGAGAGGGTTGGGTTGAGCCTGGCTGGGAGCCGTTACCAGTCTGCAAGGTAAAGAAGCAAAATAAATAGGTTCCTGAAGACAGCTCAAGGGAGAGACCACAAAGGCATTCAGAACTTCTTTTTTTAAAAAATGTCTGAAATAAATGTGTGCTTTTGTCTCAAAACTTGAGAAACCCCAGACTGGTACAAAATGCCAAAGATAATAGAATGGAAATCTCCTCCTCCTTCCTCCTCCTCCTCCTCCTCCTCCTCCTCTTCCTCTTCCTCCTCCTCCTCCTCCTCCTCCTCCTCCTCCTCCTCTATTTTTCCTTCCATTTTAAAGAAGCGAGAATATTGTGATCCTGGGAAAGTCTCTGTGAAGGGTGCTATCTTGCCTGATACAGTCTAGAAATGTTTATTATTTTTTCTCAGAGTTGCTGCAGAAGAGAAAGCTCTTTCCCCTCAATAAACTGTAGCTAATGTGTATGTTTTGAAAGCTATTTTGGGGCTTGGGTTTGAATTCTTCTGGAGAATACTTGTCTAAATGAGCAAGACCTTGGATTCTACTCAGCCCAGGAAAGAGAAGTGAGGGACTGTTTCTGATAAAACATGCTTAAAGAAAGGTAGTTGTAAGTAAAATTTTTCTTTTGGAGTGTTTAAAATAACCAGCTAATTGGGATAATATTTGTGTACACATCCACACACGTTAGCCCCCATGAGCTAGTCTAGAAAGTCCACACGGTTCACATTCATAAGGAAGGGGAAAAGAGTCTGTGTGTATATACAGATGTGTGTGTGTAAATATAAATAATACAGTACAATGTAGAATCTATACTGAGGCTCATACACATAATAAATATGACTTTCTACATTCATGTAGGGACTCTAGAGTGCTTGCCTAGCATGCATGAAACTTTGGGCTCTATCCCAGTGCCATATACACATGCCTGGCTGCTCTCAACACTTGGAGGGGAAAGCAGGTTTAACATAAGGGCAGCCTGAATCACAGGAGACCCTGCCTTAAAAGACACAATAGCAAAAAGAAGGTGTGTGTGTGTGTGTGTGTGTGTGTGTTTAGGATACCATTGTAACTTCCCTGTCTCATATGCACAGCTGCTGAGAAGGGAAGAAGCCAGAGTCGGCTGTGGAGATTATAAAGTAACGAGGAACCTGGCAGACTCAACACTGAAAACCTCCACATAACCTACCTTTTACTTCTGTTTACAAGTTAGTTCTCTAAAACCCAGGTCCCTTTCCTTCTCATTTTTTTGTCACTGTGGGCATTCTGCCCACACCTGAGGGGCAGACACTTCCGGATTGCTAGGAGAGCTCAGAGCTCTGTAGCCCTCAGGCCAGTAGGAGTCAATTCCACCCAATTAGAAGATCTTGCAGTCCAACAGGCAGGAAGCAGACAAGCCAACAGAAAATTAGCTGTCTGCGTGTAGACTCCTGCGTGTGGCAAGATGGCTGCTGACACAGTAATTTAATGAAGACAGCGTTTCAACAAACGAAATGTCATGAATGGTAACAATACAATGTGAGAAAAGTATGCCCTGCCATGGTGGCACACCAGGGCTGTGGTGGCTCACACCTTTAACCCCAGCACTCGGGAGGTAAAGGCAGTCAGATCTATGTGAGTTCTAGGCCAGCCTGGTCTACAGAGCGAGTTCCAGGACAGTCAGGACTACACAGAGAAGCCCTGTTTGGAAAAACAAAACAAAGAAATGAAAAGTCAGAACAGTGGCCATGCTCAGTGGGTGAACACATTCTGCACAAGTATGGTCAGGGTTCAAACACTGGCTCACTTCATCTCCATCACAACTCTGAGGCAAGCGTTCTTATGACAGCCATTGTACAGAGAAGGACAGGGAAGTCCCAGAACTTGCTTCTGATCTTCCTTCTGGTAGGAGTTAAAACCTGAACATAGACAGCTGGTTCATTCATTCAGAATCTAAGCTGTTCAGAGCCTTGTGTAGGCTTCAAGTTTACCAAGAGATGTTGAGAGAGAACCAAGCTGGTCTTTCTGGTCCTTCATAGAGTCTGATTATTATCTCATACTCTAAGTCAGACCTTTCCTGTCTCCCCTAGATGGCCTCTTAGCCATACAAACACTTTATATCCTGCCCTCATTGATAATACCTCCAACCGACATGCCAGAGACACCGACCTTCACATCTGCCACACCCTGCTCACACTAAGACATCCTTAGCAGCTGGGTCTCTATGAGAAAAAATCAATGGGCATTTTCTAGGGTAGAGTGCATTTGTATAGTAGGCAGTGCATTCACATAGTAGGCGTGCTTTGTTTTATTTGTAAAAATAGAGAGGAGCCGATTAAAGTTTTGAAGTTTCTGGAACAGGACTCCTCATGGGTGCGATGTGTTGCTATGACAACCAACGTACCTCATCAATCAGAAACATTTGCATGTCTGCTCTGACCACTACATGCTAGTTGACCTGCCTGGGTTTTGATATATGAGGTGTGTAGTGGTTTGAATAGGAATGGTCCCCATAGGCCATCTGAATGCTTAGTCACCAGGGAGTGGTACTAATTCAGAAGGATTAGGATGTTGAGGCCTTCTTGGAATGGGTGTGGCCCTGTTAGAGGAAGTGTGTTGCTAGGGGGTGGGCTTTAAGGTTTCAGAAGCTCATGCCAGGCCCAGTCCCTGTTTCTTGATTGGGATGTAGCTCACACAGCTACTTCTCCAATATCAAGTCTAGATGCCAGCACGCCCTTTGTGAACTAAACTTCTGAACTTGTAAACCAGCCCCAATTAAATGCTTTTTTTTTTTTTTTTTTTTTTTTTTTTTTTTTTTTTGGTTTTTTGAGACAGGGTTTCTCTCTGTAGCCCCGGCTGTCCCGGTACTCACTCTGTAGACCAGGCTGGCCTCGAACTCGGAAATCCGCCTGCCTCTGCCTCCCAAGGGCTAGGATTAAAGGCGTGCGCCACCACTGCCCGGCAAATGCTTTCTTTTTTAAGAGTTGCTTGGGTCATGGTGTTTCATCACAGCTACAGAACAAAGACTAAGACAGGGACTTCTTAGGAATCCTGAAAAAAAAATTAATATTACGAAACAGTCTGTCCTTCCCATTTTTCAAAGATGGCTATGTCAATTTAAAAATAAAAAGGTTTTTTATTAAGTAAAAAAAAAAAACTCCAAAAGTTTTTTGTTTCTGTTTGTTTGTTTGTTTAAGATTAAAAGAAGCTGAGCTGGAGAGATGGCTCAGTGATTAAGAGCACTGACTTCTCTTCTAGAGGTCCTGAGTTCAATTCCCAGCAACTACACAGTGGCTCACAACCATCTGTAGTGGGAAACCCATGCTCTCTTCTGGTGTGTCTGAAGGCAGCTACTGTGTGCTCATATATACACAAAACAAATAAATGAATCTTTTAATAAAGCTTTTTTATTCATATGTATGTGTGTGTGTATCTGACTGTGTGGCATGAGTTTTGGTCCCCATAGAGTTCAGAAGAGAGTATTGGATGCCCTGGAACTGAAGTTACAGGTGGTTGTAAGCTACCCACATGGTGACTGGAAAAAAACTGACGTCCTATGGAAGAGCAGCAACAGCTCTTAACCACTGGGCTACTTCTCCAGGCCTGCAAAGTTGTCTTTTCAGAGAATGACAGCACTAAGAATGAAGATGCTCAAACCAAGCCATATGATGAAGAGTTTAAGGAACAGGCCATATGTTCTCCAAGATGAAGCTCTGGTAGCCCCATGTAAGTTTCTATACAGACGGTCTTTCTTCTAGATGCCATGGTGATTCTAAACAGGAGTCAAGACTCACTTAAGTTGTTCCTGAATAGTGAGATTTATTCAGAGTACCCACATGCATGGAATGTATAGGAAGTTGGTCTCAAGGGCAGGAGCCCAGACAGCTCCCCAATATGTTTTTCTGCATTTAAAAACTTCTCTTCATAGCTCAGTCTCCTCCTGTCTCCAATCCATAGCTCTATTGGTCTGCAAATGGCTATCAGTAAGCAAGTCTGCACAATCTCTCAGATCCAGTCCCAGAGCTAACGCCTTCAGGATGTCTTGGCTCTTCTGACAGATGCACTCCTGGCTCAGAGACTAAGCTGGACCACGCCAAGGCTTTTGTCTGTGAATGGACTGCACTGGAGATCCCGGTCCTTATCCAGTCCAGGCAGATGCTGGCACCTGATTTGTGGCCTATTTAGCAGACGCCAGTTGGTCAAGAAACATTAGACTTCTAACTTCTTCTGTTTGTTTGTTTGTCACTATGTAGCTCTGGCTGTCCTGGAACTCATTATATACACAGAGATCTGCCTGCCTTTGCTTCCCAAGTGTCAAGAACAGAGAAATGTATCACCATATCCCAAGAGACTTTCAGACTTCTTAATGGTAATTGCTAAAATGTAGGATACATTCTGGGTTTTTTTCTTTGGCAGGGGGAGGGTTTCAGGGAAGGGCTTGATTTTTTGAGACATGGTTTTTCTGTGTGGCCCCGGATGCCCTAGAACTCACTCTATAGACTAGGTTGGCCTCGACCTCAGAGATCTTGCCTGCCTCTGCCTCCTGTGTGCTGGAATTAAAAGGTGGGGCACCACTGCCCAGGGTGGGATACAGTCTTAAATACTAAATACTGAGTTTGAAATACATTTTCCACCATTTTATTCTACTATTTTGTTCTGTTTTCTTATGTCTTATTTTATGATAGGCTCTTGCTACATGGTCCAGGCTGGCCTTGAACTCACAACCTTCCTAGTTCTATCTCACACATTTTGGGCTACAGGAGTAAACCACCACACATTGTTTCATTCCATTTTAAAATGAGAATCTCAGCTGGGTGGATGTGGCACTTTAATCCCAGTGTTCAGAAAGCAGAGGCAGGCAAATCTTTGAGTTCAAGATCAACCTGGTCTACAGAGTAAGTTCCAGGACAGCCAGGGCTACACGGAGGAACCCTCTCTCGAAAAACC
>NW_022196913.1:76191979-76193324 GCF_008632895.1 Mastomys coucha | reverse complement strand
AAAACAAAAAAACCAACACCAAAAACAAAAACAAACATCTAGAAAGAGAGTATCCAATAGTTACATCACAGTCTCTACCTCCTTACACAGTGCTTTCCCTTGAGGAAGGCCCCTATTCACCCAGGAAACTGCCCTTCAGAAAGGCAGATGGGGCTGACACTTGAAGCAGCTGTCTCCTCGTGGTTCTATGATTCCTGACCTAGCACTAAAGCAGACTTGCTTTCCAGGTGATTGCAAAGTGGGAGGAAGAAGCTCAGGCCATGGGGATGGAGAGAACTGACTAGTGAAGGGGGATAAACAGAATTGGGTGGGGACAGAAAGCCACTGGAGCGAGAGTCAGCCAGGATCAAAGGACAGTCAAGAGCTAGCCCGTCCACCCAGGAGTCCGTCTCTAGCGTGAAAGTGGATCAGGAGCGTGGAAACCCAGCAGAAGTGAGTGCTGCTCTAGGTAGTCAGGGGAATGCCTAGTCGAGATCTTTCTCCAGAGCTTGAAGCCTTGGGTTCCTCTACTGCCAGCTACAACCCCGGTTTGAATACCTAACAAATTCTTACCTGCCACATTGTCATGGCCTCTGACCAAAGCGTCTTTCTGAGGTAAGAGTGAGAAGCTGCAGCCACACCTATGGCAGGTGAAGGTGAGGCATCTTACAAGGCTCTTGGACACAGTGTTCCCTGGGAAGTTTGAAAGCCCGCCTAGAGGACTGCCTGTAACTTGTTGTGGAATCACATGGCATTCCTCCCAGGCCCAGTTAAGCTGTTCCAATTTGCTCTGGAATATTCCTTTGACAGCGTCTCAGATAAAGTTTTTTCACACATCTCTCATTGTGAGACTAGTGGGAGGTTTATCCGTGGACAGCTATGGAGTGGGCTTGGGAGTTCAGGCCCAGTTTGGGTCTGGTGCCCACTTCTAATCTGAGGATTAGTTCTTGACTCCACGCAGAGGTAGGTTAGAGCCTGTGCTAGCTGGCTGCAAAGGTCCCAGATACAAATCTCCAAGGTGGGGCCACTATAAAGAAGGAAAACACCCTCGGAATAACTCAATGGAAAACCTTACCTTAAATCGTTATCTCACTGTGTGAATTTTGAAGACTCAGTGGGGGCATTTTAAAGAAAAAAAGGAACATCCTAAACTGAGGCTATCTGGGACTAGTTCAAATTGGGCAATGAGAAACCTAAAGTGCCCTTTCAGGATATTATTCACCCTATAAAAACAGAATGTATTTGTTCACGGTAAACATGTCAGAACAGCGGCCGTGGAGAGCAAGTTTTGACTGGTCCCTGTCCAATCTGCCAACTTTTAGATAAAGCCTGGGATCTGATAGGTGACACACTACCATAGCATTCA
>NW_022196913.1:76160608-76191934 GCF_008632895.1 Mastomys coucha | reverse complement strand
TTTCTCATCCATCATTTCAGCACCACACATGAGAGTCTATCAATAAACTTTTAAGACAAGGGCTGTTCCCCTGACACATGGTTGATCCAGGGTTGGGAAGGCTCCATTTGACAGCCTGGTCAGCACCATAGAAGTGAGCAGCCCCAGGGCTGAGGGGCAGAGGGATCGTATTAAGGATGGGTGTGGTATCGCACGCCTTTAATCCCAGCACCTAGGAGGCAGAGGCAGGTGGATCTCTGAGTTCGAGACCAGCCTGGTCTACATAATGAGGACAGCCAGGGCTACATAGTGAGACCTTGCCTCAAAACTGAAGTTATAGTTGATTGTGGGGCCTGGGAGCCAAACCTGGGTCTTCTGCAGGAGCAGTAGGTGTTCTCAACTGCTCAGCTATCTCTACAGCCTCCTGGTTTTTTTTTTTTTCCTTTTAATTAACTCACTTCTTTTCCCTGAACAGACTATCTTTGAATAAAATTATTAGTTTCTCCAGAGTGAATTTTATCTGTGTATTTATAGCTTTAAGGGGCCCATTTTTCTAAAATTAATTGACATACATAACTATTAAGAAGAATGTTGGCCTTAAAAAAGAGAGAGCTAAGTAGATTTTGTGTAGTCAGGAGTGAGTGCAGGCTGGATCTTAGAAAATGCCACCCGACTCTAGGGAGATATCTGAGAGTCATTAGAACCTAGGCAAGCATGCCTCATTGATCTGTATGGCAGCCCTGTTGGTGCCAATGCTGTCAGTAATTGGCTAATGGATCATGAACCAGTCACTTCTGCAGTGTCTCTAGAAGTTGGACTAAGCACACTCGGGGTTCCTTTTTAATTATTTGTGACTTCCCAAGATTTGCCCACAGGGCCTGGCTCCTTGGCTGGATGTGCCAAGAGCGGGGCGGGCATCTAAGTGCAAGACAGACAGGGTATGGAAAAGTCTCCTTTCATATCTTTGTATGAATTGTAGTGGGTAGAAAGGTCAGTCTTTGAAGAAAGGGGCTTAACTCTTGCTCTATCACCTCTCTAGCTACTCCAGAACGCTGCTGAGGAAAAGACGAGCCTAGACTCTCCACACGGCAGAACAGAGAAAAAACCAGTGCATGATTAGTTGTTTGCAAGTGATCAGATCCCTCTCTAACTTTCTTTCCTCTTGTGGGAAACAATGCATTTAGGCAGGGTGGTTTGTCAAAGTTTCTCAACACTGAGGTTCCTGGACAGCATGACCTCAGCTCCTGTCTTTAAAAAGAATCCAGTTTGCATCTTAATTAAATCCCTTCTGCTTCTGCCTGCCTGGAGGACTATAGAGGTAACTTTACAGGACGGTACTCTCTCACACTCCACGGGTGCAGGTCTTTTTAAGTTTCACCAACTCTGTCTGAGGCAGAACGGCACGAAGATGTGGCGTGAGCATGTGGTCCAGGGTGGGTTTATTTCTAAGCCTGCCTCAGTGGGTCGCAGGCTTGTTATTTTCCAGGTGGGAGCACAATCCAGTCTACATTAATCATGCAACCTAGGATATAACACAATCTCCTTAAGCTTCAGTTCCTTTATCTATCAGCCAAATCTGACAGGGGGCAGCCCTTAGTTGTGGGCAGCTGCTGAATGGCAAGCGCTTCCAATGTAGACAGTGTTCAGCAAGGGAGGGCCACGCTTTATCATCACTGCTATGGGCCGAACTGTGCCTTGCCCATTCTATCATTTTATATATGGACGTCATCATCCATAGCACCTCAGAATAAAATCCATCCCGTAACAACTCAATCACCAACTTCCAGCTTCAGAACTGTGAGAATAGACACTTGGTGGCTGAGCCAACCCTGTTTTCATTTTACTGTATTTTTGTTTGTTTGCTATATAGCTTTGGTAAACTCACAACCTATTCTGTGGCCAAAGACAACGATGACATTAGCTTTCATGATACAGTGTGAAAAGGGCAGATCGGTACCATTTGCGAGCAGAAGGTGGGGGGATCAAGTACCCAGAGGGGAGAGAAGGAAAGTAGGTGCTGGTTCAGGCCTAAAGAGGTCAAGAAAATTCACTTGACAGCTAAGGAAGGATGGAGCACTTTAGAAAGGGGACCGTGGGATTCTTGTGTGACAAGAACACCCTTTGTCATCCTTGAATCCTTTGTTCGGTGACACAGACAGAGCCTCACTATTGATAGTGATGGAGAAGAAGTAAGCTCTATCCAAAGCCAGGTGACATGCTATTCAGAGAGTAGATAAATGGTACCAAAGTGTTCCTTCACGCTGTCCAGACAGCTCAAGGAGAGCACAGATAGAGAATCCACATTCCTACTCACAGAGGCAGTAGTAGCGTTATTGGTTGGAGGCACCGTAACCTGACTCCCCTAGCTTTAGCCATACACTATAAGGAAATGAGGCTGTAACTGACTGCACTTCAAATTTTCATCATTAACTTAAACTTACACATCTCTAATGAACCAGCATAACAAGATGGGGCGACACGGTTATTCTCTGCCTGCTTCAAGGATTGCCAAGGATTAGTGAGCTCGCTAGTGAAGACCTGAAGAGCTTAGAAGTGCCACCTTCCTCTCCCTAGCTTCTCAAAGCCGAAGGCAACAGGAAGTCTGCTTCAGGCTTTGTCTGTCTAAATATCAAAAACACATGATTAAACAATGTTTGAAAAAGATGAGAAAATTCTTCATTTTACTGACATGGCACACTTGTTGTTGCTGTTGTTGTTGCTGTTGCTGTTTTTCAAGATAGGGTCTCGCTATGTAGCCTGGTTGCCGTGAAACTTAACTCTGTAGATCAGGCGGCATTGAACTCAGAGATCTACCTGCCACTGCCTCCCTAGCTCTGGGATTAAAGGCATGCGCCATATTACTGTCAGGCTTATTTTTTAAATGTATATCTGTGTCACTGTGTGTATCTGCGCACATGTATGCAGTGCTTGCAGAGACCAGAAGAGCGCATCAGATCCCCTACAGCTGGGGATATACATGTCTGTGAGCTACCAAACACGGGAGCTAAGACTTAGACTCTTCCTTTGCATGAGCAGCTAGCCCTCTGAATGGCTGAGCCATCTCTCCAGCCCCTGTCATGTTAGTTTCTATTTATTCACGTATTCATGGTTATAAACCTTCATGGACTTTGTAATTTCCTTATTTATTTAGTGCTGTTGCATGAGTCTCTAGTACGCTCTTTTCCATTGAGTTACATGCTTGACTCCTATGTATGTATTTTAAATATTTAAGCTTTAGCTTTTTTTTTTAATTTAAAAGATTTATTTATTTATTTATTTATTTATTTATTTATTTATTATGTATACAGTGTTCTGCTTGCATGTATGCCTACCGGCCAGAAGAAGGCAGCAGACCTCATTATAGATGGCTATAGCTGCCATGTGGTTGCTGGGAATTGAACTCAAGACCTCTGGAAGAGCATCCAATGCTCTTAAGTCTGAGCCATTCCTCCAGCCCTTGCCTTAGCTTCTAGTCCTTTCAGTTAGCAAAATGTTATGTGATTTATTCATGTTACTACAAAATCTTTGTAAGTCTTTTAAAGAAACTATTTTTAAAGTGTAATTTACATATAATAAAAATTTTCAGCCGGTGGTGGTGGCACACACCTTTAATCCCAGCACTTGGGAGGCAGAGGCAGGTGGATTTCTGAGTTCGAGGCCAGCCTGGTCTACAGAGTGAGTTCCAGGACAGCCGGGGCTATACAGAGAAACCCTGTCTCGTAAAAAAAATAAAATAAAAAAAAAAAATGTATTTCATGAAGTATAGGTGTTTTGCCAGCATCTATGTCTGTGTCCACGTGTGCGCCCCATGCACTCAGAGGCCAAAAGGGGAATACAACAGATGTGAGCAGCCATGCGGGGGCTGATAATAAACCTGGGTCCCATGGCAGAGCAGCCACTGCTCTTGACCACTGACTGACTCACCCAAAATCCTCTTCTAGAATATTCCCCAACGTAGCCCTCACTGAGAACTAAGCAAGATAGAAGTTACCATGAACTATTATATCGAAACTACTGAAGAAACTTGGGGAAAGACCAACCTCTCTGCAGCCCCGCCCCTCATTATCTGCTATGAGCTCATTATATTTTTTTCGTATATAAACTCACCTTGGACTGTGTTTGTGGTCATAGCTTCCAGCTACAGTCTGAGCTATGTCCCTGATCCATCCTTCTTAGGGTGTGTGTTCAAAAAGCTGTTCCTGTCTGACTGAGATCGGTGTTGGTGTGGTTTGTGAGCGACTCCTGGCCGTCAACAACTAGCACTCTGGAGGCAGAGTCAGGTGGATGGATCTCTGTGAGTTCAAGGCCAGCTTGAAGTACAGAATGAGTTCCTGGACAGCCAGCATTACACAAAAAACATTTGTCTCAGAAAAACAAAAACAAACAACAACAAGAAAAATTACAACTGCCAAGAAATTAAAGAGTACCTGCTTGGGGAGGCTGAGAAGGACCGCCATTCCTGCTGCTTGGGGAGGCTGAGAAGGACCGCCATTCCTGCTGCTTGGGGAGGCTGAGAAGGACCGCCATTCCTGCTTGCTGCTCTCACCCTCCTCCAGCCTTCACAGGGGCCACCAACTAAAAGAAAGCTTTCTGTCTTCATTGATTCTACGCTTTGTTTTGAAACATTTTTTTGTTTGTTTAAAGCAGGATCTACCTGGCCTGGAACATGCTCTGCAGCACGCACTGGCCTTCAACATGTGATCCTTCTTATACCAGAGTGTTGAGATTATAGATAGGCATGTGCAGCCACGCCCAGACTTTACTTATTTTACATTTATTTATTTAGTGTGTGTGTGTGTGTGTGTGTGTGTGTGTGTGTGTAGGACAGAGTTTGTATGTGACTGTGTGTGTGTGTAAGACAGTGTGTGTGTGTATGTGTGTGACAGTGTGTGTATGTGTATGTGTATGACAGTATGTGTGTGTGTGTAAGACAGTGTGTGTGTGTAGGACTGGGTGTGTATATAGGACTGTGTGTATATGTGTGTGTGTGAGAGAGACAGTGTGTGTGTATGTAGGACCGAATTGTGTATGACTGTGTGTGACTATGTGTGTGTAAGACAATTTGTATATATGTGAGTGTGACAGTGTGTGTGTAAGGCAGTGTGTGTGTAAGACTGTGTGTGTATGTGAGACAGTGTGTGTGTGTATAGGACAGAGTTTGTGTGTAACAGTGTGTGTGTAAGACAGAGTGTGTATATGTGTGTAACAGTGTGTGTGTAAGACAGAGTGTGTATATGTGTGTGACAGTGTGTGCCAGACTATGTGTGTAAGACAGTGTGTATGTGTGTGTGACAGTGTAAGACAGTGTGTATGTGTGTGTGACAGTGTAGTGTAAGACAGTGTGTGTTTAAATGTGTGTGTGTGTGTGGGTGTGTGACAGAGTGCAGTCTTGGGTATCATCCCCTGGAGCCATGCGTCTTCCTTGAGGCAGGGTTTTTCATGTGTCAGGAGCTTGCCAATGGTGAGCCTATAGACTAGTGCTTTAATATGGGTGCTGGGGATCAAACTGGGGTGCACAGGAATTTTAATCCAGCAACACAAATGCTTTAGCAAGATCTTCTAGGTTTGTATGCTAAGGCTGGAATGCAGACACACCCTGAATTATAATACAAACTGGCTGGAATGTAGACATGCCCTTAGTAGACACCTTTAATCCCAACAATGAAGGTAAAATTAGTCGGTATAAGGAAGAAGCTGTGTTTGAAAGGAGCAGACCAAGTGACAAATCAGAGAAAGATTTGACAGAATGAGTCAAAAATAAAATCTGCCCAACTTTCACGAGGATGGGAAAGTGAGGCTACTTAAGAGCAGGCAGAGAGAGAGGGGGCAGGCTGTTTTTTTTACAGGGATAGGTTTACAGAGACAGATTGTAGAGAACATGATAGACACAGGAGAAGATAGAATGAGCCGGAGAATAGGAAAGAGTCAAAAGTTTAAAACAAGTTGCTAGAGTTAGTCTGAGGTCAAGCAGAGCAATTCAATGAGAAGCCAAATTGAATTAGTCAGCTGGGAGAGGAGTTTGAGCCAGAACAGCTGAGTTGAACCAGCCAGCCAGAGTTCAGAAAGAACTGCAAAGAGTGAGCTTACTCAGCAGTAAGTCTCAGAGACGACAGACAATTGCATCTGGCAAATAAAAGTTACTGTTATGCTTGGGTTTTCAACTTTTTACTTATTTCCTTATTTATTTTTATCATATGTGTATGAGTATATTGTTTGAATGTGTACAGTGCCCACTGAAGCCATACGAGGAGTCAGGTCCCCCAGAACTGGATTCACAGACTGTAGTTAGCCACTGTGTGGATGGTAGGAGCTGACTCAGGTCCTCTGGAATATCAGCAACCCTCTTAACTACGAAGCTGTCTCTCCAGCTCCACCTTCAGCCCTTCAAACCAAGCTCTGAGAACCTCCTGCTCCCTCGGTTTGGTAAACTAGAAGATGTCTCAGGACAGCAGACAAAAACCACAGAACTGGAGCTGTCCTTTGGAACAAAGCAGGTTCCTCAGCTGGGAGGAGACGCCAGCATCAATGTCCTCTGCTCAAAGAAGCATCTGGGCCCTGCTCGGATGCCTGCAGCTCAGCACAATGGAGACTTTCTGAGCTCCAAACGTGGGGACACAGTTTCTGAGCTCTACTGAGCAGTCTCCCCACAGGTGGCCTGGGCCAGGAGAGTTTGAGCACCTGCTTGGTGCAGATGGGAATTTGGGCTGCCTGGCCCACAGCTTAGCAGGCTCTCAGTCAAAAGCCAGCATTGATGAGGACAGCGGGGTCCTGTTTCACTCTAAGGCTATGCCCTGAAATAGCACCAGGCTAAAAGTAGCTCCTCCTTCCCAGGGGAAGCTGTGAGTGCACAAAGCCACAGCCCCAAGGTCTCCTTTCCAGCTACCTGCTGCCAGAAGCAACCTCACACTTGGGCTATTGTTCAGACATTTCCCCCTGCCTAAAGTGACCTTCCCAAGCCCATGCCAGCCATCCTTGCAGACATGATTTAGCATGTCATTCATTCACAGTACAGGAATATATTACATGTGTTACAACAGCACGTTAGGCCCACTCTCTGTACTCAGAGACCATCGGAGACTCCCTAGGCATTCATCAGCTCTCCAGCTCTATTCTCTTATCTTGTTCTTCCTTTCTCTCTCTCTTTCTCTCTCCCTTCCTTTCTTTCCTTCTCCCTCTCCCCCTCTCTTTCTTCCTGTCTGTCTGTCTGTCTTCCTGTCTTTGTTGGTGCTGACTGTGATCAAACCCAAGCTTCTAGCATGCTAAGGAAATACCATGGCCAAACTGTGTCTCTAGCCTGGCATCGAGTTTTAGGGTCTGTAATGGTCTCTGTACCTTTGCTCCATGCTCTAATGCCGAACTCCAGAACTTCTTCTATTGCTTCTGACTCTAAACTTGTGTCATCTGGACTCTAGCTCAGTGAGCTGATTCTGATTGGTCCTTATTTCACTGCACAAGTCTTTTTACATCTTGTTCTTCTCAGGTCAAGTCAGTCTCTGGAACCAGTACACCATGGTTAATAGGGCTGCAACTGGACTCCCAATATGGATACCCAACTGGAACTCTCCCTTCTTCCTTGACTCATGCTTTGACATTGGCTATAGTGCTTGTAGGTCAACCAATGCTGAGACCACCCTAGACATAAAGCCTTGGCATAGAGCTGATTGTCTTCCTTAAAAAAATTTTTTTTAATATAGGGAAGGGGGACGGAGGAGAGAGGGTGGGGTAGGGGGGAGGGAGAGAGGGCCTTCCTTAAATTTTTAAAAGTATTACATTGATTTATTTATTTAGTATGTGTTTTAGGGTTGCATATGCAGGTCAGAGGACAACTTTCTGGAATGGGTTTTCTCCTTTTCCACTTGAGTCCCAGGGAATGAACCGTCTTAGGCTGTCAGGTCAATGAGCCATCTCAAGGGCCTCTGATTCTGTTCTTTGGTATATATTTAGCTGTAGCTCTGCTTCGGTGGAGGAAGATAAGTTGTGGTGGCTGGATGTTGCTATGTGCGAGGAGATTTCTCTGGAAAACCACTTCTTTCGGGGGGTTTCGAGTGTGACGATCACATTCAACTCCATCTGGAGCCCTCTGGTTCTAGACCTGATGCTGTTGATACTGCTGACTGTGTCTTCCTTTTGTGTCATCCTTCTGCCTGCCCTTCCTGTCCAATCTCATTTGTGACACACTCCGTTGTGTGACACTATTTCTGGGAAATGAACAAATCTGCCCACCCCAGATAGGAAACTGAAAATAGAGTAAAGTAATAACACCAGCAAAGTACAAGTTGGCAAGCCAATGAGTTTGTTAGGGTTACTTACAAGAGTCTGAGTGAGGGGTTACTTATAGGCACATGGATGGCACAAAGACAGCTGTACCACTGACAAGCCTTCAGCATGGGGTGCAGCTCATGAAAATTAGAACCCTGAGTATTCTGCATGGTTTGTAGGCAGCTGGATAAATTGAAGTGGCAGGGAGGGACCCCATGTGTCTTGTAAGTTTCAGGAATCTCCTGAGATTTGTGAGTTTAGTTCCTGAGTTGTTTTTTTAATTTAATTTAATTTTATTTTTTTATTTTTTCGAGACAGGGTTTCTCTGTGTAGCCCTGGCTGTCCTGGAACTCACTCTGTAGACCAGGCTGGCCTCGGACTGGTCGAACTCAGAAATCCGCCTGCCTCTGCCTCCCAAGTGCTGGGATTAAAGGCATGCGCCACCACCACCCGGCTTAGTTCCTGAGTTTTAGTGAGCCTCCATTTAAAACTTCCAAGTTGACTTCTAGGATGGAAGGAAGATTTCTCCATGACATCCTCGTTTCCTAACTACTTCTCAAACAGTTGCTCATTCCTCAGTCCACTGTTCTACTCTGAGCTCAGTCTGCCCTGTAAGTAATCATTCACACATTATCCACTAGATCTGGCACATAACTTCCGTATATATGCTAAGAACTTAGACATCTACCTCCAACTTTCCTGGTGCTCTAGATCTGTGCAGAATCGCTGTCCCTTATTATTTCCTCCATAAACCTGACCGAAGAATCCAATTCTTATTTGTGAGGTAAAGATGAAAGGTGAGGACATAATAAAGTGCTGCCTCACCCACCCACTCGTCCTGTCATAAGCACTGTCTCCTGTTGATGCTGAACTCAAGATTAATTACCAGAAAGATGAAATGGAAGACACAGTGCCCCACTAGGGATTCTAGCTCAGTGTATCCAGAGAAATGCATACACAGCATGCTTGCCATAACACTTGACAGATGGAAGCAAAGTAGAGTGCCCAGAGGTGGGATTTGCTAACCACCTGTAAAAAATAAAAGCAAAGCAAACAAACAAATAAGCTGCACAGACATGGGTCTGGAGAGATGGCTCAGCAGTGAAGAGCACTGACTGTTCTTCCAGAGGTCCTAAGTTCAATTCCCAGCAACCACATGGTGGCTCACAACCATCTGTAATGAGATCTGATGCTCGATTCTGAAGACTGTGACAGTGTACTCACATACATAAAATAAATCTTTAAAAAAAAAAAAGCAGCACAGACCCAAGGACTAGAGTGATCCCCAGAGATCTCTGGAATTTTGTTTATGCGAGTGTCCAAGCACAGACAGACAGACAACCAGTAAATAATAGCAACAATGAGGATGGAAGCCAGGAGCCAGTGTAGAATGGAGCACCCAGAGGAAAGCAGGCTCTCCCCGTTTTGTGAGAGAACAGCGGGTCACCCCTTCCAAGGCACTGTAAATGCCTTTCCTGCTGCCACACAAAATCATCCACTAATATGCAAAAGAGTGAGAGGCCAGGTGCCATTCTGCCCAAACCCCTTGCTCTTACAACTACTGTTATCAAAGCACAGGTGCCCGGTTGGTTAAAGGTGGCTCAGCTCTCCATCAGCCTTCCCAGCCCACGGGTGCTCCCCAGGCCTGTCAGCAAACACACAAAGCGCCTGGAGTAGAGTCAGTCAACCAGCACTCTATTTTATTTTTCTCCTTTCTTCTTATCTCCTCCACTTACACACACACACACACACACACACACACACACACACACACACATACACACACGCCACTGTTATAGCTCAGTGGTCCTGGAACTCACTGTGTCGTCCATTCTGACCTCAAAATCAGGGTACTCTTCCTGCTGTTGCCTCCCTGGTACTGAGACCACAGGCCTCAGTCACTAAGTCCAGCCCATAGCTTTGTAATATGGTTAAGGAAATAACCTCAAGCTATCAAATCATTTGCCCAAGGTCACACAGCTAGACTGGGCTAGGACCAACAATGATAAGGGCCTCCGTGACCTGCCTACATCTTGCTTTGGGTTTGTTTTCCCAATTGCCACCGCACTGAGGCAGCCAGGAGGGGTCACAACAGAATGGCAAGTGAAAACCACAGGTTTGGATTTGTCACTGAAGGAAGTAAAGAGGCAGAAACCAGACAGTGTCTGGGGGTTGGGGTGGGGAAGGCACCTAGGCTGCGGAAGTGACACTGGTCACCAACTAATTGGCTTGTTTTGTTCAGTATGTTCCTTGAAGATACCAAGAAAAATCTTGGTCCCTTGAAATTGACTTGATTATCACTATTATGGTAAAATTTCTGCTCTAGAGTAAAAATGCTACTTGTAGTCCGTCAACCTACAGCTTCCAAGGTACCCTGTGTGTGCTCAGCAATGGTGAGGAATGTTCTGGTACAGAGAACAATAGGGGTAGCCCTACCCAGAACAGACCAACTCCCTTAAATACTCACAAGTGAGCTCCTCTCCATCATGCTGATTCCATGAATTCCAGAATCCTGAGCCCTGATGATCCGGTTGGTGGGAATGGAAACAGTCCCAGGAAATGGAGGGGACTGCAAGAGGAAAGATAGGAGGGAGGCAGGGGGTGGCTAGAGAGAGCTGAGTGAACAGACCGGGCAGAGAGAGCTGGGTGAAGAGATTTAGTTGGAGTTTTCCTCCCCCAACAGGTATACCAGAGGACAGATGGACAAGGAAAGAAAACTGGGATGGATGCCTTATGAGGAAGTAGGGGCGGGGCAGGCAGAGAGATGACTTGTTCTGGTTCTGCTCTGAAAAACTTACCAAGAACAGCATTTAAAGAGAAAGTTAGCTGCAGGGCCCTGTGAGGGAAGCCATAATCATTCCAGATGGAAGGCCCTTGCCAGAATCCTGTTCTTCTCCCTCCAACACAGTCCTGGGGCTTTTGTGTGCCCACAGCTGTGTGCTCTGCCTTGCTTTTCCTACAGAGCAAGTCTGGTGGGTAGACTCCAGGTGAGATCTGAGAAGCCCTCGACTTGCCTGGACTCATAGGGATTCCAACAGATGAACACAGGTTAAAGCAGGTCTCTGCCTTGGATCCTGTAGGTCAGGGCTGACTATCAATGGGCCTAGGACTAAGATGAATTGAACTGTGTGTGCCCCAGGAGACAGCCATGCCCATGCAGCAATGTTTGCCTTCAGAACTGTGAGCACCATGACAGCTGCAGAGTTCCATGGGAGCTGAGAGTTGGAATTGTGGGAAGGTCATCGCTAAAGATGACTGTATGCTGCGTGTGGGTTGTATGCCCATTGTTTTTCATTATGTTGTTCTGGAGTGGCTTTCGTAAGAGGGAGCTGTGTTTTCTAGCAGCCTCTTGGCAGTCTTACTGGTTGGATCAATGAGCTATTGCTACATGATGAACCACCCTAAAACTTACGACTTATAATAGCAAGCATTTGTTTCCACGCTCATGAGTCTGTCTGCTTACTAGACCAGCTGAGGCTGCAGTGAGCCTAGATCCTTCTGGCCAGAGCGCCTTCCAGGGGGCTGAGTTTGAGTCTGTGGCTTTGCTCTGAGGTCAAGGATCCAGCAGCTGAGGCGTCATGGACACACCCAGGACAGTTGAGATTGTTGTTCAGACATCAAGTCTTTCATATGTAACCCCAGCTGGTCTGGTCTGGAACTCACTATACAGCCCAGGCTGCCTTCAAACTCACAGATGCACTTACCTCTCCAGAGGAGTGAGATTTAAAGATGTGTGCCAGCATGCCTGGCCTCAGAGGCTTTTCAGCCATGGCTTTTCTGCCTCTAACTTTTACAATGAAGACAAATGAGAATATTATTATGTCAACCTAGAAGAATGTACAGGTTCTAGGTTAATGTACAGAATCTGAACTAGGGAAGAAAGGACAGTCTCACTGTGAGCACAGCAGCTGTTACCCTTATTGAAATACAGTTTACCCGACTGCAGTCAGGCAAGATAGCCCTTAAAAACGTAATTGTTGAATGCTGGAGCCACTGTCCATGACCCCAGACCACACTGCTGCCCTCCAGACACCCTGTGTCATGCACTAGCAGTCTCAAAAAGTCTGCCCAAAGACCGAGATGGCAACTCTCAGACCCTCAAGAACAAGATTACAGTGGTTGGGGTTGGTGCTGGTGGCATGGCTCATACCATCAGTGTCTTAAAGAAGGGTCTGGCAGCTGAGCTTGCCCTTGCTGATGTCCTGGATGACAAGCTAAAGGAAGAGATGATGGATCCCCAGCATGGCAGCCTTTTCCTTAGAATACCCAAAATTGTCTCCAGCAAAGACTATAGTGTGACTACAGACTCTAAGGCATTATCACAAGGGGGGCCCGACAGCTAGAGAGAGAGAGCTGGCTCAGTTGGTTCAGCAAAACATGAACATCTTCAAGTTCATTATTCCCAACGTTGCAAAGTACAGTCCAAACTGCAAGCTGCTTATTGTCTCAAACCCAGCAGATATCTTGACCTATGTACCTTGGAAAATAAGTGACTTTCCCCGAAATAGAGTTATCAGGAGTGGTTGCAATCTGGATTCAGCTGGGTTCTGTTACCTGATGGGAGAAAGGCTGGGAGTTCACTCGCTAAGCTGTCATGGGTGGTCCTAGAGGAGTGTGGTGAGTCCAATATGCCTGTGTGGTGTCTCATGAATGTTGCTGGTGTCTCCTGGAGGAATCTGAACCCAGAACTGCAGACAGGAAGCAGTGGAAGGAAGTCCACAAGCAGGTGGCTGATGGTGCCTATGAGGTGATCAAACTGAAAGGTTGTATGTCCTGGGCCACTGGCCTCTTCGGCAGACTTGGGCGAGAGCATAATGAAGAAATTTAGGTAGGAGCATTCCATTTCCACCATGACTGAGGGTCTCTACTGTATGAGTCCATGAATCACCGAAGAATGATACCCCAGACCCAAAGCAAAGAGTGCTTGTTCTGCAGAAATCCAGCATGCTGGGATCTACTGTCCATTTAAATGGCGACCCCAGAGGTAAGTGCGAAGGCTCAATTTAAAGTCAATCAGGGGAATTCCAGGGATAGGTGACCTCTATATAGGCTTCAGTACCTTCCCAGAATTATTGTTAACTAACTCTTCTTGGCTCAGGTCAGATGACAGGGCAGTGTCTGATTGGCTGCCTGAGGGCTGTGGTTTTTTCCTGGAAACTTAAACTCATCTTCTGAACTGGCATTTTGCATCCTGTGATGGAGTCAGCCTGGCTCAGTCCTCTCACTGTGGAATCAATGATACTGTCCCCCTCAGTGTCCCTTGTGTCCTGGGAGAAAATGGAATTTGTGAAGCCGACTCTGATTCCTGAAGAGGAGGCCCACCTGAAGAAGACCGCATTCAGGCTCTGGGGAGTCCGAAAGGAGGTGCTGTTCTAAGGTCTTCCCAGGGTCCTAGCATGCCACTGTCTAGGCTACCCCAGGGTTTCTACGGGATCGAAACCTCCTCCTTCTCGTCAGAGCTGTGTTTAGTGTAGTTGTGTGGAGGTAGTCTGGGGAAGACCTCAGTTCCCACAGCTCTACTCTGCTGCTAAGTGGTGCTCGTGTAGAGGTAACCTGGTTAGTGTATGTAACGGTCCCACTGTCTTCAAGACACAGTGCCAACTGTCTGCAGGCTTCAATTTTGCTGTGCTGCACACCCTCACCCAACACGCCTAGCCCAGCAAGTTCCCAGTTCGTGGCAATCTGGCTATACTGTGCAAGTCCATGTATTTTTCAGGGTTCTCTAGAGTCACAGAACGTGTGGAACATCTTTATATATTAAGGACAATTGTTGGAATGACTTACAGACTGCAGTCTAACTCAGCAATGGGCAGCGGTGAATGGGAAGTTCAAGAATCTGGTAGCTGCTCAGTTCATGAGGCTGAGTGTTTCAGCTGCTCTTCTGTAGAAGCGGGAATCCTGAAGATGGAGGCTCCAGCAGATGTGCTGGCGAGTGAGTGCAAGCAGGCGAAGAAAGAACAACCCTTCCTTCTCCCATCGCCCTTGTGTAGCCTTCCGGCAGAAGGTATGGCCCAGGTTAAAGGTGGGCCTGGACCTCCTATGCTGTTTTTTACTTGGAACTTTCTCTGTCTGAGGCTGCCCTTGAACTCAAGAGATCTGCTTGCCTCTGACTCTTGGGATTAAAGGTCTTTATCACCTTGCCTGGATCCAAGATTTTCATGGCTACTGTGCCTCAAGATCTAGATCAAAAAGCATGTGTCTCCCAACTTCAAGTTCTGGATCACAGGTATGCCCTCCATTTCTGGATTACAGTTCATTCCAGATGGTAGTCTAGTTGACAACTAGTAGTAGCCATCACAGTCCATACCATTCTTACACATAACTGTCCTAAGGGATATTTTGTGTATTATATGTGTAATATATATATATATATATATATATATATATATATATATACATATATATGTATATATGTGTCATATTATATATTATATTATATTATATTATATTATATGTGTATTATATGTGCAATATTAGGTTAAAAACTATGATCTGCATACAGATGATGCAACCGACCACCCAAGTATCACGGCTATAAAAATTCCAAATAAACCTTGAACAGTGACGAAAAGTATAATTTTTTTTTTGTGAGTGTTAGTTTATGGTGATTGCTATATCAACCTCACTACATCTGGAACTAACAGACTGCCTGGACAAACCTGTGAGGGATTTTTGCTTAATTAAATCATTTGAAATGGAAAGACCCACCTCTAATGTGGGACACACCTCTGCTGGAATCTCTGAAGGACATTAAAGATGGAAACCTCTCTTTCTTTGCCTACTTGCAGTTGATTTGCTGGCTAGCAAGTCCATTCCTTCACTGTGTTAACACCTACTCCTTCCAGATTCTGGCAGCTGAGACATCTGGCCTCAAGGACGGAACAACTACTGGATTCTTGGACCTTTTGTGCATAAGCAGCCATAGCTGGACCACAGCCTGTAAGCCATTTTGTATTCTAATAAATCCAATGGGGGGGTGGAGTGGGGGGAGGGGAGGAGAGAGGGAGAGAAGGGGAGAGAGAGAGAGAGAGAGAGAGAGAGAGACTTATTCTACAAGTTCTGTTACTTTACAGAACTCTGACTAATACAGTCATAATCCACATATCCTCAGAGTTCAGAAGAAGAAGTTGGATCTCTTGAAACTAGAGTTACTGATAGTTATGAATGTAGTGTGTAGTTTCTATTACCTCACTTTAAGCTCCAGGCAGACCGAGCCACTAGCCACCACCCAGGAGCCACCCCGGATCCACTGATGAAACACACACAAACAGATTAACTTATTTTTTAATATACTTTCAGCTCAGTGTCAGGGCTCTTCTAAGAACTTCTTAGCTTAGCTTCTCTGCTAGCGTGCCCTTCTTTTCACTCCCAGCTTAGCACCCTAAATCTGCCCTCAACCTAGTTGCTCAGTTACCTTTACTCCAAGCTCAACACCTCTAAATCTGTCCTCAACTTAGTTGTGTTTCTAATCTCCCGCCTGTTACCCCAGGCCCAGTCAGGGAAGCAGCCAATGGTCACTCCACCCGAGATCTCACATGGCTGGTCTCTCCCTCTCTCTCTCTCTCTCTCTCTCTCTCTCTCTCTCTCTGTCTCTCTCTCTGTCTCTCTCTCTCTCTCTCTCTCCAAAGCATGGTGATTTTCTTTCCTCTTCCTGTGTCTCCTAGCCTACCTGCAGGAAGTTGGAAGACCTGCCTCTTCAGCCCAACCGTTAACTGCTAGCATCTTTATTGATCAATCAAGAACCAACTGGGGAAGAGGACCTTCAACATTCATACCCGAGCAGAGCGTTAGAACCACCCCTACATGTGAATGTCCATGTGGCTGTTGGGAATCGAACCTGGTTCTCTGTAAGAGCAACAAGCCACTGAGCCATATTTTCAGGCCCATCAGAGCACTTTAAGCCTCCATGGTAACCTACTCCTACCCCACTGTGGGTGAGTGGACCATGCCACCAGACAGAAGACCTGGTAAGGTTGAAGCAGGTCCTATGAGTCCCTGTGTCCAATACCTCCAAAGTAGAATTTATCAACTCATTTAATCCTGCTTTCTGTCTTCTCTATATTACCTGTAGGCTTTACCTGCCCCTCCCCCAGGGGACACAGGACAGGAATTGCATGAGGCTGTCCTTCCATACCTCCCTTCTGCCACCAGATCCATTTCATGGCATCCACTCACCAGTAAACGTGTACAGGCTATCCATGGGGCCAGCTGCTGCCTCACAGGCACGAATCATGGGGTCATCAGGGTGGGCTCTTTAGTTCCTGGAGCTTTTTACTTCCAAATATTTCTCACTCTTGCCCTCACTGCCTTTTCCAGGCTGATCCCACATGGGTGCCAGACTCTTACTCCAGTTTTCACCCTGAAATTTGGCCTCTTACACCCATTGCTACCTTGATGCCTCTTCCTCATCTTCAAACCAATTTGCAGAAACCAGGGCTGGTAGGGCAGCTTGGAAGAAAATTCTGCAACTGAAAGTAAAAGCAAAAGAAATGACAAAATAGAAAAATGTTGGTGTACTATAGTGAGCCAATAACTTGCTCTTTTGCAAATTAAAGACCAACAGTGGGGGCTGGAGAGATGACCCAGCAATTGAGTGCAAGAGTTCAGGTTTCAGCACCCACATAGGGAGGCTGGCAATCGCCAAACCCCAGTTCCAGGGGACACAGTGCCCTCTTCAGGCCCCTGTGTGTATCTGCACTCATGTGTGCATGCTACACAGAGAAACCCACACATACACAGAATTAAAGTAAAATCTTAAAAAAAATCCAACAATGAATGTTCACGATTTTCTCTGTTTTTGTAAAAAACAAAACAAAACAAAACTGTTTATCTCAAATATAGAATAAAAATCAAGATAATAATTGCCTGGGAAATGAATCCAAGTTAGACATGTGCCTGTAATTTCTGGTTTCCTCTGGCCTTGTGAAAACATCATGAAAGACTGTTTGGGAAGCCAGAGCCCCTGGGTGGGTAATTACCTAGCCACACATGGGCCATCCTTCCATTCTCCTCCCTCTCCACCCAGCCTTTCCAGCCCTGCTCGGATGTCTCACGTGGAGCCCTAGGCTTCCACAAACATCAAAGCTGATGCTCCTCTGAGCCTACCCACCATGTTCTCCCATGTTCCCAATGTTCAAACTATCTTTCTCTGCCTGATTGTCCTTCCTCGTCCTCCTGGTCTTAAACAGGGCTTAATGTCATCTAGGGAGTCCTTCCAGGATAGAAGTCTTCCCCTTGCTCTCCAAATACCTTGTTCATCTCTTTATTATTTACTGTGTTGTACTGAAATAACCTCCTTGTGTGGTCTTCTCTCACATCTGCCTGTGACTCTGGGAGCTAGGCCCTTACTGTTTTTTTTTTTACAAATTCCAGATTAATAGTTCATGTAATCTCCTCTGCCCTAAATTCAAGGTTTTTAAAATTGCCCCATTCACTTCATCTCAGAACTATTTCTTCATTGGCAGGTGATTCTGTGGCACTCCTCACACCCATGCCTGTCGCATCATGACAAGAGTTCTGAGACCATTTGGGGACCTAAGCATCAATCAGCCTGTACTGAGCTTAACCACTGTGTCTATTATCTTTGCAGCATCTCCTCCTCCTGCCTCCAGGGAGACACCAGCATGCCAAACTTTTACTCAAGATTCAGAAGGCAAAGAAAGTGAATGAACTGTAGCCAAGAACGATACAGACAAGTCAGAGATGTGCTAAATAGCAGTGCCTTTAAAGTATTCCAGACACCCCTGCCTTCCGCCATACTTCTTCAGAGAGCCCTTTGGACTTCTGCCCTGCTGTAGGGTTTGCCTAGCCATGGAGACCATCAGCACATGCCCATCTTCTTTCCAACAGCCACTCCAGTTCCTAATAACCACTTGACCACAGCATTTCCTCTTCTAAGAGCTGAGTCTACCTTTAAATATCCACAAGGCACTAATGAAGAGCAAAGAGCTTTAGGATCTGCATATTACTGACAGCTGACCTTCCAAAGCTACTGCTCTCTACCCACAAGCTCTGTGAGAGGGAGGGAGCACTGGGGTGACTGAGGTGACTCGAGTGTTTGGACTAATGGACCGTCTAGGCATAGGATGCTCTTATCTTCCCACCCTCAGTGATGAAACTTGTGAAACCTAGTTTGCTTGACCTTGGATTTGAGTGGTTAAGTACTAAACTCTATCACCAAATCCACAGAGGTTCAAATATCTCTCACTTAGAGCTTAACTCTGCATCCTTTCTTCCTGACATTGAGAATCACAGCAGCACCAACCTGAAGGGTGGAAGGGCTGAAGGAAATCCGTGCAGAACGCTCAGCATTGACGCCTTAATGCCTAGCACAGTGTGCTCAGGGGATGACAGATGTCAGTGACCACCACCATGCTGCCTGCCTCAGCAACCTTGCTATTTCAAGGTTTAGATTCTTTGTGGAGGCTCTGGTTTGCTCCTTCTTTCGAGATGGGTTTTAATCATGCAGCCAAGGCTGGCCTGAAAGTCTAAGTAGACTGGCATTGAACTCTCAATTCTCCTGCTTTTGCTTTCTGAATGCAGGATCACAGATGTGTGCCAACATGCTGGGCTGAGCTTGCTCCTTTTTACAGGTATAGCCATGCTATGGTGCTGGAGAGATGGCTCGGTGGTTAAGAGCACTGAGTGTTCTTCCAGAGGTCCTGAGTTCAAGTCCCAAGAACCACATGGTGGCTCACAACCATCTGTAATGAGATCTGATGCCCTCTTCTGGTATGTCAGAAGACAGCTACAAGGTACTCACATACATTAAAAAAATAAATAATTTTTAAAAACTAAGAGAGAGAGGGGGAGGGAGGGAGGGAAGGAGGAAGGGAGAGAGAGGAAGGGAAAGAGAGAGAGAGAGAGAGAGAGAGAGAGAGAGAGAGAGAGAGAGAGAAGAGAGAGATACTCTGCTGTCCTGGGGGTGAGCTGTCTTCAAACCTACCCTGGAAGAGGCTGGTACTTCTAATGGTGTGATCTGTCTTCTCACTTTTGACAAAGTTGTATGCAACGGATTTCTGTTTGGTGTTCATGAGTCCAGCACCAGGCTGAACACCTCAGCTGGAATCCTAATTCATACCTGCTGAGTTCTGTTGTACAAATCAAGCAACTAAGCCTCAAAGTCTGGATCTGCAAAATAGGTTCTGTGTGCCAGGACCTCTGCGTGAGGTAAATAGAGCAAATAGCACCCAGCATGCACTCCTGTAACAGTGACTGTGTAGGTGTGTGATGGTGGAAGGGAAGGCAGACAGATCGGCCCCTGAGGCATCCACATAGAGACTGAACCCAGACAAGCATTCTGCTACTGTGCTACATCCCCACCCCCACTACAGTGCTTACTCAGTGTGATGTGGAACAGGGCAGTTTTAGCTTGATTCATTCTCTGGACAATGGCCAGTGCCAGGACTGGAGGCGTCTGCCACTGCACTCTCCCACATAAGGCTATTTTAAGACAGAGAACATTTCGATAGAACTGGTGTGTCCTAAGCCGTTGCCACAGGACAGAACACCCTCTAACCCACAGCAGTCACAAGGTTGATGTTATCTCCTGGATCGCTGGTCTCAGACTTGTGCTCTTGCAGACAGGGTGTGTTGGAGGCGTTCTTGGGAAAGAATGGGTCTCCAGACAGCCATAACTCTCCCACTGAACTCTTGACTGTTAATTCGAGCGAGAAAGAAATCCATCCCTAGGAAAAAGCTGCGCGTGCGCGTGTGCGTGCACATGCGTGTGCACACACATCCACACATCGTCACACCACCATCGACTTTATGACTCCATAGGAGCAGTCAGTAAAACAGGCAAGGTCTCTGCCTGCCACGCCAACATTCGACTGGGCCTAAGCAATAAATTTCATGGAAAGACAGATACAGACAAGAAAACTGTAAGACAGCAGACAGTAGTCAAGCTGCTGTCTATTCATACCAGGTGAAGGGAGAAGGCCTCGCTGCTGAGCTGAGCCTGGATAGAGCTGGGCAGGAAGTGAGGGAAGCCTGCGCTGCTGCCTCTGGGGGGAGGGGGATTTGAGATGGGACTGAGTTTGGTGTCTAAGAAACAGCCAGAAGGTAGAGAGAGAGAGGCTTCAGGGAGTACTAGGAAATAAGTCAGGAAGATTGGGTTAGGCTAGGTCTGACCCCAAGGTCACCGGGGCATTTGGCCTCTTACTCTGAGGGCATCAGGGCATATGTAGGAAGGAAGTGACAGCGTCTGACTCAGGTTGAAGCCTATGACAAGAAGACTGTTGAAGAGCCAGCTCCAAGCCAGAATCGTCATGGGAATGATCGTGGCTTGAAGAGGTGTGTGGGGAAGGGGACGGTGGTGGAGGGGGAGTAAGCATGTGAGAAGTGGTCAGATCCATGATTTGCCAAACACAGGAACACAGTGAGAGAAGAGCGGAGTCACCGCAGGCCCCAGGGTTTCCTCTTGAACAAGGAGGAAGATTGCCTAAAGGGGGAACAGGCTGCAGGCACGGCGTGGGGAAAGGAAGGTCAGGAGCAGAGGAGCTCCTCCGGACAGAGTTAAGTGGTGCGGTGCGTCAGGCAGGCCGTGGAGCAGCCACGGGAGACTGGAGCTTGGGGGAGGCATAGATTTGAGAGGCATCGGTACAAAGGGAGTTTTTGAGCTCTCAGATCAGTTGAGATCACCAGGAACTGAATAAAGTTCTGAGGGCCGGGAACACTGGAGCATCTGTGTCTCTGCACAGAAGAAGAGGTATCAAGGAGAGAACCACTGTCACCAACCTGGGACATCAGCTGGAGCGCAGGCGCCGTTAGGAGACCTTCAAGCCCAGTTTACAGATAAGAAAAGGTGGAAGCGGAAGAGGAGTCTCTGAAACGTAGGCTTCGTAGAAAGTATGGGTGAAACGGAGGGTATCCAAAACCCTGATGCTGGAAGCAGTTGTGCGTGGGACTGTGTGGTCCCCATGATGCCAGCGAGATTGAGGGAGAGAAATGTGAGCTGGAAGACAATGCTTCAGTGGCTGATGGAAGGGAACGGAGATCTGTCATTGAACAGTGGTGTGTCCTAGGCAGCATTCTCACCAGAGTCTGAACCTATGAGCCTCACAGGAGGACAGGCTTTGTGGGCCGTGTGATGAGCAAGAGCCGAGAGAAGAGAGAAGCTACGATATTATTTATTTATTTTTATTTTATGTGCACTGGTGTTTCGGCTGCATATATGTCTATGTGGGGGTGTTGGATCCCTTGGAAGTGGAGTTACGGTCAGTCATAGGCTGACTGCTGAGAATTGAACCCTGGGCCTCTGAAAAAGCAAACAGTGCTCTTAACCGCTGAACCATCTCTACGGACACAGTTTAATATTCTCCCCCCTTAACAGGACTTCAAACAAGTTGGTCTGTGGGGACAGCCAGGTTTTAATAGAAGTTTTCCACAAAGTGAGAATATGAGAGACTTTGTGTTGTGCTCATGAGAGCATCAAGAACACAGGAAAAGGAAGATGGAAGAGACGGGTGGAATCAGGGAGAAAGCATGAAGCATCCTCTGAGTGACAGTCCAAGGGGCTACAGAATTCTGCATTCTGAGCAAAGGGTGAGAAGAAGCAGGGCACAAGAGGGTCACCTGGCTTCTAAATTTCAGGCAGCATACACCAGGCAGTTGCTTAGTACTGACAGCCTGGCTGTGTGAGAAGACTACAGTGCAAAGGAGACTTTGTATACAACATTCTTGCGGTGGGGGTGCCGCAGCTTCCTTCCAAGAGAGAGTCAGTTAGCCGGCAGCAGAATCTCAGCTAAGTCTCAGGGCCCAGGAGACCTAAAAAGTTATTTAGGAAACTGAGAGTGGCTTGTGGGAATGAAAGGTGACTGTCCTGAACCCTGGAGAGATAAGGGTGCAAGATCCAAGTCTCTTCTTGGCTCAGGGTGGCTTGGAGAAAGGGCCTGAATGGACTGGCATTCTCCCTGTCTCTATGATTGTTCTATATTGAGCCAGCCCTTCCTGCTGCATATGGAATGGGCTGCTGTGTCTGCAACCTCCTAGCTCCTAGCTCCACAAGGGCAAAGGGCAATCTTGGCTGGGATTTTACCTCCAGCATATGGAACCTTGCCTTTCTCCTGACATCTGAGGAGCCATTGACCGGGGAATGAAGCAGAACGTGGGTGAGTTTGAGAAATCTGGTAGCCCAGAATGACTGGGCAGATATGTTCAAGCAATTAGTGCCCTTCCACTAGGTCAGCTTCGCACATAGAAGATGGAAGTATCCGCAACCAAGTCTGGGGCAACCTGAGCACCAGCTCCCCGCTCCATGTTTAATTCAAGAACAATAAACATGTGGGTCCTTTCCAGTCCTCATAGTCATTCATCTCTCCATCTCAAGCACTTCCAAGTGTTAAGGGTTCCCTGTCCCCATGGTGAGAATGATCTTGCTGGGCTAGCTCGCAGGCAAACAGCATGGAGCCAAGGAAGAGCCCCAGACTTGCCACACAAGGGATAAGGGGAAGGAGGCGTGTGGAAGACAAGAGCCATCTCCTTGCCCTCTTCTGATAACATCTGAGCTCACAGTTGCTCCTGCAGCTTCATTCACACTCCCAGAGCGTGAGGCTCAACAGCCTTTCTAGGGCCCAGACTTTTCTGTATGCGTTGACAATCATGTAGATAAAATATGAATCTCATCCCCTTGCATCATTATTCAACTTTCTAGAAAACAGATGGCTTTATGAAGCATTCACTTTCTCCCTCCAGACTGGATACCATGCCACCCTCTGATTACGGGAGGTGAGAGAAACCAAAGGACTCAGCAACTCTCCTTGGAGGGAGATGGGGGTCACACCCTAAAGGGTTATCCTGATGGGAAAAAGCAATGGAGAGAGGCAACGAGGACTGAAGAAGCTGCTACCTGGCCAGAGGTGTGGGCTCTGTGAGTGCGGGCCTTATGTGGGCAAGGATAAAAAGAATAGGGAATTTGTCCCTCGTCTTAAAACAGGAGATGGCCTGATGCTGGCCAATCCAAAGGAGAGGGTAGTTGCAGCTTCCTGGTTCCGCTCAGATGTTGCCTTCTTACAAAATAGTTCAAGTTGCCAAAACAATCACACATTAATGTATTTCTTTTATTTTTGTTTTTGTTTTTGTTGTTTTGTTTTGTTGGTTGCTTGTTTGTTTGCTTGTTTTTGAGACAGGGTCTTTCTGCATAGCCCTGGCTGTCCTCGAACTCTCTGCATAGACCAGGCTGGCCTTGAACTCACAGAGACCCACCTGTCTCTGCCCCACAAGGGCTGGGATTAAGAGCGTCTGCCACCATGCCTAGTATAACCATATATTTTAGACTTGAAAAGATCATTTCTTTTTTTTCTCTTTTTTTTTTGTTTTTTTTCGAGACAGGGTTTCTCTGTGTAGCCCTGGCTGTCCTAGAACTCACTCTGTAGACCAGGCTGGCCTCGAACTCAGAAATCTGCCTGTCTCTGCCTCCCAAGTTCTGGGATTAAAGGCGTGCGCCACCAACACCCAGCTTCCTGATCTCATTTCTGAGTGGCAGATAGAGGCGGGAGGCCCAGGAACAGGAGGTCAAAGCAGAGGGAGAAAGAAGGTGCCAGCAGGGAAGAGTCAGGCTCAGGACCCGTGCTTGCTTACATTTCTAATGCTTCAAGGGCATTCCACTAATGTACCCTCTTTTTGTCTAGATTCCTGTGACATCCCCCATTTATAATGTTTCAGGAGAGCATCTCTGACCACAAATGACTTCTTTAATCACTATACAGCCTGTACTATATAGTGAGACCTGTCAGAGAGATGGTGAGACAGACGGACAGAAAGACAGTGATCACCTAGCTGAGGAAATGAATTAGGCTTCCTATAAAACCCAACTCGAGAACTGCTTCATGTTTGGGCACAGCCAGGTTGGCAGTCTGTCCCCACTGGAGGCATACTGACCAGGAGCACAGCTGCCCAGGTTCTCCTAGGAGCCTGTGGGGATAGCCCTTGGCCTAGGACGGGTTCTCCTGGCCTCTCCTGTGGAAGTTCTCTGGGTCCCTGGCTTCCCTCCTGAAAGTACCAAGGAACCACAGGGAGCACTGACCCTGAACTTCATCTTTGTAAACGTTCCCAAAATTATCTTAATGAGGATTCCCCTCCAGCTGCCAGGGAGTTTGGGGGGGGGGGGCGCTGTCTTGTGGCTCTTCCTTTCCTGAGAGGCCCAGCAGGGAAGTGGCTTTGCTCAGAGACCTCCTGGGAGGACGCCAAGAAGAACTTCTCGTTCTTGTGGTGCTGACCTCTCTGGCAAGTGAGGACTGAAAGGGATACATGGTGACAGAGATGGAGGGTTTGTCACCAGGTCATGCAGTCCGGTCGTGCCCCCGCTGCAAGTGTGCTCTGCCCCCACCTCATCCCCAGCCCTGCTGCAAGTGTGACAGCCCTCTACCCCCACCAGCGAGCCGTCACACTCCCCTGCACCTGCTGGCTGCCTGAGTGTTCTATTGTTATAAACATTCCTCCAGGTCAGTCTTCCAATCTGGCTAGAGAGGCCGAGGAAGGAAGTATGGCTGTGAAGTCTGCCTGTGAGCTAAGTTAAACATTGGCCTTTTGTTGCTGGGTAATTATTTTGATAGCAGTAAGTAGCCGCTTTAGGAATTTGAGAAAAAAAGGGGGGGGGGGAGAGGATTCCCTGCCCACAGAGGAACAAATTATGAAAAACTTGAGAAGACGGTTCCACACTGGGCAAGCGCCAGGACTCAGGTTTGAGTCCCCAGTTCCCCGTAAAACAGCTAGGCATAGAGCTGATGTGGGGGTTGGGGGCAGAGACAGAAGGATCCTGGGGCTCACTAGCCAGCCAGGCTATCAAATCATCAGGTTTGAGATTCAATGATAGACCTTGTCTCAAAGCTAAGGTGGAAATGAGCTGCAGAGTTGCTCAGTGCTCAGTGCTCAGTGCTCAGTGCTCAGTGCTCAGTGCTCAGTGCGGGCAAGCCTGCCAACCTGAGTTGGATCCCTGGGTCCTATACAGTGGAAGGAGATATCAGCCACTGAATGTTTTCTCTGGCTTCCATGCATGCTATGACATGCACACACATATAGTAGTTGAGTTAAAGAAAATTAAACTAAATTAAAAAAACATGTAATGAACTCCTTGTACTAAATCTCTTGTTATACTCTTTCTCTCCCCATTCTTGTTTGTTGGATTTTATTTGTTTGTTTGTTTGTTTGCTTGCTTTTTCACAGACAAGGTTTTTCTCTGTAGCCTTTTCTACTCACTGTAGAAAAGGCTAGCCTTGAACTCAGATATCTGCCTGCCTCTGCCTCCCAAGTGCCCTGTCTAGTTTTGTGATCTACATAGTCACATATGCAAATAGGCACAGCTATGATATGTGGGACCTCTGCTAAGCTGTAAGCAAGCTCAAGGCAGTTAATGTCCTACTGTGAGATATGAATTACTAAGGAGAAAGGTGCTGGTTAGTCAAACTGGGGCCTTGGCATTGACCAGGGGAGGATCTAGAGTTGTCTATGGGAATTCTTGGAAGGCTACAAAAAGACACCATGGTGGGTGTCCAGGTAGCATGCACCCCAATATATATGGCAGAGAAATCAAAGGCATTGGCTGGGCCTCACCGCCTCTTCCCTTTTAGATACATGCGTCAAAACAATTTCCTCCAGAAACCACTTGTAACTCTCCGGACTCCATTAGGCAACCTGCTATACACCCGCAAAGGAAGCTTAGCATTTATCTGCTTTCCTGAGACTAAGGTGTTCTGCATAGATAGAGTCCTCAGTCAGACGCTAGCAGGTTCTCTAGAAAGACTGAATGAGCAAATGTCCTTTCCTTTTCAAATTAATTTTATAGGTCAGTGTACAAAGCAGCGGGTTTCATTATGACATCTTTTCATTCACACTCATAGTTTGTGCTTCTCTGTCCCCCTCCCCCGCTGCCACCACCTCCTGGGCCCTGTTCCCCTCCCCTGCGGCTGTCTCTCCTGCCCTCTCCAAGCTGCTCTGATTGGTTCTCTTTCTTCCCTTCATTAGTTCTTCCCTCCGACATTTGTATTTACTTATTTTGACTCTAGGTGTGCTGCTATGAACTGTTGGTGTCCGGTGCTGTCCAGAGCCAGTTCCACACTCTTCTATTTCCTGCTCCTTTAGGATTGCTTCCTTCCCTTTCCTGGTCCCTTCTCTAGTTTTGTGATCTACAAATACAGTATATAAATATATATACTGTATTTACACACACACACACACACACACAGACACACACAGTGCATGTGTAGAAGGCAAAAAACAACTTCCAGGACTCTGTCCTCTCCCTCCCCTTGTGGGTCCAGGGAGTGCAGCTCAGCTCATTGGCTTGATACCAGTCACCTTTACCCAAGCCATCTCCCCCACTCTGCAGCATTGCCTTTATCCATTCCTTTCTTGATAGAAGCTTCTGTTCTTGTCTACCTAGAAGAGTATAGCTATAAATCTGGCATCTCAGTGGTGGGACTTTGGGTTTACATTCAAGAGTATAGCTAGATCATGTGGGTAAGATGGGATCTCAAAGTAGTTTTAGTTAGTATTTGGTGGCTGAGGTTGCCAAACACTTTTTTCAAGTGCTTATTGGGCATTTATATTTCTTCTAATGAAAAGAAATACAAATTTTGCTCATTAGCCCCTTCATTGACTGACTGATTTGGGGTTTAAGTGTTGACTGTTTGCAGTTCTTTATACATCCTGGAATAGATATTTACCCCCTGTCGAGTGTGTAGCTGGCAGGTCATCCTTCCCCCCCAACTCCCCACCCCGGGTCCCCACAGGGCATCTTCTTAGTGCTGCACACCAGGACAGTAGTGCTCAGGCCACCTCCCCTGTCTTCTCCCTTGCTAGACTGGAAATACAGGAACAGGAAAATCTCTTCTCTCTTGTCCTCTATCCCATGTGTTCCAGGAATGATGCTTGCAATGGTGGCAAGAACAAAAATAATAAGAGAGTCATTACATACAACCAAAGGTACTGTGATCTACATTGATTAGGGAAAGAAAGACAACATGGGAGCGGTTAAGAGGATGGTGTCTCAAGAAGAAAGGGAGAAAGGCCGGAGTTCTGTGCTAAGGGAGATGGGGTGCCCTTTTCAGGTGTATGGTGAGTGTAGCTGAGAAAACAAACAGGGAGGACAGATCACCCCATTGGAGATGATTAACCAAGCCTAAGGGCCTCTGAGTCCTAAGAGAATGGGGATCACTTGTTCCTCTGTCATTGGGAAGCTGGGCTCCTTTTTATAACAAAGAACCATAAGCTCTTGTGAAGGCCCAAGCAAGAAGTGACTAGAAACTTGTAAGATCAGGTTGCCACACGTTGAGCAGATCTTGGCCTCTTGGCTTAGAGCTTCATAGTATCTTGCTGAATTCCTGAGTCAAGAGAACCTGCCAGGTCATGATGTCACCTCCACGCAGACAGAAACCTTGCTGCACACCTGCCTGCCCTGTCTGTTTGAGTTTATGGTCCCTCTGCTTCCCAGGGGCACGTGCAGAGAGGCTAGGAGAGCCAGACTGTGAGTGGACAGGTCACAGGAGGCTGTGGAAAGAGGCAGCCCATTTAAAAAGCTATCTTGTCACTCTCTCTGCATGAATCCTCTCTCTAGACAGTATTCAACAGAGCTGGCTGCTAATTCAGACTGCAAAGGCTGTGTGAGGAATTCTGGAAGTGTCCTTGTTCCAGATGGGAACTGCTGGACAATCTTCTCAGGGCCACCTTGTCCCTTTCTCACTATTATCCCAGAGTTTGTTTGGATGGTCATTTTTATGAAATTCCTTCTTTTTTGGGGGTGGGGGAATTCAAGCCAGGGTTTCTCTGTGTAGCCCTGGCTGTCCTGGAACTCACTCTGTAGACCAGGCTAGCCTCGAACTCAGAAATCTGCCTGCCTCTGCCTCCCAAGTGCTGAGATTAAAGGCGTGTGCCACCACTGCCCAGCTATGAAACTCCTTCTTGTCCCCCACTTCTATCTATAGTCCTGCAAACCAGAAGGCAGGGCGTTGAACGAGTAAAGCAGCCGCCATTTCTATTCTCACACTGCAGCCCATGGACCACACATGCGTCCTCCCAACGCTATGTACCCTCTCAACATTAGCCTTCTTATTTTTATTTTCTTTTTTTTTAAATTTGAAGCAAGGGACTCACTTATAGGCAAGTCTGTCCTCATACTCTGAGAGATCCTCCTGCCTCTTTCTGCCAAGGGCTGAAATTAAAGCCCCGTGACCGTTGTATGCCACTGTATCAGCTCATTTTAATATACATGAAGGCGAAGCAGGGTTTTGTTTGTTTGTCTGTCTCAGTGATCTGTTTTACTGTCTGATTAATCCATTTGGATGACCGAGCTTTAAAAGAGAGCCTATTCCTATGTAGTTCATGCTGCTTGATGTATCAGCATGATACATCAAGAAGAACAATACATCAATGTTTTTCTTCTTGCTAACATCTAGTAGAGCTTTTTGAAGGACAGAGATGGGATATCCTCTGCCCAGCTTGTCTAGAGTAGTTTTCAATTTATTATTATTATTATTATTAATTATTATTTTAAATTTTGCCAATCTTTTTTGTTGTTTTTGTTGGTTTTGTTTTGTTTGAGACAGAATTTCTCTGGCTGCCCTGGAATTCACTCTGTAGACCAGGTTGGCCTTGAACTAAGAGATCTACCTGCCTCTACCTCTTGAGTGCTGGTATTAAAGGCACGTGCAACCCTACTTGGCTCAATTTACCAGTTTTTAGGAATGATAAGTAGAAAGGTTCCCTTATGTGTGATTATTTTGTTCCTTTAAACTTTGTTTCAAAGTAAGAATATTGATTACACATATTTACAGAATACAGTGACAGTGTGCTATTCTGGTGTATAATGAGAAACCAATATTCTCTCCCATTCTATAAACTGTCTCTTTCCCTTCTGTTTATTTTTAACTTTGATGTGTTAAAGATTTTTAGTTTGATGAAATTCCATTTGTCAATTTTTGGTTTTGTTGACTGAATTTTGGGGTGCTTACTTTAAAAGAAATTCTTTCTCATTCCAGGGTCATGGAGTATCCAATATTTTTTCTAGCATTTCTGTAGTCTTGAGTCTTACATTTAAGTCCTTAATCTGTTTGAGTTGGTTTGTGTATACAGTTGGAGACAAGGCTCTAGTTCCACTCATTTACATGCAGATACATGGCACTGTTTATTGGAAACGTGGTCCCCACACCTTGCTGTTTCTTTTGTCCAAGTGATTATTCATCTTGTAAACCATTAACACAATCTAGTCAAGAAAAAGTCAAGATAAAATTAAACGATATATTTTTCTTTTATTCTAAACATTACCAATGTCGGGCATCTCTACCTTACACTGAATTAATTTAAGCAGCTGTATGAATGTTTTACAGAAGCAAGCAGCTGATATGTTCATTTAAATGAAGCGCTAATGATTGTGCTCTTACTTAAAGTATGAACGTTTTAAAATGCTGTTTCCAGGGTTACTTTACAATTCCTAAAGTCCCCTCATTTTGCTGAGGGGTGGGCATGCTTACACAGTAGGAAGAAGTCACCTCACCTTTCTAGACCAGTTTGTTTCTGTGTCACATGAGGCAGCACTTGCCAGGTACCAACATGTACCATCTTTCCAGCTTCAGTTCTGAAACGTCATGAAATTCTGAAAAAAGAAAAACTGTCAATCATTCATTCCAAGGTCCAAATCTGGCTGAACGTCTGATTTCGTAGATCCCACACACTAGGAATGGCTCTTCCATTTTTGAATAGTTGGAAGGAGTGTTCCACAAGTGTTGAGAAGCACCTGAAATGTGCATCTCAATGTCTGCTGCTGCGGTTGTAGTGGCTTTCCCTGTGTCTGCACTTCTCTACACTACAGCAGCAGTGTTCAGTGAGTGCAGGAGCAGCAGACAGCTCACAAGCTAGAACTCTATCCAGCCCTAGGCAGCAACTGACCACTGACCACTGAACTCATCCAATTCTTCCATACCCGGGAAATGAATGTTCAAAATGAACTGATTTGGCCAAGATCCTGGTTTATAAAGACAAAGCAGAGTTATAGAGTGAACGATGTAAACATCTACTTATAAACATCCAAAAATGGGCCCAGAACATTGAAAAATCAAGTTGGTGCTGAGCAGGAAGGCTTCCTCCCTGCTGGGTCACCTTCATAGAACTAGAAGGCACAAAGCAAGCTGCTGCAGGGGTGGGGTGAGATGAACACTCGCACCCAGCTGTGAACACTGCGAACCACCACATGCCTACAAATGTGACAGTGACACATATGTTGTCTCAGTAGCCAGAGGATTTCTGCTTGGATTTAAGGCCCACTCCACAGAAGAAATGCTCACCTCATACTGTAAGTCTGGCTGAGAACCCATAGTCAGAGAGCTCCAGGCCCCTCAGGGGGACGCTAATAGTGTTATCTTTCTAAATAGACAGAGTATCAAACTGCTCTCCTTATCCTTATCCATAGATAGTGCAGAAACTCATCAGAACTCATCAGAAAAGTGTGTGTGTATGTGTGTGTGTGTGTACATGAACACAGTGGATAGTGGTTAACTCACAACAGGTCAAAGTACAGACAATGAGTGTCTATGAAATGTTCTCACAAAGAGATGTCTGCATACTAGTAGTGATGTATTATTTTGAAATTTACAGTTAATATGTTTGGAGTTATTTAAAATTTATATTGACTGTCTGGGCTGGTATGTCCAGAGCAGACCTTGGGCACAAGCTCTGCAGCCAGTCCCACAACACCCAGAGGAAGCTCCACTCCCAGGTGCTCTGACACACCCAGGATCAGAGGTGAGAAGGAACCAACCAACATCTGTCCCAACACTGGGAGTAACTGGGACCAGAGGGACCAGGCACGCAGGAACTCCGCCAGCCCAGTGACTCCGGTTCCTTCGGGTCTGTCTGGACTGGTGTCCAGAGCAGACCTTGGGCGCAAGCTCTGCAGCCAGTCCCACAACACACAGAGGAAGTCCCACTCCCAGGTGATCTAACAAGCCCAGGATCACAGGATCCCAGAATCACAGGATCCCAGAGAAAGCTTGACTCTGAGGAGTTCTGACACAACACCTCAGGATCACAGGAAGGACAGGCTCCAGTCAGATTTAGCAAGGGCAGGTAGCACTAGAGATAACCATTTGGGGGGGGGGG
>NW_022196913.1:76158967-76159511 GCF_008632895.1 Mastomys coucha | reverse complement strand
TGAAAGCTAGAAGATCCTGGGCAGATGTCATACAGACCCTACAAGAACACAAATGCCAGCCTAGGATAGTATACCCAGCAAAACTCTCAATTACCATAGATGGAGAAAACAAAATATTCTATGACAAAACAGAATTTACACAATATCTTTCTACAAATCCAGCCCTACAAAGGATAATAGATGAAAAACATCAACATAAAGAGCAAAACTACACCCTAGAAAAAGCAAAAAGGTAAACTTTCAACAAATCCACACAAACTTAATTCCACCTCTTACAACAAAAACAACAGGAAGTGACAATTACTTTTGTTAATATCTTAATATGAAAATTAATATTACCAACATATCTTTATTGATTGAAATCCAAAAATATGAGGAATTAGAAATTTGTTGACTGTCATCCAATGGTCTCTCTAATTTGGTAATTTGAGAAATAGGTCCAACATTGTACAATCTATATACGCTTTCAGCTTGTTTGTTTGTGACAGTGTCTGACTGTGTACAACATAAGGGTCTTGAAATCTTGTTTCTCCTATCTCAGCCT
>NW_022196913.1:76149208-76158191 GCF_008632895.1 Mastomys coucha | reverse complement strand
AAGAAAATACTAGTAGTGATGTATTATTTTTAAGTATACAGTTAATATGTTTGGAGTTATTTAAAAAATTTTTTTCATTGTAATAAGGCTGTATTTCAATGACCCTCACATCGCCAAAGGATTTTACCTCCATTGTAGCTAAACTGAGAGTTGACAGTTCTGCTACACCAAGAAATGAATTGTAGGCACGATTTTTGGATACAGACTTCCTGCTGTGGTCAAAGCTATTTGACTTGAGTGACTTCATTCTCAGCCCATTTATGCTCATTTAAGAAAATACTAGTAGTGGATGTATTATTTTGAAATATACAGTTAATATGTTTGGAGTTATTTAAAATTTATATTGAGAAAAATGTATGTATTTTCACTATTGCTGTAGACAAGCATCTACATAACTGTTAAATTGATTGTTGTTTTATATCAAACTGTTATAATACTTATTTTTATTGTGATATTTTATAAATTTTACGGAATATGACAAAAAAGATATTGTAGGTATTGAAAGGGGGGTCTCTGGACGGAGTGGGGGTACAAAAGGGAAACAAGAATGTGATTTAACTCTATTTACTTAAAATATGTTTTTAAATGTTAACAAATTCAGATAAATTAAAATCATGTACCTTTTCTCATCATAATGCAATAAAAGTTAAAAAAAAAAAAAGATGTCTGCATCACACTCCTTCAGCCCCAATCTCAGATCCATGAAGGACAGAAAGACTCTAAAAGCCAGAGGCTGGGTAGGATCAAGGGGAAGAAACAGTCTCTTCTGTTAAGAATGCCTGATACACTCATGATCTCCCAGCAGCTGTGGCTGCCTGCTCAAGGCCTACACAAGGCCTGCACAAGGCCTGCTCAAGGCCTACACAAGGCCTGCCCAAGGCCTGCACAAGGCCTGCACAAGGCCTGCACAAGGCCTGCACAAGGCCTGCCCAAGGCCTGCCCAAGGCCTGCCCAAGGCCTGCCCAAGGCCTGCCCAAGGCCTGCCCAAGGCCTCCACAAGGCCTGCCCAAGGCCTGCCCAAGGCCTGCACATGACCTGTACAAGGCCTGCCCAAGGCCTGCACAAGGCCTCCACAAGACCTGCACAAGCCCTGCACAAGGCCTGCCAAGGCCTGCCCAAGGCCTGCACAAGGCCTGCCCAAGGCCTGCACAAGGCCTGCCCAAGGCCTGCACAAGGCCTGCCCAAGGCCTGCCCAAGGCCTCCACAAGGCCTGCACAAGGCCTGCACAAGGCCTCCACAAGGCCTGCACAAGCCCTGCCCAAGGCCTGCCCAAGGCCTGCCCAAGGCCTGCCCAAGGCCTGCCCAAGGCCTGTACAAGGCCTGCACAAGGCTTCCACAAGGCCTGCACAAGGCCTCCACAAGACCTGCACAAGGCCTGCACAAGGCCTCCACAAGGCCTCCACAAGGCCTGCACAAGGCCTGCCCAAGGCCTGCACAAGGCCTGTACAAGGCCTGCACAAGGCCTGCACAAGGCCTCCACAAGACCTGCACAAGGCCTGCACAAGGCCTCCATAAGACCTGCACAAGGCCTCCACAAGGCCTGCCCAAGGCCTGCCCAAGGCCTGCACAAGCCCTGTACAAGCCCTGCACAAGACCTCCACAAGGCTTCCACAAGCCCTGCACAAGATCTGTATAAGACCTGTGTAAAACCTGGACAAGGCCTGCCCAAGGCCTGCACAAGACCTGCACAAGGCCTGCACAAGGCCTCCACAAGGCCTCCACAAGGCCTGCACAAGGCCTGCACAAGGCTTCCACAAGACCTGCACAAGGCCTGCCCAAGGCCTGCACAAGGCCTGTACAAGGCCTGCCCAAGACCTGCCCAAGGCTTCCACAAGACCTGCACAAGGCCTGTCCAAGCCCTGCACAAGGCCTGTCCAAGGCCTGCACAAGGCCTGCACAAGGCCTCCATAAGACCTGCACAAGGCCTCCACAAGGCCTGCACAAGGCCTCCACAAGACCTGCACAAGCCCTGCACAAGCCCTGCACAAGCCCTGCACAAGGCCTCCACAAGGCTTCCACAAGCCCTGCACAAGACCTGTATAAGACCTGTGTAAAACCTGGACAAGGCCTGCCCAAGGCCTCCACAAGACCTGCACAAGGCCTGTATAAGACCTGTGTAAAACCTGGACAAGGCCTGCCTGAGGCCTGCACAAGATCACATCAACATCTCAGCATGAAGGGAGAAGGGGCTCACGATCTTCCAACCCAACCTCAGGACCAATTGGCAGTCGATGTCTCCTAGGGTAGGGAAAATCCATTTTCTTTACAGGTGTTGCTCTTGGTAGGCTGATCATGCTGCAGGATGGCTCCACAACCATGATACGTGGGCAACACAAACTGGACTTGGTGGGTTATTAAAAATAAAAATAGGACATAAAGCTTGGAGGTGGGGTGAGGGATTGATCCAGGAGGAGGAGGAGTAAGGGGTGAATACAATCAAAAACTATTGTATGAAATTCTCAAATGATTAGTTAAAATATTATATATATATAAATATATATATATATATATATAAAAGAAAGCATGTACCGGGCACGGTGGTGCACGCCTGTAGTCCCAGCTACTCGGGAGGCTGAGACAGGAGGATAGCTTGAGTCCAGGAGTTCTGGGCTGTAGTGCACTATGCCCATCGGGTGTCTGCTCTAAGTTCGGCATCAATATGGTGACCTCCTGGGAGTGGGGGACCACCAGGTTGCCTAAGGAGGGGTGAACCGGCCCAGGTCGGAAACGGAGCAGGTCAAAACTCCCGTGCTGATCAGTAGTGGGGTTGCGCCTGTGAATAGCCATTGCACTCCAGCCTAGGCAACATAGTGAGACCCCGTCTCTTTAGAAAAAGAAAGAAAGAAGGAAAGAAAGAAAAAAAGAAAGAAAGAAAGGAAGGAAGGAAGGAAGGAAGGATGGAAGGAAGGAAAGAAGGAAGGATGCAGAGAGAAAACAAAACCAAACAACTAATGCTGAACAAAGATGTTGATGCCCAAGAAATGTCTTCATGGAATGTCAAAAGACAACGCGTTATACAAAGATTAGGGAGAAGCTGTGGACCCCATGGAGTAACCCGCGTTCATCTGTGGGAAAATGACATCTCCTTATTCTGGGACATGAGGAACAGAGCCAACATTGTTCTGAGAGCGTGGCCCTCAATAGTAAGAGCACCACCATCCTTGGCAGAGTGGAAAATGGCACCGAAATAATGCTTAGTCACAAACATACCATTTGTGGAGGAGTTAAAGCAATCACCCATGCTGGCAGGGAGGTAAAGCTTATCGTCCTTTGGTGTTCACAGAGAATATGGCTTTTTCTTAGGGGATTACTGCTGGCCCACAGTGTTTCAAATCCAAGTGTAGATGAGAGAGAGATGAAACCATTCCAAGATCCAAACTACTTGGGATCTCGTCATGTGCCAAACATTACTCTTCTGGAAAGGTCCTTCTCTTAGTTAGGGTCACCATTGCTGGGATGAAGCACCATGGCCAAAAGCAACTTGGGGAAGAAAAGGGTTCGTTTTTCTCATAGTTCCACATCACAGTTCATCATCAAAAAGCAGTGAGGTCAGGAACTCAAGCAGGGCAGGAACCTGGAGAAGGAGCTGATGCAGAGGCCGTGGAGGGATGCTGCTTACTGGCTTGTTCCCCATGGTTTGCTCAAACTGCTTTCTTATAAAAGCCAGGAATACAATGAGTTGGGCCCTCTCCCATCAATCACTAATTTTAAAAATGCCCTACAGGCTTGCCTACAGCCTGATCTTATGGAGACATTTTCCTAATTGAGGTTCCCTCCTCTCAGATGATTTTAGCTGTGTCAAGCTGGCATAAACTATCCAGCCCAGTGCTTAAGGACCTAAAGCATAACAGCGAGGCTGACACTGGACATTTAGGTTAAGTGCTCCGCCGGGCCAGGGAAATGAAGAAGGACACTTAAGTGTGACTGGGTGGCATTCAGGGGGGCTTGTGAGTCTGACTGCCCACAGTAGCATCCAAAGATGGATTGTTTGAATTCCTGTGTAGCCTTGGGCAGAGTGTAGAACCTCCCAAGTCTCCTCCTCTTCCTCCCAAGTTTCTCTCCTTTAGTAATAATAATATGGAAACTTAAGAGACGGCTCAGTGGTTGGGGACGCTAATCTTGCAGAGGACTGCGGTTTGGTTGCCAGCATCCACACTGGGTGGCTTACAACTGTCTGTAACTCCGGCTCCACAGAATCTGACATCCTTTTCTGCCTTCCACAAACATTCACATGCTCTCTCTCTCTCTCCCCCTCCCTCTCTCCATAAGAACAGATATTGAGTTGAGACATTTAAGGCATGGATATCTGTAATATCTATCACAGTTTTTAAAAATTCTTGTTCATGTGTGTGCATGGCATGTGCCACAGTGCTTGTGTGGAGTGAGAAGACAACTCTATGGTTCCCTCCTGGGGATTCCCAGGCTTCTGCAGCAAGAAAAGTCTTTACCCATGAACCATCTGGCCCAATAACGGTAATATGTAGCTATCAATATTTAGCAATTGTTGTTATTATAACTGCTGCATTATGTTTGTGATTTGAGATGTTCAAGCAAGGAGCTGGAGAGCTGGCTCAGAGAGGACTGCTCTTCCAGAGGTCCTGAGTTCAATTCTCAGCAACCACATGGTGGCTCACAACCATCTGTAATGGGATCTGATGCCCTCTCCTGGTGTGTCTGAAGAGAGTGACAGTGTACTCACATACATAAAATAAATGAATAAATCTTGAGAGAGAGAGAGAGAGAGAGATGTTCAAGCAAGTCATTAAATATCCCCTGTTCATTATGGGCTGCAACTTTAGCTAAGAGTGTGGATCTGAATACAAACACTTCTGGGTAGAGTCCTGAAAGGAGCCACATACCTGTGAGTAGTTAGCTCTACCTCTGTCTCTACTGTCCTTCTGTAGTACAGTGATGACTGTAATAGAATTTCCTAGAGGGGCTGCAGTGAGGGCTAAAGGAGGAAACACAGTTCTGAGGCTTGGGGAAGTGGGCACCTCAGCACTCAGCTCGGTCACCAACACAATTATCTGGAAGCTCACTTTGTTTGTTTTTCCTTTTTTAGAGACAGGATTTCTCTGTGTAGCTCTGGCTGTCCTGGAATTTGCTTTGTAGACCAGGCTGGCCTCAAACTAGGAGGTCCACCTGCCTCTCCCTCTTCATCCCAACGACTGGGATTAAAGATGTGTGCCACCACTGCCTTGCCCATCCAGCAGTTTCCTCATGGCCATGTGTGTTCCAAAGATAGCCAGAAGCACAGAACCTGGCCTCAGGTGGCCCCTTACCTACCCCAGCCCTCAAGGATGGGCCCTTGACTTCCATCTGACTCAGTGGATTCTGGCTTCTTGTTTCCATTGTCTTCTGCCGAGGTTCCAGAGTAGTGTTTCTGGTCAGGCTTTCCAGTATTGGAGGCAGGCTCCCTCATGGCCCCAGGTTTTCCATAGCATGTAAACTCCTGCCTTGTCTTCTTCATTGATAAGGTAGAAACAATGGCCTCAGAGGGGAAAGGGCGACAGACAGTATCCGGCCCAATCTCTGCTCTTAGTTTGTGGAGCCAGCTCTGTTTCCCGTCATTAACAGATTTATTTGATTATCTGATACTCCTCAGATTAAATGATCAGACTTCTATAGTAAGGACACTTGGCAAAACCTCTCTCCTTGTTGCTTGACCCCCATTCCCTTTTCTTTCTGCCTGCTCTCTCACAAAGACCTAGTATACTAAGATCAAGGAATTACCACATCACGTGCCATAGATATCGAGTGTCTCGGCACGACTGAGACTAAGTCAGGGCATTGATTCCAGCAGGTTTCTTAAAAGCTGAGGGTCCCCTTTCCAAAATAAACAAGGTGAAAAGATTTGGCTTTCCCTCAAGTTCCCTTGTGCCTAACCCTGTTTGTTAATGCAGAATGCACTTCTTCCATCCTCCTCTTCATAGGATGAGGCAAGTGACAAACTGAAGAGTACCACGGCACGCTCAGGGTCTCCTGCTTGGACACTAGCCATGCCTAGACAGCATCCCAGGTCTTCGGCCCATTCCCTGTAACTATAACAAAATGATGGAAGCAGACTAACTTTATAAAGAGGGAAGCTTGTGTAGCTCACAGCTCTGGAGGCATGGCACTCGAATTTGCAGAGGACTTCGTGGCGGTGGTGCAGGTTTATGAGAGAGGAAGGGACCACACTGCCGAATACAACACTGTTTAGCATTTGGATCCACTTGTAACAATGGCTCTGGTGAGAACTTACCCCTGGAGAGTAGATTTCCCTCCAGCCGCCTCCCACTGGCCCTTTCCAGAAAGGTTTCATCATTTCCCATTCTACACCAGGTGCCAAGCTGCCTGCCCAAAACCCTCTGGGAGAGGAGCCACATGCAAATGCTCTGGCCATTGTTCTTTACAGACTGTTAGCTCCACACCTGTGGGAGGAGTGCATTCAGCCACACTCACTTGGGGTCTGCCCCATTTGTCTTCTTCCCCTTGGGTTGCAGCTAGCCTTTGTCTTCTGTGCAAGTTGTTCTCTTCAGGCCTAAGGTCCCCACGCCTACCCTGTGGGAGATGGTTAAATGCTTATCTAGAGCAGATGCAAACTGGACTTCCAGCAGTAGGTAGAACTGGTAGATTGGAGTCATTGAATTCTCTCAGACTGAGTAAGGCTTAGAACCAAGGTCTCAGTGAGAAAGTTGATGCCTGACTCAAAAAACAAACAACAATAAGACAAAAAACAAAAGAAGGAAAGAAGAAAGGAAGGAAAGAAGGAAGGAAGGAAGACAGAAAATAAGGAAGGAAGGAAGAAAGGGAGGAAGACGGGAACAAAGGAAGGAAGGAAGGGAAAGAAGGAAGACAGGAAGGGAGGGAGGGAGGGAAGGAGGAAAGGAGAGGGGAAGACTGAAGGGAGGGAGGGAGGGAGGAAGGAAGGAGGAAAAGGAGAGAGAAAAGAAGGAAGGAAAAGGAACATTGAAGCCAGGCTGTGTTAGAAACCATGGGGAATCACTCACTCACCTACTGCCTGTCTCCCATGCAGCCAGAGTCCCACAACACCATTCTGAAGAGAGCGGTGGCAGGTTGATTCCTAACAACCTGTTAGGATTCCTGTTAGGAATATGTCCCCAGGAACCACTGACATTACCTGCAGGTATGAAGTGTGTTCTAGGACAGGAACTCTGAAAGTATAGGAGAGTCAAAAACCAGACAAGATCTGATAAAGTAGATAATGTTATGGGACCTAATTTTTTTCTTTTTTTATTAGATATTTTCTTTATTTACATGCCATATGATTTCTCCTTTCCCAGTTTCCCCTTAAAAAAATAAAATAAAATAAAATAAAAACCAAAAAAAAAAACCCCAACAAGAACAAACTCCTATTCCCTCTCCCCTCCCCTTGCTCACCACCCAACCCTCTCCTGCTTACTGGCCTTGGCATTCTCCTACACTGGGGCACAGAACCTTCACAGGGCCAAGAGCCTCTCCTCCCATTGATGAGTGACTTGGCCATCCTCTACTATACACATGCTGCTGGAGCCATTAGTCCCACCATGTATACTCTTTGGTTGGAGTTTTAGTCCCTGAGAGCTCTGAGGGTACTAGTTAGTTCATATTGTTGTTTGTCCTAAGGGGCTGCAAACCCTTCAATTCCTTGGGTCCTTTCTCTAGCTTCTTCATTGGGGACTCTGTACTCAGTTCAATGGATGGCTGTGAGCCTCTACTTCTGTCTTAGAGCCTCTCAAGAGACAGCTTTATCAGGCTGGATTGTCTTTCCTTCAGTCTCTGTTCCATAGTTAGTCTCTGCAACTCCTTCCATGGGTATTTTGTTCCCCCTTTTAAGAAGGTATGAAGTGTCCACATTTTTGGTCTTCCTTTTTCTTGAGTTTCTTATAGTTTGTGAATTGTACTTTGTATATTCCAAACTTCTGGGCTAACATCCACATATCAGAGAGTGCATACCATGTGTGTCCTTTTGTGATTGGGTTACCTCACTCAGGATGATATTCTCCAGATCCATCTATTTCCCTAAGAATTTCATAAATTTGAACACTGGGAGTAACCTGGGACCAGGCACACAGGAACTCCCCCAGCCCAGTGACTTGGATTCCTTCTGGTCTGTCTGGGCTGGGGTCCAGAGCAGACCTTGGGCGCAAGTTCCTCAGCCAGTCCCACAACACCCAGAGGAAGCTCCACTCCCAGGCTCTCTGACACACCCAGGATCAGAGACCTTGGGCTCAAGCTCTGCAGCCAGTCCCACAACACCCAGAGGAAACGCCACTCCCAGGTGCTCTGACACACCCAGAATCAGAGGTAAGCAGGAACCAACATCTGTCCCAACACTGGGAGTAACTGGGACCAGCGGGACCAGGCACACAGGAACTCGGCCAGCCCAGTGACTTGGGTTCCTTCCAGTCTGTCTGGGCTGGGGTCCAGAGTAGACCTTGGGCACATGCTTCGCAGCCAGTCCCGCAACACCCAGAGGAAGCTCCATTCCCAGGCGCACTGACACACCCAGGATCAGAGGTGAGCAGGAACCAACATCTGACCCAACACTGGGAGTAACTGGGTCCAGCAGAACCAGGCACATGGGAACTCCGCCAGCCCAGTGACTCCGGTTCCTTCCAGTCTGTCCAGGTTAGTGTTCTGAGCAGACCTTGGGCACAAGCTCTGCAGCTAGTCCCACAACTCACAGAGAAAGCAACACTGCCAGGTGATTTAACAAGCCCAGGATCCCAGGATCCCAGAATCACAGGATCAAAGAGTCAGCTTGATTCTGAGGAGTTCTGACACAACCAGGATCACTGGAAGGACAGGCCCCAGTCAGATTTAGCAAGGGCAGGTAGCACTAGAGTTAACCAGATGCCAGGGGGGCAAGCATAAGAAAATAAACAACACAAACCAAGGTCACTTGCCATCATCAGGACCCAATTCTCGCACCATAGCAAGTCCTGGACACACCATTACACAGGAAACTCAAGATTCAGATATAAAATCACTTATCATG
>NW_022196913.1:76141537-76143644 GCF_008632895.1 Mastomys coucha | reverse complement strand
GGCTTTCTGTATATTGCTTTTACTATGTTTAAGTATGGGCCTTGAATTCCTGATCTTTCCAAGACTTTGGGATATTGTATTTTGTCAAATGCTTTCTAATGAGATGATCATATGGTTTTTTCCTTTGAGTTTGTTTATATAGTGAATTATATTGATGGATTTCTGAGTATTGAACCATCCCTGCATCCCTGGGATGAAGCCTACTTGATCATGGTGGATGATCATTTTGATGTGCTCTTTAATTCAGTTTGCAAGAATTTTATTGAGTATTCTTGCATCGATATTCATAAGGGAAATTAGTCTGAAGTTTTCTTTCTTTGTTAGGTCTTTGTGTGGCTTACGTATAAGAGTGATTGTGGCTTCATAAAACAAATTGGGTAGAGGACCCTCTGTTTCTATTTTGTGGAATGGTTTGAGGAGTGTTGGTATTAGGTCTTCTTTGAAGGTTTGATAAAATTGCATTAAACCCATCTGGTCCTGGACTTTTCTTGGTTGGGAGACTATTAATGACTGTTTCTATTTCATTAGCAGATATGGGACTGTTTAGATTGTTGATCTGATCTTGATTTAACTTTGGTATCTGGTATCTGTCTAGAAAATTGTCCATTTCATCCAGATTTTCCAGTTTTGTTGAGTATAGGCTTTTGTAGTAGGATCTCATGATGTTTTGGATTTCCTCAGTGTCTGTTGTTATATCTCCCTTTTCATTTCTGATCTTGTTAATTAGGATACTGTCTCTGTGCCCTCTAGTTAGTCTGGCTAAGTGTTTATCTATTTTATTGATTTTCTCAAAGAACCAGCTCCTGGTTTGGTTGATTCTTTGTATAGTTCTTTTTGTTTCTATTTGGTTGATTTCAGCCCTGAGTTTGATTATTTCATGCCTTTGACTCCTCTTGGGTGAATTTGCTTCTTTTTGTTCTAGAGCTTTCAGATGTGCTGTCAAATTGCTGGTGTATGCTCTCTCCAGTTTCTTTTTGGAAGAACTTAAAGTTATGAGTTTTCCTCTTAGGACTGCTTTCATTGTGTCCCATACATTTGGGAAAGGAAAAGAAAAGAAAGCCCCACCAGTACCCTCACCAACGGGCACAGCGGTCAGATTCATCACAAAGAGGACAGCAAGACTGAGAGTGAGCTCAGTGAGAACAGATGCTTAGCACACAAGAGGCTTAACCTTCAGCATGCAAAGCAAAAATAATTATTTCACAAAATACACGGATAAGGAGCAGAGTCCCAGGACAGCCCAGTCTCTCTCTGGTCAAAACTGTGCCAGTTTTCATCATTTTTAGAGCAGTTTTAATTGTGTTCCCCTTCATTTATCTGTTGATCCTTAAAATATCTATTGCAAAGATGCATTTTTTAAAGGAACTTTCACCTTTAAACTTTCACCTTTGCGTTTAAATTTAAGTGAAATTCCCCAAAAGCAGTAAGAATTCACCCTGACACTTCTCACCTGGGCAAAGCCAGAGAGCTTGCCCCTGTGGTATGAGTGTCGTCAGGCTGACCTGCTCAACTACCACCCAGGCCCAGGGCAAGAGTATGAGCTGGCCCCCTACCCCAACATCTACTCCATCCGTGATCTTCTGGAGTATGTGCAGGGGCCAGTCCTACAGACCCAAAGCTGCAGCATCTCCAAGACACAGAGCAACAATAGCATGTCTGAGAGGAGTCCCAGTAAGAATCCAACGTTGATGGTGTCACAGAAGCCAGAGGCCTCAAACCAGACCATGTGCATGTGTGGACAGAGGGATACAGTGTGGGACACTACACTATAGCTTCCACATCGAGATTTAGTCATTTTTAATTTTTTTTTTCTTTTGTGGGGAGGTTGCAAGGGGAGAGGGAGAACAGGAAGGACAGGGGATGGGTGGGATTGGAGTACATGATGTGAAACTCACAAAGAATCAGTAAAAAGTAAAAAAAAAAAAAAAAAAAAAAAAAAAAAAAAAAAAAAAAAAAAAAAAAAAAAAAATCCTATGTTACAATTGTCCTTACTCAATAGAGTATTTGTTATAGATTTCATTTGCATACTGAACATGACAGGAACTGACAGGATAGAAGTTTTAGCTTCCCAACACTAGAACACTAGACACTTTGTTCTAGTACCTCC
>NW_022196913.1:76132670-76141517 GCF_008632895.1 Mastomys coucha | reverse complement strand
CCCCCCCCCCGTGATATTTCCTGTAGGAATTAGAAAGATATATCCAAGACACATACCAGCTCACGAAGGCATGTTGTTCACCCAGACAATAAATAATTACGAAGCCTGTCTCTATGCTAGGCCCTGTGCCAAAGAATGAGGACACAGTCGTGAGACAGATCAACCCCTCTGCTCTTACGATGCTTGGGTCCAGGTCACACCTGCACATCTCACACTTGGTAATCCACCACTCAAGTCAGTATGGCCAATTTCATGGAGCCTCCTGAAAGCTCTATATAGCTGTCTAAAAGACTTCCCCAGAATATCTATTTAGCTTCCTCAGATGGTTCAAAAGTACTGATTAGCATATCCCTGATGATCTCCTTAGCCATTTCCTGGCACTATCTACATTGCAACTACTCTTTCCTCATGAGCATAATCTTTCTCTGCTTTGTCTAGAGAGCCCTGTGACAACACTGGTTTTTACAGTTGCTGCTAGACATGTGGTTCCCCAAGATTCCAGGATGAGTCTAAAAGGCACACATGTCCTTTTTTGCTTCAGTGTCTCCATGAAGATTAAATGGTATCCAGAAGCATGGGGCTCCAGGTCATGATGCACAGCGCAGTACATGCTGAGAAATCAGGAACTGGGAATGGAGGATGTGGCTTGCTGCTCCGCAACACTTGTGTAAATCCCATGTAAGAGCAGTGCGAGGAGTTAGCAGCCTAGCTCTGCTGCTGCCTAGACCTCTCCTGAGGGAGGCAGCTGGGATTGCTTAGCCCACACCTACCTGTGCATTGAAAACACAGTCTTTCTATGGTTAATAGTCTCTTCACTATTCACAAGTCTATACCGGTCTCTTAGAGAGATGAAGTGTATGGAAACTGCAGTTGCCCAAGGTTCTTGACTTGACAATATCATCAGGTAAAAATGAATGTGGTCACATTCCTTTTGAAGATGGGCACATGTACACACAATTTCTACTCAGATTTTTCATTTGAAAGACAACTATCAGGATGGTGAGCTGGCTCAGCTGGCAAGAGCACTGACTGCTTTTCCAAAGGTCCTGAGTTTAGATCCCGGCAACCACATGGAGGCTCACAACCATCTGTGATGAGATCTGACTCCCCTCTTCTGGTGCGCCTGAAGACAGCTACAGTGTATTATGCCGGAGCGAGCAGAGCTGGAGCAAGTGGGGGCCACCAGAGTGATTGGGGTGGCAGATGTCCTGAGTTCAATTCCCAGCAGCCACACACATGATGGTTCACAGCCATCTGTACAGGTACAGTGTACTCATACACATAAAATAAATAAAATAAATCTAAAAAAGAGAAAGTTAGCGTGTGCTTTTATTAAAAATATATACAAATTTTTAATTTTGTGTATAGATGTGCTTGTACACATGTGCATGCCTGGAAGACAAAGGAAAATTTGTGGAAGTCAATTCTTCTCATCATGGGGGTCTCAGGACTGATCCATGGCAAGTGCCTGAGGCCCTTCCATTTCTTCTTTTAGAAACATCTAAAGGAGAGATCACTTCTGGCCACAGACAGCTCATTTCTCCAGAGAACCTTCAGGTACGAACCAGGAAATAGTTCTAGATTTCTTTATTGTTGTGGTTTTGTTTTTTCTTGACAGGGTTTTTCTGTGTAGTCCTTCCTGTCCTGGAACTTGCACTGTAGACTAGGCTGGCCTCAAACTTAGAGATCTACCTGCCTCTGCCTCTGCCTTCTGAGTACTGGGGTTAAAGACAAGTACCACCATGCCTGGCTGTTCCAGAGTTTCTAATACTGCCTGTTGTGTGGGTTACTTCAGGCTATCCCTCAGGAAGCCTTATACTAAATCAAATTCTCAGGAGACAATTTCTGTAGCATATCCCTTCTGGAAAGATCTAATCCCAATAGAAAGGAAAGATCTTTTTACAAAGTGCTCATCACTCACTTAAAACTTAAGAGAATTTATGGCACTCTGGTGACCTGAGGGTCCAGGGCTACACATCTGGCCTTGGCATAATTTACACTCCAATAGAGAGATTGGTGTTGCCTGCAACCAACTGCAGTAAAGTCTGCTAAGGACTACTTGTCATGTATATGACTAAAGAGAGAGAACATAGGGATGTGCCTTCGCAGCTTTGTGGAAGACACAGAGGGTCACTCAAGTGACTATGGCAGCAGAGACCAAGCCACATGGAAGGATCAACAGGTGGCTTGCTTGTAGAATGGCAGAAAGAAGCCAGAGAGCAATGGGGGTGCCTTTAGGGGTTGGAATAAAGAGCCAGGGCTTTGAGGTCTTGCCTACCAACAAGGAGGAAGAAAAGTAGCTCATCCTTTAGACCTGTATTTAAGTGAGCTCATTTTGAGGCAAGGCCCCCATCCTTGACATTATGACCCTGGGCTATGTACTTTAGGAATGATCTACATCACCTTCTAAGAGACTAACTGTAGACACCTCACATTGTCAGGTAGGGAGCAGAATCACAAGAGAGGCCGTCTAAGCAGCCAAGAACTATCATGATCACAGGCTGTGAGCAGGGCAGACAATGTTTGCACACTGCACTAAATCTCTTTAGACTACTAAAGAAGGAATCACCATGCTGGACTTACACATTCATTGGGAGCAGCCATTATGATACTGGAAGGTCCAGAGGTGAGGAATGCAAGGCAGGAAGGGTGAGATGGACACAAGAATGAGAGTCTGCTTACAGGCAGATGCCTGGGGGCTGCATCATAGGTCAGCTCTCCTCCATGAGACTAGTGATCACCAGTTACTCCTTCCTACCTACCCATTGCCCAGGTAGAACACCTCCTACAAAGATTTGAATGGAAGTCAAATGCCAGGAAGCCTCATCAGAGAAAGAGGGGGAGAGGGGGGTAAAGCTGGTAAGAGGAAGGAGTCTATAACATGCCCTGAAGAGCAGCTTACTGCTGTGTGTGACTGTGCCTTTGTCACAGTGGAGACTTCTGTGTGACTACACAAAAGGGTAAGGTAGCTGATACATTCCTTCTGTCACTGGTTGCAGGCCACTCCCAAGGTACAAACTCCCCAGCATGCCCAGACTTCCCACAAGCCTGCTCATGTGCCAATCGGTAGTTAATGCCAGAGTCTGAGATACTTATGATGGGAAAAACCACTGGCAAACACAGAGAGGGGAAGAGCTGGACATGAGAGGGGCATCAGTGATGTCTGCCACCCCTGTTCAGCTTTTATTTATTTATTTTTAGACAGGGTCTTGCTATGTAGCTCTGGCTAGACTGACTGGAACTTGCTATATCAACCAGGCTGGCCTAGAATTCACAGAGATCTGCCTGCTTCTGCCTCCTAAGTGCTGGGATTAAGGGTGTGTGGTAGAATGCCCTGTCATAGGTTTAAACCGCCCTGCAGGGTAGCAGCCACAATGCTTGGCAACACAGGGAAGGATAAACAAGGCTAACCCCAAGCTGCTGCTCCCACTGATGATGGCTCTGGTGGGTAGGACTTTCCGTCCCCCTGAGTGGTAGCTTTGCTTTGTTTCATTGGCTGCCCTTTAGCCATAGGTTCTTCATCCTCCCCTAATTTCCTAAAGAATTGTCAGCTCTCCATCTTGTTCCATATCTGGAACAGCATATGACCAGGCTATACCAGTCAGAAACTCCCTCCCTGCTATGGAAATTGACTTGAGCTGAATGGCAGGTTGAATGGCTCTTCCTTATGGGTCAAGCAGCCTCTAGCCCCCAAGCTGTCTGTTAACACAGCCTCCTCAGCTTCCCTGTGATTCCCGGGATCCCCTGCCTCTTTCTATAACTCTGTTTTCTTTTCTTACTTATTAGCTTGCCATCAAAGACCCCAGATGGAGTCCTACTTCCATGCTAATTTGAGAAGATGCTTCCTCTGTTGAGACTCCCTTCCCATGTGTCTCTAGGCTGTAGTGAGGTGAAATTTAAAACCACCAGCACAAGGGTTTGACACAGGGCCTCATCAGGATTAGTTACGTAACTCTACCAGTTTGCTGGCCTGGTGAGAGCCAGATTTTAAAAAGCAGTCTTGTCAATTCCCTTCTGAGAGACAAATCCATACCACTTCAACCCTCTCCACAAAGGCAGGACAATGACAAGGGGCTGGAGTCTTAGCAATGGTACAAACTTGTCCTGAAGAAGCCCATCACCATTTCTTTGTGGTATCTGCTGACTTGCAAAGCCCCTCTCTACCAGGGACCTCCCAGCAACCACATTAGGCTCAGATTGGTGCATTGACCAACCCTCACCAGAGAACCTTCTTGCAATAGATGGGTGTGTGGAGGTTGGTTTTGATGCTTTAAACTGGAATCTGTGTGGGAACCCTGAAGGTTCTGTTCCCCAATTGGTTCTTGATTGATCAACAAAGGCCAATGGCTGAGTGGAAGAGGTGGGACTTCCAGGTTCCCACTGGAGGCTTGGAGATGAAGAAAAGGAAAGGAAATTGCCATGCTTCAGAGGGAGGGAAAGCCACCAGCTATTTGAGTTCTCAGGTGGAGTGGCCATTGGTCTCTTCCCCAACTGGGCCTGGAGTAGCAGGGGGAAGTTAGAAAAGCAACTAAACTGTAGGCTGATTTAGGGTGCTGAGCAAGGAGAAGGTAACCAGGCAACTAAGTTGAGGAAGGATTTACAGGTGGGAGTGAAGATAAGGGCAGGCTATTCACAGGAAGTTTAGAAGTGTTCAGCCATTGAGCAACATGGGAACTAACACAGAGACCCATAGTTGAACAGTGTGCAGAGAGGAGGAGACTTTGAAGCACTAAAAGGGATGTCTTCATCAAAGCCCTCTTCTCAGGGGTCAGGGGGTCAATATGGAAGAGGAGGCAGAAAGACTTCTAAGAGCCAGGGATGGGCAACCAAGGAAACAGAGTTTTACAGACACAACAGCACTGATATTATGTGGACAACATCTACAACCCCTGCACGGGCTCAAACCAGACAATATCCCAGCACTGAGAAAGGGAAAGGGACTCCAATCTCATGCTAACTGAGAAGTTATCCTTAACTGATACCTTCCAAGAAAGGGAAACTCAGTTTTCTCCAGTGAATGTCAGTGGGTACATCAACAACACTCCAAGACAGGACCCATGCCTGAGAGTGGCCAAAACAAAACGGACTTTTTTTTTTTATGGGATCTTGGTTTTATTTGATTTTTCCTTTAATATTTTTGTCTTGTTTTTGTTTGCTTGTTTTGATTTTCAATTTTTGTTTTGTTTTTGGAGAAGGAGAGAGAAAAAAGAAAACAAGAAGTTGGATAGGTAAAGGAGGTGGAACCTGGAAGGGATGGAGCCTGGAGGGAGGTGGAGCCTGGAAGGAACTGAGGGTGGAGAAAACATGATAAAAATATATTGTATGAAAAAAATGTTTTTTGAAGATCTTAAAGACATTTCCCCAGCCTGGTTTTCAATTGGCACACTGTAGAAGAGGTGGAAAGTCCTACCAGCCAGCAAAATGATGTCCTTATTACTAGATTCTTCTGACTCAGCCTGACTGCATTTCAAACTCTGAAGTCCCATTGCATGGTGTTTTCTGAAGTCCCTTTATTGTGAATTGTTGTTTGTCTTAATGCTTTTGTTAGATGGGAAGCTCTCAGAGATAGGAGAGTGTCTCTAGCTCAAATACAGTCAAGACAAGTTACTTAGACTTCCAAGTTACTTATATATCTGTAAGGACAAGAGTCAAGGTCTGCTAGTTTGAGAAATATTAAAGGAGTTGCTCAGACTAACCAAAAAATAAGAGGCTGCCTCAGGAGCTCTATCTCTAGCACCCAAATAAAAATTATAAATATACGAGTAAATCCAGTGACTGATGGGGAGACAGTCAGGAAGCCTGAACAAGCTTCTTTTTTGTATTTTGTCTGGACACCTTCAAGTTCAGACAAGAGTTTATGGACATGCTCGCCAAACTGGCTGACAACCTAGAAAAGAAAAAAGTTCACTGCAATAGATTTGGCTCTCACAGTAAAGATGGAATTTTTATACATTCTCCTAATTGCTACTTTTAACACCTTTTCTTAAACCCAGCAACAAGGAACCAATGACGTCCAATGGTGACAGCCCAAACTTGCAGCAGACGGGCTCATCCTGCCCCCAAATTAGAGGTGACTGGTTCTGCCTCCTCAGCCCTGCTGTCCTGAGATCCCAGGGAGTACACATCCTCAGTGTGCATCAGAAAAAAAGCTCTGTCATCTCCCCCACTCCAGGGAAAAAGGAGATGCTGGCAAAGGAGTACACAATGTCTACTGAATGATATCCAAGGGTCTACTGAATGGTGCCCAAGAAAGTGTGTTGGTCTCCCAGGGTCCCAGGAGATTGTCAGACCACATAATCCAACAGTTCCTAGTGTGTGTGGGGGGGGGGGGTCTTTTTTCCTTTTCTTTTCTTTAATTTGGTCAGGCAGGTATGGTCTTGGTTCTAGATAAACAACACTACCTAATGCCATTTCTTCAAGGTTATCACTGGCTTAGCTCCTCCAAGTGCTCTGGTCAAGGCCAAGGATGTGACTCAACTGGCTTGCCTGCCATCCACACAGCCCTGGCTAATTCTCAGCACCACGTAAAACTGGGCAAGGTAGCACGTAACTGTAATGCCAGCACCTGGGAGGTGGAGGTAGCTGAAGTTTGTCATGTCTGTCTACCTAGTAAGACATTACTATTGAGGTCTAGAACTCAATCCACAGTCAGTGAGACGGACACCGCAACTTCAGCTACATATGACAACCGGAGGTCAACCTCCGGAACCCACACGGCAGAGGCAGAGAACTGACTCCACAGGCTAGCCTCTCACCTCCATGAATGCACTACTGCATGCATGAACACCAGGAAGTTATTTGTAATTGATACCTTTTGAGAAAGGGGAAATGGGTTTTCTCCAGTGAATGTCAGTGGGTACATCAACGACACTCCATGGCAGGACCCATGCCTGAGAGTGGCCAAAACAAAATGGACTCCATGGGTTTTTTGGGGTTTTTGTTTTTTGTTTTTGTTTTTGTTCTTGTTTTCCTGTGGGATCTTGGTTTTATTTGCTTTTTGCTTTGGTATTTTTGTCTTGTATTTTGTTTGTTTGTTTTGATTTTATTTTTTGAACTACAAATAAACAAAGACATAAACATAATCGTTTGGTCATATCTGAAGATATAACATTCAATGCCAAGCCACCAAACTGCTGTTAATCATGGATGCTGCCCAAAATAAATCTCTTAAAACCTAGGCTGGCTTAGTCAGGATCCAGGTTCTGTCATCCCACTGTAGGGAATGTTACAGCTTAACTCTTTTGCCTTCTGAAAACTTGATCATTCTAATCTATGCATCAGCAAGCTAATCACAGGTAAAAGGAGAGACCGGACAGAGGGAAGGTGTCATCGCCTGAAGGATGGGAGATCCCACACATTCTGTTGTTGGAAACTGTCGATGTGATGGAGATGCAGGCATATGAACCTGACCTTCCTGAGGAACCCAAGGAATTCTCAGATCTACATGGGACCTAAGTTCCAAGCCCTGCTGCTACTGTGGGCTAGAAGGGCTCGGTGGATCTTGTAAAGGCATTTCCACCTACCTCTCTTGTCCCTGTTTCTAGGAGAATAAAGGCTATGCTGTACCTTCATCTATTTCATGGGGTCCTTTGATCTTTAAAAACTGTGTGGTGGGGGTGTGGATGGGGATGCTGACTGATGCTTTGGACTCTTCAGGGAACGACCTATTTCCTCCTCTTCAGGCTTGAGAAAACAGTTTTCAGGTTATGGTCGAACACAAATCTTGCAAAAAGTAGAACTCTCCATTTCAATCTCATTGAGTTTCTCATACAAGACTGAGGAGAGTCTAAATGGGTTATGGCCACTTTGAAAAACTGCTAGTGGTATCTAGTAAGAAAAGATAAATGTTTGCACACCCTTTTCACTCTCGTGTACCTACGCAAGAAAATGCACAAATGTATTCAGCACAAGACTCCTATGAAAATGTTCATCTCCTGTAATTCACACAAGAGCTTAAAACTGTAAAAATCCATTTCAGCATGGATCCCCCACAGACTAGATCAGTAAATCACAATGTGTTCACATGAGATTGCCAGACAGCCTCTGACTTCCTCAAACATGAGTGCAAATGAAAGGAGCTACATGCAAAAGTATTGTATTTGTCTAAACTATGTAACTCACAAGATTGCAGTTATACTGGGATTGGGGTTGAGGGCTAGAGAGTGGGGGGTGATGTTTGCACAAGAGTGTTTCGACTGCAAAGTTGAATTAGATATTTATGATATGTGTATTGTCAATCCTGGTGGTATATGCTTTTAATTCCAGTGCATGGAATGTAGAAGCAGGTGGATCTCTATGAGTTTGAGGCTAGCCTGGTCTATTGTGTGAGTTCCAATCCAGACTACACTGTAAGACCGTAACTAAAAATAAATGTTGAAATCAACCCTGAGAATATTTATCTAATGTGTCCCTGATGACTGTCTCCATGGAGAAGCTGAAATTTCTAAAAGTATCTTTTCCTTTCCAAGATGCTGGGACAGGTTCCTGCTCTGCAACTGCTGGACGATGATCTTTTCCTTCCTGAAACCAGCCAAGTCCAGTAGGTAGATTGTACAAAAGCTTCATGAGTGACAAACCCATTTCAGCATGTCTTCCAAGATGGAGAATGCTGCCTCCCGGTCCAGAGGATCTTTGTCTTCAGAAACACGCCTTGTAGCAGCTCAGAGTGAAATGTTGCCCTTGCTGTGAGCATTATTGCTATGCTGATGGATGTTCACAGAAGTGGTGGCAAGAAAATGATACATGGTACAGCATCTGGATAAAGCACAGACCACCATGCATGCTTCTTAGTGATTTGGTTTCTCTCTCTCTCTCTCTCTCTCTCTCTCTCTCCTCCTCTCTCTCTCT
>NW_022196913.1:76120375-76132628 GCF_008632895.1 Mastomys coucha | reverse complement strand
CTCTCTCTCTCTCTCTCTCTCTCTCTCTCCTCCTCTCTCTCTCTCCCTCTCTCTCTCTCTCTCTCTCTGTGTGTGTGTATATGTGTTGTCCAGACATGGACAGCTGTAGTTGGCATTGAGCCACTCAGTGTGGGTGCTAGAATAGTATATGGGCCCCTGTACATGGGTGCTAGAGTTCTTAACTGCAGAGCTATTTCTCCAACATCCCCTTTTCAAGTGTGCTTTAAAAAAAAAATTCTTAAAATGACTTTAGTTTTGGACTGGGAAATAAGTCAGTGGTAAGATACTTGCCTTAGCATGCTCAAGACCCTGAGTTCCATCCCCCTAACACCAGTAGGGAGAGGTACGTGTTCTTAAGTCAATCAATTTAGAGAAGTATGAAGATGAAATCAACATAAAAGTAAAGGTCACCCCTCCTACCACTTTCCCATGTTGCCTTTCAGTGAATACCCTTCTAGCAATCCCTGAGGCATGGATAGGAACTGTTTTGTAAACTTTGGTGTCAATGGAAACAAAAAGCAAATTTAAAAAGCAATCACATTGTTACCCCAGACTCCAATCTCTTAAAGAGAAACTTCAGGGGGCTGTAAATGGCCTCTTTCTGGTCCTGCCTTTGATGAGATGAGTGTTCTGATAAGGACATAGTTGAGATTCTAGGGCAGAGGCCCTTCTGATGTTGCAGCCACCTGAGGGGTGGGGGTGGGGGTGGGCAGATGGAAGGAAGGGCAGCTTACTTGCCCTGGGGAGTTTTTGAGAGAGGGGTTCACAGAATGAAAGCAGAGAGCAACACATCGCCAATCAGTAAGTCCCTAGTGGGCTGAGCAGATGGACAAACAGGAAAGGACAATGAGGACTGGACAACTTGGTCCCTGGTCTCAGACTTCACCAGAGGGAGCAGCGTGCCTGGGCCTAAACGCTCTTCCATAACCTCCATTTCTCCAGTAACTGTGAGGAGGAGAAACCTTCGTCACAGGTTATATGTCCCTTCCAGGGTTCTGTTGTTGGAAGCTGAACATAAACATAAGTCCTGTTGGTTGCATGGCTCCTTCTCCAATTGGTTTCCCACAGTTTTCCCAAATCCATAAATCATAAATCAATATAATAATCATGGGGAAGGTTAATGAAGTGTGGTGGCCCTGCCGACCAGGGCAACTGGCTTCATCACTGACCATCCAAGGAGTCACAGATGCTCTGGCACCAAGTAGGATACAGGAGCATCTCCCTGACATCAAACTTTATCAAGTGTCAGGGTGTTCAGACTTTAGCTACCTCAACAGAAAGCTCTCAGAGGCAGGCAAGTGCCTGATGCTGAGGTTAGCATCCTCTGTCCCTGGTTAATATCAGAGAACAAACTAAGCATTGGCAGCTCACAGTTTTGAGTACATGTGCTCTACCTGGCCCATGAGATTCACATACACCAGCCTGTTTGGTACTCATAAGTCTATGAGTCGGATATTGGTACCATCATAAGTCACATATTATAGATGAAGAAACGGAAGCAAAGCGCAGCAGTTACATTACTAAGAGCTAGTGTGCAAGGTACCACAGGGTCCCTGAGAAAAGGGCCCCGTGCCAAACATCTGCCCATGAATAAGGGGTGGGGGTGGGGCAATTAAAGTCAGAAGAGAGACCAGGTTTCTTTGCAATAGGTCAAGGATCCTCACTGTAAGAACAAGATTAGTTCAGTTGACTCCAGAAAGTCATAGCACATCTCAGTTTACCACCCGTTAATATATGTTGGATGTTGACCTCCTGACCTTTCACCAGAGCATGTACTCAGGTTCAGAAAGTGTAAGAAAAGTGAAGATGAGTATTCGTATCTGTCCATGGGTATGTGTAAAGGCCTGTGGAAGTGTGAACGTGTGGGTTGTGTGAGTGGGACATTTGGAATTATGTGTGTGATGTTATGTGTGCATGAGTGTGTGCATGAATTCGCTGAGGGTGGATGTGTAAGTGTGTGGAGTGTATGGATATAAAATTGTGTGACTACATGAGTATGCATACATGTAAGAATGTGTGTACGCGCTCACATGTGTACAAAGGCATGGGTACATATGGTCTAAGTGTAGGTTTGTGTATACATATGTACCTATTTGTAAATCGAATGCATGGGAGTGTATGTGCATGTTACTGCGTGTGTGCCATATGAATTCAACCCTCTGACAAGCTTAAGGGAGTTATCCAAGAGCAGTTCTGACACAGAAGACGAGAGACCACCTTTCCACACTGCTCAAAAGCTGTCAGTTGACTGTGAGCAAGCCGCTCACCACATCTACCCTTAACACCCCATGGCTAGTGCCTGACTTGGGGTCTAGTGAGATTCCCTTTCTCATAGATGGGTGGCAAAGAGCAGTGTTCTGTCACACAGAAAGCTGAGGTGTGGCTAGAAACATTGGGTTTGGAACCATACGGGATCTGCATTCAGAATTAATGTTCTGCCTGCAGTCTCTACAGGACTGTGAGAAGCCACATCATGTCTCTGGCCCTCCCTTTCCCTAGCAACCTACATCAATAATAAATGACGTAATAAATAAGTTTCGTCCTGATAAATGAAGAAAATCTTTTTTCAATGTTTCTTTTTTTCAAAAATGCCGTTTTGTTGCCTAATCCACAGTGAAACCGGGCTTCGTGGGAGGTTTGTAGGTGGTCTGTGGCCCATCTTAATGACCCATTAGGCGGCCCCTTTGGAAGCCATTGACAAATAAAGCCCTGGGGTCACAAAGAGTTAACGCACTAGACCCAGGACAGCACAGCAGAGTTCAGCCTTGTGTTCTTCAAGAGGGACCAGGAAAAAGTACCTGTTACGCAACAACCCTCCGCTGCTAGCTGAAAATACCGGCTAGAGCGAATAAGGCCTGTTTAAAAGTGAAATAGTACCCTGTGTCAGCTGCTAGCCTGACTCTTCTAGGGTCTGAAGTGAAATAAAGAAAGGCCGCCTCAGCAGGGAGGCCGCGGTGGCGTTGGGGGCAAGCCAGGCGGATTAGGAACGCAGTGGCCGCCAGGCCACCTGCCCGGGAGGCGGGACCCGAGTCAATAAAGCCACTAAGCAAACAGTCGTGCTCAGTTTGTTCAGTAGTTGAGGCTTGCGGGCCGTGGCGCGCTGGAAGCCGGCACACATCCTCCGTTAAATCCGAGCCCAGCTCCCAGCTTTGTTTACACGGCTCGTCTCACCGCAAGATGGCGGCCCGCGGGGTGCGGGGCAGCCTCCGGCGAGCGGCCGTGGGCAGGGGGCTGCACCCCGGGGCGGCTCCCCTGTCTGCATCCTCTCACACAGCCACACTGGAGGTCTGTTATCTTGATGAAACAAGGCTGCACGGAGAGAATAAGGACTTTGGGGTGGGGCTCTTTAGCCTCAGTCACTGGTGGGAAAGTAGGTTCTAATGTGGGCAGGGGCCTGAAAGAAGGATGGCTGCGCGTCTGGGCCAGAGATCCCTGAACATCTTCCAAGCAGGGCTCGGTGCTCGAGCAGCAAAAGTTATTTAGAAGCGAAACAGGTTTGAATGAAAGCAGTTTGGGGATGTCTCTGTCTTAAGTGTGGATGGTGAGATGCGTTAATGAGCGAGCTGTGTTAGTGACTTGGTTACTGTGAAAACATTTCTGAGGGGTGGAGGGGGTGATTCTCAGGATAACCTGCCCTGTATAACATTTTATGTTTTGGAAGTGGTAAGAGCTGAGAAGAAAGCAGATAGGTGCTATAATCATGTGCACCGGCTATTTTGCTGGTGCATGCATTTGTCTCTCATCTCTGCAACAGGAAGTTTTGCTGGGTCCAGCATGTTGGCTCATGCCTGAAATCCTAGCACGCAGGAGGCTGAGGCAGGAGGATGGCCATGAATTCAAGGTCTGCCTGGGTTACATAGTGAGACTTTGTTAAACAAAACAAAACAAACAAACAACAACAACAGCAAATAAAGTTAAAGGGACAGTGGCGCTTCTGTGACGTCAGTATTAACCAGGCCTAAGAGCCTCCACATTGTCTGCTTTAAAATTTCTCCTGGGGGGTGGTGGCTCACACTTTTAATCCTAGCACTCATGATATCTGATTTTGAGGCCAACCTGGTCTACAGAGCAAGTTTCAGGGCAGCCAGGGCTACATAGAGAAACCCTGTCTCGAAAAACAAGTAAACAAACAAAAACCTCCAAATCTCCTCTTCTTTCCTCAAGAACTAGAATTCCTTCTCAGCTGCGATTTTAATCAGGGAGCTAGGGGTGCCCTCGTGTGACCTTTGTCAATACTTCGAGACATGCTTAATGGTTGCAAGCAAGGCTGGAGTGCTACTGTAGGTGGGGATCCGAGTAGCGGCTGAACATCTGACAGTGTACAGCGCCCCACATCAAAGAAGTCTCCAGCCCCAAATGTCAACAGTGCTGAGGTTAACCTGTACTTTTATGTCATAACGCCATTGAAAAGCATCTATTTAACTAAGTCACAATATGGTCTGAATGGCTGACAGTCTTCACAGAAACCTTCTAGGGCAAGTTGATTTTAAAAGAGGTTTCTATTTGTCTGAGAGCTCTAAATCAATCTCAATCTCCCTGTCTCTCTCTCTCTCCCCCGTCACACACACAGAGTTGTGTTGGGGAGGCCCCCAGTTTTTCCTCTTGGGTTGCTATGACATCCACCTACTCCATGGCTGAGGGTGGGCCAGTCCTGCCAAGTACTCCTTGGGAAGGCTGAAGTGAAGACGCTGGTGTGAAGTCTCCACCTATCTGCAGTTCCTGGAAGCACAAATCCTGATGAATGAGCCATTTTAATCCACATCACCAAATGATGGGGAAAATTCTTTAAGGATGGACAACTGCCTGTGTTAGGTCACAGCTTCTTAATCCCTGTGACAATTACAAACCCCCAGGAGGCCTAACAGTTTGCAATGCCCAGGTCGAGACCCTAGACTTGTAACAAGAACCTTTACTGCTGACACCATCCATCAGTGTATAAGTTAATTTTTTTCTGCAGGGTAACATACACATACAATGTGCACATGTCTCTAGCAAGCCCACATCTGAGTGTAGTCTCAACAGAGCTCCATGCTCACAATAGTCACAGTAGCTGAAAGCGCCATGCATCCATCAGTATAGACACAAATGAATGGAATGTGGTGTAGACACACACAGAATAGCACTCAGCCTTACAAAGGGAATTCCAATGCTTGCTAAAACAGGCAAAGCATCGTGTTAAGGAAAATAAACAGCAATAAAGAGACAGCTAGTATAAGCTCCCATTTCTAAGAGAAACCTAGTCAAATTCAGGTTTGATTAGGAGATAGAAAGAGCAAGAGCTGGGGACAGGTGGGGCTGATAAATTCATAAAGTGCTGGCTTCGCATAGTGGCTTAAGCTCATTCACTATTCCTAAGCCTCACACTTAGAATGGTGTGTTAATTTGTTTGTTTGTTTGCTTGCTCGCTTGCTTAAGATGGATTCTTACTATATAGCCCTGGCTGGCCTACATAGTAGATATAACTATGTATACCAGGTTGGCTTCCAAATCACAGAAATCCACCTGCCTCTACTCCTAAATGATGGGATTAAAGGATGCACAACCATACCCAGTCAAGATGGTGTATTATTTAAAAGTATATATGGGGCTGGAGAGCTGGCTCAGCAGTTAAGATTTCCAGTTGTTTTCAAAAGACATGGGCTTGTTTCCCAGAATCCTCAGGGCAGTTTATAACCATCTGGAACTACAATTTCAGGGTATCTGATGCCCTATTCTGGCCTCTGTAGGAACCAGGCATGCACATGGTATACAAACATGCATGGAAAAAAACACTCATACATGTAAAATAAAAATAAAGCTTTTTAAAAAGGCAGACTCAGAGCTGGACAAATGGCTCAGCAGTTAAGAGTACTGGCTCTTCTTTCAGAGAACCTGTATTCAGTTCCTGGCATCATCATGGCAGCTCACAACTGTCTGTAACTCCAGTTCCAAGGGATTTGACACACAGATAGACATGTAGGCAAAACATCAAGGTACATAAAGACAAATAAATAAATCATTAAAAAAAAAAAAAAAGACAGACTCACCAAGTTTGGCGGTGTGCAGCTCTAGTCCCAGCACTTGAGAGGCAGAGGCAGCTAGATCTCTGTCCAAGTTCAACCTAGTCTACAAAGCTCCTATTTTATATAACAATCATTCACAGTTCCAACAGAATTAGAGGTGCTTTAGTATATATTTTCTGTCTGCTAGAGATAGGATCTCATGTAACATTTGAAAGATGTTCCAGCATCTCAAGCCTCACAGAGTCCCAAAGTCACCAGTATCATGGTGAATGTAGCTGCCATAAAATTGTCATTAACATTGATCTTATGTTACTATAACAAAATACCTGAAGCTGAAAACTTTAAAAATAAAAAAGGTAACCAGGCATGCTGGCACATGCCTTTAATCCCTGCTCTCAGGAGCCAGAGGCAGGAGTTTCCTGAGTTTGTGCGCAGCCTGATCTACATAATGAGATTCAGAACAACCAGGGCTACCCAGGGAAACCCTGTCTCAGAACAGACAAAGAAAACAAAACAAAAACAAAACAAACAAACAAAAAAGATTTTCCACACCTCAGATTTTAAGCTCCAAGAACCTAGCACTACATCTATTCAGCTTCAGTGACGGTTCTTTAGCTACAGTGACGGTTCGGTTCTTTAGCTACATTATAAGATAAATGATATCATTAAACAAGAGAGATTACCTGGTGAGTTAGGGGACAGGAGAGGGCTGAGGGAAAGCCATGTTACTTTAGGGTTCCTTGAGAGCTACAGTAACTGTTCTGGAAATGGACCTCCAGTGACCTAAGTCCCACCTCTTAAATCCTCTGCCATCAAACCTACAAGTCACAACTCTTGGAGGAACACATTCCGTCTACATTCAAGCCACAAACACCTTTGTCATGATGAGAAGAGGTGGCTGCCGTGGATTTTTACAGGACAATCTCTCTCCTCGTGGCATTTCCCAGGCACAGATTCCTCCCATCAGGACCACAAAGAGCCTTTCTGTTCTTGTTCCATAGAATCAACAAAATCTTGTCTGTGTCCAGCCAGGAAAGGGAGGAACCTTGTAGTGTATTTATGAGCTTACTCAGTGTCTCTCAGAAGGAGCCATGTTGTCTCGTCTTGGCAAACATGAAAATGGCTGAGAGGAAGCAAATTAACATTGCTGTGAGAACATCAAAATTCTCTGACATTTCAGAGTTGACATTTTCAGCCTCAACCTTTTTATGGCAAGATATTTATCATTTATTAAGTCTGGGATTAGGAATTTTCCTCCCTAGAGATGAATGCTATTTGTAGTCTGCAAAGGTGGCTATTGCCTGAATGTTGAATAATCCTTGAATGTTTCTCTAGGCACCAGGACATATTGAATTAAATAATATTATTATGCTTCCCACAGCTATTATGCCAGACTGCACCCCATATATATCCACATAAAATAAAAGGTCCCCATACGTTTCTGAAGTGAAAAATCTTATGTGACTTTTAAAATATTCACACATTAAATCTGAATAAAATTGATGTGATCAGAAACATTCATTTTGGATGTAAAGGTGATGGTGTCATGGATCAGGAGACTAAGGGGAAGTTTTAGAAGGAGAAAAGCCACTATATTTCTTCTGGGAAAAATATTCCGAAGGACACATTTCTGGGTGTTACTTTGTCTATGTGGCTGTGTTATGTGGATCCTATTCAGCCCCTGCTCAGGTTAGGCAGTGTGTGCCGGAGGGAAGCTTTCAGACTTCAGAATAGAAGCACAGATGGTATAGATGGAATGGATGGCGTAGATGGACATGGATGGTGTACATGGACACAGATGGCATAGAAGGACACGGATGGTATAGAAGGACCCTCTCCAACACTCAGTCCAGATTTATGGACACGGATGGCGTAGACGGACATGGATGGTGTAGATGGACCCTCTCCAACACTCAGTCCAGATTTATTCCATATTTACCTCCATTCAAAGCCAGCAAGCAGGGAAGTACTCACATGACCCTCCACATGTACCATGTACACAGCATACCAGGAGATCCAAACAGACTCAGAGCTGAGCGGAAGACACGTTACACATGGGATTCCATGCCTTTCTTCCTCGTCAATCCTGGTTATGACTCTTTTACTAGTAAAATTTTTTTCTTACCTAATTTCTCTTTTTCCCTTTGATGTTTAGATACAAAAGAACTGGAAATGATCACAGATCAAAGCGGTCATATGATTAAAAATTATTTGTGTGTATGTGTGTGTGTGTGCATGCACACATGCTTGTACACACATGGGTAAGAGTGCCTGATGCTCGAGTGCACATCGGAGAACAACTGTGGATATCATTCGTCAGACACTTTTCACCTTCTGTTTGAGACAAGGTCTCTCTTAGCCCCAAAACTTTTCAAAGGAAGGTGATGTGGACTTCCAGGTTTACCCCTGTCTCTGACTCCCATCTCATCATTGCTGGGAACGCATGCAAGTGCTATAGAGCCCATCATTTTACATCAATTTTGGAGACCTGAATGCAAATCCTCAGGTGCACGAGGCACGTGCTTTACTAACTGGACTGTCTCTCTAGTCCATGTTTTTTTTTTAGGGGGGTAGATCTCTCAATGTAGTCCAGGTTGGCCTAGAACTCACAATTCTCCTATTTCAGCCTCAAGAGAATTACAGATGTTATGTCTCAACACCCTGAGATCAGATGGTTTTAGGGACTAGTTTCACTGTAAGATGGCCACAGATATCTTTCTAGTTCTCGTGATGGAGCAGGTGGGCAGACAAATGAGCAAATGCTTCTACCTCTGTCATGGTCCAGTGAGAACGTAATGAGTGTTGTAGATCCTGCCCTCCCTTAGCACACAAGCTCCTCCGCACTGTGTGTCTGTATTCTGCAGACAGGCTCCCTAGTCTGGCTTGTCTATTGGGTTATTTTCTCACAGCATGACCAGGTCAGTCAAGCTTGAAGAGATGTCATGCCAATCCAGGGCCTGTCCCTGGGCATTTCCTACTGTGGTCTCAGTACTCAGGGCTCAGTCTGTGGTATTTTGACAAATATTTAATAGTAGGCATTGCCTGGGGCTAGAGAGTTGGCTCAGTAGTTAAGAGCACTGGCTGCTCTTATAAAGGACCCAGGTTCAACTCCCAGCATTTACATGGCAGCTCACAATGGTCTGTAACTCCAGTTCCAGGGGATCTGACACCCTCACACACACTTACAAGCAGACAGGACACCAAAGTAAAAATAAATAAATAAACAAATAAATAACCAAAAGCAGTAGGCTTTCCCAAAAGTAACGCACTGCTGGTTCTCTTGGTGCCAACAGCATCACCAACACCATCACCAAGTTATTCAACGTGGAGGTGGGAAGAGATTTACAAAATGAGTTCTAACAGGGGCTGGTTCAGAATCCTGTGTTAATGCTGCACCCAGCTTCTGGCAGCCATGGCCTAGCAAGCAGAGGTTTACAGGCCAAACTAATGATGACTTGGATGAGCAAAAACAAACAAACAAGCAAAACACTTGGGAGAGATGGAAAATCTCAGGGCCATGGCTCCTGTTTTATCATCCACCCCAGGGGGAACCAAACACAGTTTCAGGGAACCTGCAGCCCCTGGATGCTGTTAATGATGTCCACCACCAACAGTCACAGGCCAGGAGGTAGAACATGGTGTGCAGATAGGGGAGAGATGGCGTCAGACATAGAGCAATTGCTTTTTATTTAAAGTAAGCTAAAGTAACTAGTCATGGGGGAGAAGATGAATATAGAGTCCTACCCAGACTCACACACAGTGAAGGAAAAGGAGAGAGATTAAGCAAACCTCACCTTAAATTTACAAGTAGAGGACGCCAAATGTATCCGGTGTTCATTTTCCTACATAAACCACAGCCAGATTAGCAGTGTGGTGAGGCCTGTCATCCCAGAACTTGGGAGGTGGAGGCAGGAGGATCAGAAGTTTAAGGTCATTTTAGATTACTTAGCAAGTTCAAGGCCAGCCTATGTTACACGAGACTCTATGAAGATAAATAAAAGAAGGGAAAAAAGAAGGAAGGAGGAAAAAAAAGTTATGGACAAATTGTTCTGAGACAGGGTCTCATCCATAGCTGAAGATGACCTTGGATTCACAGCAGTGTTCCAGAATCAGCCTTCCAAGTGCTGGGATTGCACGTGAGAGCCACCACCCTGGATCTAGGGTTAGCGGACCTGTATCATAAACCACAGGGTGAGCATCAGTCTTAGTAATTTTATGTATGTGGTGGAGGTGCTCGTAATCTTAGCATAGAAGAACAGTAAAGCCAGGTATTGCAGCATACAACTGTTTGAATTGCATCCCCATAAAGTCAGTCCTGAACTTGAAAGGGTCCCGTAGTGCTGAAACAGCCAGGGATCAAGGGGTCACCAGGGGTCGCCCCAGGGTTGCCTCGGCTTCAAAGGGTGTTGCAAGCACTTGGTGGGCATTCAGCTCCAGTACAGTATCTAGACTCAAGCAGGCTGAAGAACATTTTACAAGGGAAAAATGGCCAAACACGGTAAATATGTTGTGACCCCAGCACTCTAGAGGCTGGGGTAGAGTGTCAAGAGTTCAAGTACAGTGTGAACTGTGACGAGACCTTTCTCAAACAAAACAAAATAAAACAACAATAACAACCAAAAACATGTTAAAATAAAATTGGAAAGAGAAAGAACATGCTATTAAAGGCAAGTGTGGGTTCATGTATGTATGTGTATGGTGTAGGTGGTATGTGAGGTGTGTTTGTATGTATGTCTCTGTGTGTCTGTGTCTGTGTATGTGGTGTGTGTAGGGTTCATGTGTATATGTGTGTGTTTTGTGTGTGAGTGTTGTGTGTGTATGTGGTGTGTGTAGGATGTATGTGAGGTGTTCATGTGTCTACGTGTGTGTTGTGTGTGTATGTGTGTGGTGTGTGGTATGTGTGTGCAGTGTTACTGTATGTGGTATATGGTATGTGTGCATATGTGTAGTATATGTGTGTGGTGTGTGTGTGTGTGTATGTGTGTGGTATGTGTGGTATGTATTTATGTGTGTGTATGTGTGTGTGCGTGTGTGCTGTGTGTACATGTGTGTGGTATATGTGTGTGTGGTGTGATGTAGTGTCCTGTGAGAGTATATGCCTGTGTATGTGTGTATTATTTACTGTGAATCTAAATAAATTTAAGAGTTCAAGTACAGTGTGAACTGTGATGAGACCTTTCTCAAACAAACAAAATAGAACAACAATAACAACAAAAAATATGTTAAAATAAAATTGGGAAGAAAGAATATGCTATAAATGCAAGTGTGTGTTCATGTATGTGTGTGTGGTATGTGAGGTGTGTTTGTATGTATGTCTCTGTGTATCTGTGTATGTGGTGTGTGTGGTATGTGTGTGTGGTGTGTGTGGTGTTCATATGTATATGGTATGTGTGTGTGTATGAATGTGTGTGATGTGTGTGGTGTATGTATAGTGTGTGTGTGTGGTATGTGGTGTGGTGTGTGCAGTGTGTGTGATGTGTGTGTGGTGTGTATGTGTGTGGTATGTGTGTGTTGTGTGGGCTGTATGTGGTATATGGTGTGTGTGCATATGTATGGTGTATGTGTGTGTGGTGTGTGTGTATGTATGTGGTATTTGTGGTGTGTATGTATGTGTGTGTGTGTGGTATGTGTGTATGTGTGCTGTGTGTGCATGTGTGTGGTGTATGTGTGTGATGCGATGTGTTGTCCTCTGAGAGTATATTTGTGTGCATGTGTGTATTATTTACTGTGAATCTAAATTAAAATTTTTTGAAAGTATGAAAGCTCAACAGAGGGAGACCTACTGTCTACCAGGCAAGATAACAGATTCTAGATAAGAGAAGCTCTTGAGTCACAGAGACAAAAAACAACAACAGACCCTTCATTTAACAGTGAGTGGTAGATCAGGGTCAGCTGACCCACAGGGGAGGGAAGAAAACAAGAAGCTCTCTGGAACTAGACACGGAATTACAGCCACCATCTGAAATAATTCACAATATGAAATGAGAATCAGGAAGGGATGCTGCAACCATTATGTGAACTATTACCAGAGACAATACAGCAACTGAGCTTAAAAGTTTAACTTCCTAGTTCATTTATTAGTTACAGAAGGAAAATACTTTTTTTTTTTTTTTTTTGAGACCAGGTATTACTATGTAGCCTTGACTAGCCTTGAATTCACAGAGATCTGCCAGCCTCTGCCTCCTGAGTGCTGTGATCAGAAGTGTGCATCATTATAAAAGGGTTTTCTCCTCCTCCTCCTCCTCCTCCTC
>NW_022196913.1:76117702-76120091 GCF_008632895.1 Mastomys coucha | reverse complement strand
CTCTCTCTCTCTCTCTCTCTCTCTCTCTCTCTCTCTCTCTCTCTCTCTCTTTCTCTCTCTCTCTTCTTTATAAAAAATTAAACATTGTAAGCTGATAAAGAAAAGTCTAAGACACCTGTTTGCAACAGTTAATCTCCATTGCTAGCTACATGACAACCAGAATCACTTGGATAGACATCTGGGCATACTTATAGATCTTTCTTCCTTCCTTCCTCCCTCCCTCTCTTCCTTCCTTTCTTTTTAGTTCTGAGTACCCCTGTGTGTATGGGAATGTGCATGTGAGTGTAGTCCCTATTGTGGCCAGAAGAGGGGGGGTCAAATCCCTTGGAACTAGAGTTCCATTAGCTGCCTGACCAGACTGAGGTCCCCTGGAAGAGCAGTACTGCTCTGAACCATTGAGCCATCGCTTGGGCCTCTGATTGTTTTAATTGAGTCAGTTGAATTGGAAACAACCACCAGCCGTGGGCGGGCGGCACTGTTCCCTAACCTGAGACTGCATGAAAGAGAGAGAGTCTGTGTGAGCACCAAAGTGTGGAAAGTGGTCTCAGTTAGATTAAGTCTGAGTGATTGGGAACTCAGTTTAGTCTAGCTCAGGTATACACTGGTATGTAGTAACTCAGTTTAATCTAGCTCAGGTATATACTGGTATGTAGTTCACTGACAGATCGATAAAGCCAGGGTGTAGCTACAACAGAAGGGACTTCCTTTGTTTCTTCCTTCCCTCCTTCCTTCCTTTCTTCCTTCCTTCCTTCTTTCCTTCATTCCTTCCTTCCTCCCTGCCTCCCTCCCCCCTCTCTCTTTCTCTCTCTCTCTCCCTTTCTTCTTTCTCTTTTGTTTCTTTTTTGCTTTTCTGTATGTGAAAGCTACAAAGGCCGACTCATTTCATATAGGCACAATGGTTGCTGAATGTTTTCTGCCTGCTTTCCCAATCTGGTCATCTGGGACAGGAGTGTGCAAACTTCCACTGTCACCTCCCAGAGACCCACTACCTTACAATGCTCCATGGCTTCACCAGAATGGGATGCTTCACTGGCCTCTCTAACATGCATGATTGAAATCAGGGATGAATTTCCTCCCAAAAGAGCTGTCTGTGTGTGTGTGTGTGTGTGTGTGTGTGTGTGTGTGTGTGTGTCTAGAAGCCAATGTACTATTCAAAACAACTTATTTCCCTGCTGTGCGCCCAGGCAGTGTTGTGGAACTGAAACAGGCCTGGAACTCTGCCACTGCACCATGAGACTTGGAGCATACGTTCTTTACTGTTTACAGAGACACATAAGACTCATCTAAAGCTTCCTCTCAGGAGGCCAGTGGAAAATACATGGGTGTGACAATGTGTGCTCCTGGAATTGGTGTGTCATAAGAACAAGGAGAGAAGTATGAGGAGGTGGGCGGAAGAGCACACAGAGCTGTGTTGGTGGCCGTTTCCCAGGCTTCCCACGGAGCACACTGACTGAGTCTGTCACTGAGATTTTCCTTGACTGGATAGCGATTTACATCTTCACTTCAACTTCTGGCCATGGAGAGCTTAATAAATCAGTGTGTGGTTTAATAAGCATTGCACACAAGGAACAAAACGAACATTTATGACTGAGAAAGTAAACAAAGAGAGTCGAAGGCTCGATGATCATGCTTTGAATCTGCCATGCAGAGGACCAATTCCAACTTGAGTGAAGGAGTGGCCCACAGCTCTGGAGCAGGCAGTAGTGAGGGGTCTCCCAGAATCCTGCCGGTGCTCAGCTGGGGAGCCTCCAAGGTGCCCCCAACTTGGAAGCAGATTGCTTTCTCCATTTTTCATTCTCCCTTCCACCCACCAGCCACAGAGTTGGTTCTAGAGTTGGGGCTATAGAGATGGCTCAGCAGTTAAAGACACTGGCAACTCTTCCAGAGGACCAGGGTTCAAATCCCAGCACCCACATGGTAGCTCACAGCTGTCTGTAACTCCAAGTTCTGACACTCTCACATAGACATACATGCAGGCAAAACACCAGTGCACATCCAAAAAGAAGGTATAATAATAATAATAATAATAATAATAATAATAATAAAGATCCTAGAGTTTATTACTTGTTGATTCAGAGACACAAACACAAGGAAATAGCTACGTCTGTAGAGCAAGATGACCGAAGTTGAGAACTGCATTCTCCAGGATGTAGAGGAAATGTCTTGAGAAGTCAGAGTCCTTGGGAAGCTGGGCATTTTCCACTTTTTCATCTGTGACATTTTAGACTTGAGCAATCTTAAACCTAGAATTGAAATAAATTGAACTTAAAAGGTAAGAGATCGCCAGGCGGTGATGGCAAACGCCTTTAATCCCAGCACTTGGGAGGAAGAGGCAGGTGGATTTCTGAGTTCGAGTCCAGCCTGGTCTACAGAGTGAGTTCCAGGACAG
>NW_022196913.1:76091750-76117659 GCF_008632895.1 Mastomys coucha | reverse complement strand
AAAAAAAAAAAAAAAAAAAAAAAAGGTAAGAGATCTAGTCTACCCCCTCCCAAAAAAGCAAGTAGAAATCAACAGATTTTAGACTTAGACACTTAATTACTTAACAATGAAATGGGTTTTAAAATAGTAATAATGATGAATATTTTTTGAGATGCTCTCTCTATGTAGTTCTGGCTGTCCAAACTCACCAGGCTAGTTCATGGAGATCCACAAACCTCTGCCTCCTGGATGCTAGGATTAAAGGCATGTGCCACCATGCTTAGCCATTTTTTTTTTAAAGTATGTGTTCTGTAGCATGATGGCATAGTATGTGCACATAATTTAAAACAGATATACAAACATGGAAACCTAGGAACAAATACTTAACTTCTCTAGTGTTAACAAAAGACAAAAGTCAGCGGTCAGCAGTCACTGCTCCTGTCTGCACAGACTCCAGCCCCTGGGGGACCTTCCCTGTAGTGCTCTGCAGCCAGGACTCATTGTAGCATGAAAGACGGCTGTGACCTTGTGTTGTGTCAGAACAAATACAGTTTTTCATTAAGAGTTTCCCTGAGCAGAGCAGAAGCAGTAGGTATGCACTGAAAGCTGCAAACCGCAATCCCAGAAAAGGAGCCAGGCAGCTACAGGAAGAAAGGACTGTGTCAGCACATGGCCCATCGTGGAGACAGAACTCAAGGCAGGAAGCCCAAGGCAGGAACTGGGCGTAAGCCATGAAGGATGCTGCTTCCTGGCTTGCTCCCCATGACTTGCTGGCTTATACCACCTGCAACCATCTGCACAGGATTGGCACCACACAAGTGGGCTGGACCCTCCCACATCCCTCAAGGAAATGTCTCCACAGATTGCTTACAGGCCAATCTGTAGAGGCAGTTCCTTGGCTGACTCCAGTTTGTGTCAAGCTGACACACCACACACACACACACACACACACACACACACACACACCAAAACTAACCGGACCTCACAGCTGGGAAGTTCCCAAGGCTGAGGAAAGTCAGCCCCTCTTTCAGCTGATGGGCCTTTGGGCCTGTTTAAAGTGGGAGCTCTGTTCTGTGTGAACTTCAGACCACCAGGCTGCAGGCCTCCTGGAGAAACACATATTTCTGATTGCTGCTCCACTATTTTTCACAAGCATTAAATAGTTGTAGCATGTCCAGACCTGGGGTGGCAGCTAGGAACTCCAGGATGAACGGGATTTGATTCCAGTCTCTGGGGAGACCATAGTCTAGTTAAGATCACCATTTTATTCTATTTTTTTTTACGATGTGATTTGTGAGGTATATCAGCTGTTGTAAGGTCTCAGATAAGAGCACTGTCTCATCCTCTCTCTCCCTTGATCTGGAAACAACACCGAGTGTCGAGGATGATGGACAAGACTGTCCTCTTCATCGCGCAGAGCCTGTGTCTTACAGGATGTGATCTTTCCTAACTCGAGCGCTCTCACATAATTGGCTTCAGTTCATCACTTAGGGTCGGAGTGCAGGACACCTTGGTGTGGAAATACTCCATTTGGTCCTAGAATCAATACACACACACAAACACACACACAAACACACACACACACACACAGAAAGCGTATTGGAGTAAATACATGAAGGATAGAAATATCAAAGGCAAATTGTTGTTGTTAATAACGTTGAAAGGTGTTACTGGGAAGGGTCCAGTCACGGCCACACTAGAGACTCCGCTAGAGACACACATGACGGGAAGCAAGGCATAGAAGCTGTACATCCAGTGTGCTACCCGGCAAGGGGAGCAGGCTCTGTTAGAACTCCCCTACTGAGTTTTAACACCTGGCCTTGAGCAAAGCAAAGGACCTCTGACCTTGATTCACTGCAGGTATTCCAACAGCAGGAAGAAAGGCAAAGCTGAAATGGGGAACAAGCCGGGGGTGTCTCTACCACCTTTGCCTGAGCATTCTGGAGGTCTCATCTAATGAAATTAGAGAAAGAAAGCAGTATAAGTTATCAAAGAGAGCAAACATATCATGAGTCACTGATAACATAATCATAGTTTGAAAGAGTTAAAGATGCTTGCTCCAAAACTTTGGAGCAAAAAAGGGTAACTATCAAAAGGCCGTTGATTTATTAAACCAGAGTTTTCATATAAACAACCCGTAATGGGGCTGGAGAGATGGCTCAGCAGTTAAGACTGGGGTTCAGTTCCCAGAGCCCTCATAGCAGTTCACAACTGTCTGTAACTCAAGTTCAACTGGATCTGACTTCTTCACAGACACATATATGCAGAAAAAAGAAAAACAAAACAAAACAAAACAAAAGTGGAGTGTGGCAGAACACGCCTTTAATCCCGGCATTCAGAGGCAGAGGAGGGTGAGCTTCTGTGAAGGTTAGGTTAGCCTGATCTTCAGAGTGAAGCTCCAGGCCATCCAGGGGCACAAGGTAAAGCCATGTCTTGAGACATCAACATAAATAAATACATAAACAAGACACAGCAAGCTGCGCTATAGGAGAGAAGCATTCCACTTACCATGGCAGAAAAACAAAATTAAGACTAAATAGATAGGATGCTTGACATGTTGCTATATGCCTGTAATCCAGCACTTGGGAGGTTGAGGCAGGAGGATCTCAACAAATTTAAGGCCAATTTAGGCTACATAGTAAGATTTTTATCTTAGGGCAAACAAATAAAAGATAATATGAAAAAAACAATTGACTGAAAAAAAACTTGGTGCTTGTACAAGATAGATTTATCTCATTTTTGGAAAGTTAAGTAATAAAGTCAAATATCTCCAAAATAAGACTTTAGTCTATTTTGTGTTGCTGCAATAAATACCTGCAGTTGGGCACTTTATAAAGAAAACAGGTTATTAAGCATAGAGTGGAAGCCTCAGAGCTTTATATTGACATTGGCTTTCAATAAGAGACTCAAGTGGACGGGCACCATGGTAGGGACACCTGTGAGGGGGGAGTTCACATGAAAAGAGAACATTTCTTCAATATAGCCTGTAGGGACTCAGCCTAGTCTCTTGAGAAAGAGTCCATCTATTCCAAGTCCTCAGATACTCCTTGTGTGACCCTCCAACACTGTTGCACTGGGGACTGAGTTTCAGCATGTGGTTTAGTGAGGCTCAGACACACATTTGATGACAGGAATTAGCCTCTACAGTTCATACTATCTCAGAGATTGTGTATGTTAGGGCATAGGGTTTACAGACGACCAGGATTCACAGGAGGGAGTAAGAAGGCTCCTCTCTGAGGGAGTAGGTACTGACAATGGCCATGACCAAGGCCTGTGAAGGAATACATCTCATTTCCAATGGACAAGAAATAGTTCAGTGAATTAAGAAGAAAACGCAGGGAGAAGTTTTCGACAATGGAGTCTTTAGTGCTTGGTAAACATGATGTTGCAAACCTGCTGGACAAGTCAGATGAGTGAGAAAAAAATGTAGGAAAGCTAACTGTCTGTTTAGAAAAGAAAGCAAACACCCCATAAAACCCAGTTCTTCCTTCATTCCTCATACAAAAGTAAATACTAAATAAGACTGATGCTCAATGGTTTTTTGGACTATAGAAATACAGGAATAAGATACAATACAGAATGATGTAGCAAAACACAAGGCCAAGACTGTGAGAACTCTGGGATGCTGCCCACGCCATGCACTCTGGAGGACACGGATGAGCAGAAGAGGCTGGTCCACTGGGGCAGAAATGAAGCACAGGGTGAGCCGCTTTGGAAAGTTTCTTACAAAACAATGCACTCTTGTTATATAATCCAGCAACTGTGTTCTGGGGTGTTTTCTCAAAGATGTTAAAAGCACATCCACTACAAAGTCCTGTACCCAAATGTTTGTAAAAGCAGTTTGTACTTATAATTATCCAAACAAGGAAGCAACTGAGATGTCCTTTAAAAGATGAATAGTTAAATAAACGAGGGTCCATCCCCACAATAAAATACTACTACCACGAAAAAGAAGTGAGTTATCAAAACATGAGTAGGCCGGACAGTGGTGGCGCATGCCTTTAATTCCAGCTCTTGGAGGCAGAGGCAGGCAGATTTCTGAGTTCGAGGCCAGCCTAGTCTACAGAGTGAGTTCCAGGTCAGCCAGGGCTATACAGAGAAACCCTGTCTTGAAAAAAACAAAAGAAAACAAGAAAAAGGAAAAAGAAAAAAATGGGTAGAAGTGGGAAAGTGAACGGAAAAAGAGCTAAGCAGGTTCAATAGAATGAAATGCTTTTTCCCAACTGATTCTGGAGCACAGGGCAGTGTGCAGACAGATGGTGATGGCCAGGCAGAAGGGCAATGCAGAAGGGAATCGAAATGCAGAGTGTGACCCAGTCAGGGCAGCAAAGATCTTGAGTGCCAAGTCACAAAACCACAAGTCAATATTGATGCACCAGGCAAGTCTGACTTCTCCCTTGATGGACTTGCCACTTCTGGGTATGGCCTGATGATGGAGCAAGGCCAGCTAAAGGGCGCTCCTTAGTGGCAGGTTTTGGAGTCTCTGGTTGTACGGAAGTGAAAATTCCAAAACTCTTCAAGAATGCGGTCAGGCTAGGAATGTTGTAAGCATGAAGCTGGTTACACATAAGGAAGGCCAATGAGCAAAGGCCCTCACTAGAAGCCGCCGCCTGGAACCTCGGCCTGCACAGTTAGGAAGAGATGAGGCCCTCCCCTCGGCACCAGCAGCTTCCCCTCCGCAGGCCTGGTGGATTCTGCTTCTCTACCTACCAGGTAGTTGAGATGCTTAGTGTCTGGCTCAGCAGACATGCCCATTTGCATATAGCCAATTCTCCATGTCTAAGACATAGCTAGTAAATCTTGATGGATGTTATAGGGTTAAAACTCTTTAGAACTCATCAGTGTAGCCACCCTGAAGGCATCAGAGTTTACAGCAAAGAGCCACACTCTGAAGTCATTGCTACATAGGAGTGGTCCTAGAAATGGAATTTAGCAAAGTATAAGAGAAGTACACACAAGCTCCATGCTCCTCAGGACTTATGCCTCTATCGGCTTTGGACAGAATCATTCCCTCTACACCTCTGTCCAAGCAAAGAGGCTTTCCCAGGGTGTGGTCTCCCCAGGATGATTCGTCAAGGACTTAAAAGGAGTCACCACTTGGATCCCCTTTCCTACAGAACCTTTTCTTTTCATATGTGATTAACATCCGTTGGCACATGCGTTTAATCCCTGCACTCTGGAGGCAGAGTCTTGAAAAAAACAAAACAATCAATAATAGCAAAAGGTTTGTTAATGTGCATGCTAATGGTGTGATGATCTGTACATGCATGTATCGTGTGCTGATCAAATGCAACCTTCCTTTCTCTAACCCCCACCCCATACCCTTACCAGGCTGCAGCAACCATTGTTCAACAAGCCGCTGACTTCTTTGAATCTTCAGTATAGACAGAACCTGTGGGAATTGAGTTTCCAAGTCTGGCTTATTTGATGTCACTTAATATCCCCAGTTCCTCCTTTGCTGAAAATGACAGGATTGAATTAATAATTTCAGTTGAAAATTCTCTTTATGTAAATATTTTACTCATCATCTTCATTCATTTGTTATGGGACACCCATAGTGAGATTTGAGATTAAACCTCATCTCGAGGGTTCAGTCCCTCACACAGAGAGTCCTGGCAGTGGAGACCCGAGGGGACATCTGCAGCCAGGAGGCAGAGAGAGATGATCCATGGTGCTTTGCTCTCTTTCTCCTTCATTCAACCAGAGGCCATGCCATAGCCCAAGCTGCCCACATTTCAGGTAGATCTTCCCACTTTAGTCCACCTAGTCTTGAAAATCTCATAGACTCGCCCAGAGGTCTGTCCCCTATGTGATTCTAGATCCTGCCATCATAGCCAGGTTCACAGAAGGGACAGGCTCCAGTCTGAGATAGCAAGGCCAGTTAACACCAGAGGTAACTAGATGTCGAGAAGCGAGCACAAGAGCATAAGCAACAGAAGCCAACGCTACTCGACAATATCAGAACCCAAAAGACACTTCCTGGAATCTGTTTATGTAACTTTATTTATTTAATTAAATTTGTTTATTTATTTATTTTTAGTTTCTTAAGACAGGGTTTCTCTGTGTAGACCCGAATATCCTGGAACTCACTCTGTAGACCAGACTGGCCTTGAACTCAGAGATCCATCTGCCTCTGCCTCCAAAGTGCTGGGACTAAAGGTGTGTATTGCCTGGCTTGTTGTTGTTTTTATTTGTTTGTTTTCCAAATATAATTGAGTTGAGATAATTCTGAACCCTTCCACCTCGCCTTTGTCCTCCCTAAGCGCTAGATTTACAGGCATGTACCCCACACCTGTTTGTTTATTTTTTTCTTTAATTTGTATCTTATGTCTATGAATGCTAGCCTGTATACGTGCAACATGTGTGTGCTTGATCCTCCTGGAGGCCAGAAGAAGACGACACCCTGGAAATGGAGTTACAGGCAGTTTTGAACCTCCTGATGTAGGTGCTGGAAACTAGATCCAGATCTTCCGGAAGAGCAGCAAGTGCTCTTAACAGTGGAGCCCTATCTCCAGCTCCTACCTCCACACCAGATTTATGCAACACTGGGGATTGATCCCAAGATGTAACACATGCAGAGATGCCACCTCTCAGTCAAAACACGTTTAGTGTCTGTCTGTATCACAGTTTGAAGGGGCTTTTAATAGTCAAACTGGCAACCCAGGAGCTCGAAGTAAAAGGTATAATACCTTTCGGTTACCTGCCTTTGCAATGGGGAACTCCTCCGGTGCCCGCTCTTTTGTGCCCATGGGCCCATCCAAACCTAATGCAGATTCCAGAGCTGACCAACTCCTTGCTGAGATCCTAGGGAGAGCCGCCCAACATCTAACTGTGACGAGCTTGCTGGTGGCCTGAAGCATCTGTGCTGCCCTGCTGCCACTGTGAGGCAGAATCCACCAGCCTCAAACCTGGGCAGAAACTGGCTTGGCGGTAACAAAAATCTCACCAGTTGCCTCATCCCCTGTGACACGATATCGCCACCTGCTGGCCAAAATGCCACAGTGAATTTGTGCACATCAAATGCTTTGCTAAGAATGTGAATTAGTGATCGATTTTTAAACGCAAGTTGTGTTCCAACCACAACAGGCTACAACGTTTCTACACATCATCAACCCAGTCACCAACCCCCACTTGCACACCTCTGTAGAAATGTGCTTTCAAACTGGAAATGATGCAATTCACTATTTTACATTTTTATTGTGCCCTGTACTCAGTCTTGTGTGTGTCTAAAGTTCTCAGGCTTAATTTTTCTGGTATAATTTTAATAAACTCATGTTCTCCTACAGTCTCAGTTCATCCTGAAAAGTGTGAAGTTTGTCTGTGTCACATGAATGGTGTTGGCAGGAAATGTCATTCACATATTTATCAAGGTACAGTTATCCTCCATCCTCAAAATGGAGGGAAAAACTGCTTGCAAAAAAAAAAGGGAGGGAGAGAGGAAGAGAAAAAACAGGAAACAGGCCTGGGGATGAGGCTGGAAAGGCACAGTGGCTAAGAGCATTTCCGGAGGACCTGGCTTTGTTTCTCACCACCCACATCAGGAGGCTCACACCTGCCAGTCCCAGCAGGTCCTCTTCTGGCCTTCATGGACACTGCACCTACACACATCAAGTAAATCTTTTTTTAAAAAAAAATGCAGGTAAAAGCCAGGAGGTGGTGGCATACACCTTCGAGCTCAGCACTTAGAAGGCAGAGGTGGGCAGATCTCTGAAGTCAAGGTCAGCCTGGATGACAGAGCTAGTTCAGGGGTAATCCGGCCTACACAGAGAAACCTTGTATCAACAAAGAAACAAAACAGATAAAATGGAGACTCTCAGGGTGTGTATGGTGGTTTGAAAAGGAACAGCCCCATAGGTGTGTGTGTGTGTGTGTGTGTGTGTGTGTGTGTGTGTGTGTGTGTGTGTGTGTGTGAATGCTTGGCCATAGGGAGTGGCACTGTGTGGAGGTGTGGCCTCGCTGGAGTAGGTGTGGATAGGGTGTGTGTGTGTGTGTGTGTGTGTGTGTGTGTGTGTGTATGCTTGGCCATAGGGAGTGACACTGTGTGGAGGTGTGGCCTCGCTGGAGTAGGTGTGGATTTATCAGAGGAAGTGTGTGACTGGGGGTTGGGCTTTGAGATCTCAGAATCTCAAGTCTAGCCAGTAAGTCCCCATCTCCTGCTGTCTGCTGATCTGGATGTGGAACTCTCAACTCCTTCTCCAGCACCACGTCTGCCTACACACCTCCATGCTTTCTGCCATGAAGAAAATGGACTAAACCTCTGAAACCATAAGCAAGCCCCAGTTAAATGTTTTCCTTTATAAGAGTTGCTGTGGTCATTGGTGTCTCTTCATGACAACTGAAACCCAAATTAACACAGTAAAGCAGCTTATAAAACCACTTTTTATACAATATTTGAAGTGCACAGCTCAGCCTCAACATCAGACTTCCTAGACAGTTGAGGTTATCAAGCTGGGCATGTTGGCTGCACACCATGATCCCGGCACCTGGGGAGGAAGGCAGGAGGAACGGGAGTTTGTACTAATCTTTCCCTACACAGTGACTTCAAGCCCAGCCAGAGCCATATGAAATCATGCCTCACAGCAAAAAACTAAAAATAAACAAAACTTGGGGTGATGCTTAGATGTGATGCTTTTTACTGAGAGAAAATGGTAAGCAGGAAAGACAATGGAAAAGGCAGGGTAAGGAATAATAAAGAACCAGTGCATGGCAGCCATGTCATGGACAGACCATTGCTCCACAGGCAGGGCCAGGCACTTGACCATGGGAGTCACATCCAGTGAAACCACAGAGAAATGACATTCGTCAGCACGGTACATCCATGGGAAGCTTAAGGAGAATGAAGGACTATCTTTAACTCTGAGGTATGCCATCATCCTAGCTTCAAAGTGATTGGTAAACTCTCAGAGACAAGGAGACAGGTAAAAGTCAAGAGAATCTAAAGTGGCCAGGTGTGTCCCTGCTCCAAGAGGGTGTAGGTAATCCTGCATGAGGGTCAGGATTGGGACAGGGAGCTGTAGGGTGGAGGGAAAAGGGTTTGATGCAAGGAAACCTCACCTCAAAGCCAGAGCGTAGAGGTTGTTTCCGGTTCCTGATTATCGTCTGTCCTTAGAGGTGTGACCCTGCGGGTCTGCTGTCAATGACCTTCTCTGCTGTGTCTCTACTGCATCTGTGCTCCCATCTGCTTCCAGGTAATCTGTCTGCTTCTTCCACTTGTAACCACAAGAACTCCACAAGTTCTTTAACCCCATCTTTGGTTAGTCATGGAATTTTAAATTCTTGGAGGGAGGTGGGGAAGGCACTAGAGGATGGCTCCATGCTTAAGAGGACCCAGATTCAATTCCTAACACCCACATGGCAGCACACAACTGTCTGTAACTCCTGTTCCAGGGAATCTGAAATCCCCGCACAGACATGCGTGCAGTCAACATATCATTGTACATAAAATAAAACTAAACAAATTATTAAAAAAAACAGTTAATCCAGAGTATTTAAACTCTGATGTAAGAACAGATTGTATACAATATGAAGAACGATGACGATGATGATGATGGTGGTGATGATGATGATTTGATTCACAGGATAGTAGTTATTGAATTTAAGTTCATTAAATATATATATATATAAATATTATATATATATTAAGATTTATTTTTTTATATGAGTACACTGTAGCTGTCTTCAGACACACCAGAAGAGGGCATCAGATCCCATTACAGATGGTTGTAAGCTACCATGTAGTTGCTGGGAATTGAACTCAGGACCTCTGGAAGAGCAGTCGATGCTCTTAACCACTGAGCTATCTCTCCAGCCCCATTAAATATATTTTTTTAAAACGTGTGTGTGTATGTGTATGTGTGTGTGTCTGCACGCACATGCACACGGGCACGCATATATGTGCCTCATCTAGTTAAAAGGTATAGAGGACTGACTGAAACCATGTTCTCCTGAACATGTATACTGTTATTTATGTTACTCCACATTCTTTCAAATAACCTAATTAATGAGATTCATGGAATTGCAAATATCTGCATGGAATGTGATTTTTTTTTTTATATCAGCTTTTGTGGCTAGGAATGTTTCTCTTCGAATGGGTGTAGCTGCATCTCAGAGGCTCTGTTAAGTTGTGCTTTATTTTATTCTGGGGATTAGATCTTTCCTCCATGACCCATTCAGGAGTATATTCAGTATATTCAGCTTGTATGTGTAGTTTCTCCTCCTCCTCTTCCTCCTCCTCCTTCTTAGTTTTTTTGAGTCAGGGTTTTTCTGTGTGACGCTGGCTGTTCTGGAGTTCCCTCTCTACATTAGGATAGCCTTGAAGTCACTGAGATCTGCCTTCTATGCCTCACCAATGTTGGGGTTAGAGACATGTGTCACCATACCTAGCTAGTTTCTTTGGTTGTTGATTCCTAGTTTCGATTATGACCTGATAAGATACAATGAAATGTTTCTATTCTTTCGCATTTGATGAGACTTAACTGAAGGTGGTTTTGTGGGCTGCAGAGATGTAAATTCTGTTTCTGCTAAACAGAGTATCCTGTATGTAACTGGTAAGTCTGTTTGTTCTGTTCTGTCTGTTAACTCTGAGGTTTCTTCCCTGAATTTTACTTTAGATGATCTACTTAAAGGAAAGAGTGGGGTATTACAATCATCCCCTGTAATTACATTACATTCTATTACTTTTCAGATGCTCATTAGTGTCTGTCGTATGAACAGAGAGTCTCCATGTCTGTTGCATATATATATATATATATATATACACACTTGTAGCTTCTTCTTCTTCTTCTTCTTCTTCTTCTTCTTCTTCTTCTTCTTCTTCTTCTTCTTTTGTTTGTTTTTTTTTGTTTGTTTGTTTTTTGTTTTTGTTTTTCGAGACTGGATTTCTCTGTTTAGCCCTGGCTGTCCTGGAACTCACTCTGTACACCAGGTTGGTCTCAAACTCAGCAATCTGCCTGCCTCTGCCTCCCAAGTGCTGGGTACTTATAGCTTCTCGATAAATTTTAATGGCCTTTAAAATTTGTCTTCTGACAAATTCGAGTTTGATATCTAACGTGTCTGATATCTCAATTCCTCTGTTGGCTTGTTTGAGCTTTCATTAATTAATACATTGTCACAATGTTTTGATTCTCACTCTATGGATGAAGTATACATTAAGAGAACAAGAGACCACTGAACTTTAGCCACCTGACCAATGGATGTGCCTTGGTTGGCGAGTCCAGACCACTTCCATCTAACACTATTTATTGAGAATGTTAACTAGTTCTGGTAAATTCTTTTGGTTTTCTAGTTTGTTAGCTTGTTGAGGTTTGTTCTACTGTTATGTATTCCAATGCTAAATTCTGTGCTCTAGTTACCTACAAGTGAATCCTCACATTTACTCGATTTTGTTGTGCAAACCTTGTTCCTTAATTTAAAACTACTGGTTAAATAAAAATGGGACTGGAGGGAAGTACTATAGACTGGTTTTGAGTTACCTAGTTGGGAGGTTTCAGAGGGAGGAGAGAGGATTTGAAAGAGGAGGAAGTCACTCTGAGAGGAGGTGGACCATGAGCACATGGCCAGGAGAAACAGCGAGTATTTAGGGTACACACCTGGGAAAGCAGACAGGCCAGCACCAGGAAAAGTAGATCAGGAATTAACCTCCAGTAACTGTCAAAGCCAAAGAAAACCATGGTCTGAGTCTCATTTATCTGATATCCAGAGAACACCGAGCCTTCAGCCAATGAGCTTCCCTGGATAGTCCTTCACACAAAAGGTATTTAATCCCTGATTCACCCTGAATAAAGTATATGCATTCACACCCACCATCAAATAAACCAGTATGAACAAGCAAGGATTGTCTCTACATTAAGGATCACATGGGGAAGGCCTTCGTCTTAAAGAGCAGAGCCTCCCAAGGAAGGCTTTCTCTCTTGCAGCCCCTCCACTACACTTGGCTCTCCGCTCCCTTTTGGGCCTGGATCTGCTCATCCTCACCTCCCCTCTCCACCTGGCCTGCAGATGCCTTGAGGGAAAGGTGTGCTTTTTAGCAAGGGGAAGAAAGGCAAGGTCTGCAAGAGCCACTTCTGCAGCGTTGGTCTGCTAGTCCGCCTCGGTCCACTAGTCCACCTCACGCTCGACGAACAGAGTGCCTTCGATTAGAGCACTGCCAATTTCCCCTTCATCCTGCACGACTCCTTTTCGTTTCCCCAGTAGATTTCTGAAGCACACCCTCACTCCCTCTGTCTCTTCATCTCTTTAGAACAGTGTTTACTTTTTTCTCATTCTGCCTCTCCTTCACTGAGTCACACGGAGGCTGCTTCTATTTCTAGTACAGTGAGGTCATGAAAACGACCTCAAGTGAGTGAACATTCGCTAAAAGAAAATTAGAGGCAGGTTTTTTCATAATATTTTTATTGATTATTTGGAAATTTCACATCAAGCGCCCTGATCACATTCACTTCCAGTGCTCCCGGCTCCAGCTCTGCCCTTGTGACCTCCCCTCAACACACAGGAAGAGGAGGAGGAGGAGGAGGAGGAGGAGGAGGAGAAGGAGGAGAAACAACCCACAAGTCCAATTTCGTTGCCCATAACCTCACTGGAGAGCATGATTAAACTTCCAGTGCTCCTTAAGAAAACGGAGTCCTTCCCCACTATCTCTGCCAGAAGCCATCAATTGTGGAGAGCTCACTTCAGCATCCTTATTGTTATTTTTAAAAGTTTTCTTTGGTGGTTTACTGTCTAGGCTGCTATTTTCCGGGGGAGTGAGCGGGGATAGGGGTTGTCGCCGAAGCTTTCTATGCCCTTCTTTTTCAACTGAATTTACATTCACTGCAAAAGTGCCTTCCTTGCCTTTACAGTTAGTTGGGGCCCGGGACATAAACATCCATGTGATCTCCAGAGTCAGCACATGCCACAGACCTCAGAATGGTCTCCAGTGGCAGTACAGACCATAGACATCAACATGGTCCTCTGCCGCAGCACTAAGACACATTCACCAACAGAGCCCTCAGAAGCAGCATGGGACAAGGCATCAACAGCATGGGCCAAGGACACCAATATGGTCCCTGGCAGCAGCACAGCTCACAGATATCAGCATGGCCTCAGGTGGCAGCACGGGCTGCCCACATCAACATGTCTTCCAGCAGCAGTGTGACCCATGGATATCAACATGGCTTCAGGTGGTGGCTTAGACAGCAGACATCCACATGGACCATGGACATCAACAGAATCTCTGGCTGCGGCAGGTCTTCCAGACATGATCCTCATTGGTAGCATAGACCACAGACATCAACATGACTTCAGATGGCTGCACAGGCCATTCATATCAACATGGCCCTCGTTGGCAGCACTGCCCATGAACATCAACATGGATTCAGATGGTGGCATAGAACACAGAAATCGGAGTGGCCTTTGGTGGTAACCTGCAGCCTTCACTCACACCTCTCAGTGCTGTCATGTCTCTAGTCTCTCCCTGCCACACATGAACAGCTCCACCTCTCCATCACATATTCGTTCATTGTAGTGGGATTGGAAGAGAGTGAGTCACGCAGTAGATTTTTGGCCCAAACAGCTTTACACGTAAATACTCATTGCAATGAATTGCTGCAATTCATTGCAACAATGGTCCAAGACTTCTAGTTTCTAATACTGGACCATAAATACTGCACCATAAATACCAGATCACCACCAAGATTTGTCTTGAATATCCTGCTATGGCCCATAGTCAGGATGACCTTGTAGCTAGGCAGGGTATCCAGATGCAGGCTCCACTGGAGATCTGTGCGGCTTCATCCCTCCCTGCAGGCAGCACCACTATGCACACCCTCCTCCCTGATCTCCCAACAGGGCAAACAGAGAGGGCTGCAGCCACAGCAGCTCCAAGCTGGGGGCTAGCCAGCAAGCCTAAGATGGCCTTATTCAGTGGCATCTGGTTCTGTAGGAACAGCTTCTCTACAAGCTCCAGGTGTTTGTAGATGGAGTAGATGTTGGGGTGAGCTGACTCAAAGTGCTGGATCTGGGTGCCATTGGCAGAAGAGTTGGTCAACTGTTGGCCATGTGTGGTTCTAGAGGTAGTATTACTATATAGCCCAGGTTGTCCTGGAGCTTACAATCCTCCTGGCTCAGCTTTCTAAGTGCTTGAATTATAAGCATACCACCAAGGCCTGGTACTTGGTTGATTTTATAACCTATTATTCTATTGAAATTTGATAAAACATGTAGTTATAAATATTTGGCAGTTTGCTTGGCATATGTCCAACTAATCAGAACAGACATGAAACATAAAGCAGGGTGTCAGTCACTCAGACATTTGTTGGCTAAAGGCAGATAGCAACTGTGGGAGCCATGCAAACATTAAAGAGCTTTTAGATGCAGTGCAAGTGAAAGCAACTAGCCAGTTAGCCAGCAGAGCCCAGAGCTTCGGCACTGAAAGCCCTAAAAGCAAGGGCTGGAGAGGCTCAGTGCTTAAGGGCACATGTTACTCTTTCAGATGACCCAGGTTCCAATCCCAACACCCACATGACAGCTCACAACCTTGTGTGACTCCAGTTCCAAGGAATTTGGCATCCTCTTTAGACCTACATAGGTACTACACATGTAGAATGCATTTACATGTAGGCATACACACACAGAGAAAATAAAAAAAATTAAATTATCTATTGTTTTTAAGTTTAAATTTTTAAAAATTATTTAAAAAACAAAACAAAACCCAAGAGAATGTAAACTCCAGTGTAACATTTGATTAGCTCAAAACAGCCCAATACACATAAACATGTTTATGAGTATGCTTTCAAATAAATTCCTAATTGTCTACAGTATCAATTCCCAGGAGCTCAAACTGAGAGGTTGCTCCTGGTGTGGGTCTCTGCCCTTCTACTGATGCCTGAGTAACAAACTACAAGATGATAAAGGCTTCCTGAGCTGCCAAGGAGTAAGTAGCCCAGGCAGTGCTGCTGGCATCAAGGACTGAGATCATTGCTGTGGGCCTTCGTGGACATCACTCATCATTAATGCTGCTCTATGTCCACCTAACCAGAGGAAGCAATTTACAAGCAATCCCATTTCTCCATCATTGCTAGAGAGCAGGGTCTCTACAGTGTGAGCAGCCAAACTTTCAGTCCTGCAAGAAACTGTTAGGGATTTGGTTTGTGCTTCCATGGGAATTCGCACGTCTGCTGCAGATCCCTGCCAACAGTTGTTTTTTTTTGACTGGTCAATAAAGAGCCAGTGGCCAATGACTGGGCAGGGCGATAGAGGCAGGGCATTTAGAATTCCCAGTAAATAAATGCAGAGACAGGAAAAGGGATTCTGCCAAGAAAAGGGCGAAAGAGATAGATCGTGAGGGAAAAGGTGCAGGAGATAGAGCCCACTGACAGGTAAGAATTGGGGACAGCAGCCCCAGGGGTCCCTCCCACACTGGGTGTTGGGTAGCAGAGATGAAATATAGATTTAGCAAGTACTAACTCAGGAATATCAGAGGGGAGTATGTTAACCACATGGAGGTTCAAGAGTGGCCAGCCATTGAGCTAGCCAAGGCATATTAAAATACAAAGGCAGTGTGTGTGTGTGTGTGTGTGTGTGTGTGTGTGTGTGTGTGTGTGTGTTTCTGTCCAAGATCCAGGGCATCTGGGGCAGGTGGTATGAACATGTGACCACCTGATGGGAGCATAGAGTGGACTCTTTAATAATTTACTGCAATAGATGGCATGCAATATAGTAGGCTTGTACTTACTATTAAAAATTATTTAGAGATTCTCAGATAGAATACATGCATCATGACTTAGACTAGGAGGTGGGGAGAACTGGCTCCTTAGCAGCCTACAGATTTTGCCTGAGCCACATGGGGATTTCTTCCTGTGGGTTCTGAACTAGTACAAAGAAAGAGTTTGGGCTCAGAGGTGCTGAGAGCTCCTGCTCATGCTACTCCAAAGTCAGTCAGAGACAAACAATGGAAGTTGCCTGCCTCCCACAACTAGATAAAGAATAGAGATGAATTAAATTTGATTTACTTGTTTTTAAGGATAGAAGGTAGTATAAAGACAATTGTTTAAATGTTTTTAAGTACACATGGGTGTTGTAGTAAATCTCCAAGCCCAATAAGCCCAACAGCACCAGGGAAGAGCCCAATAACTCAGTTACAGTATTTATAAGCTGTACACCTAGCGTATTAGTCAGGGCTCTCTAGAGTCACAGAACTTATGGCAGTCTCTATATAGTAACAGAATTTGTTGATGACTTACAGTCTGTAGTCCAACTTCCCAACAATGGTCAGCAGCAGCTGTGAATTCAAGTCCAAGGATCTAGCAGTTGCTCAGCCTCACAAGGCAAGCAGGTGAAGAGAGAGGGCCTTCCTTCTTCCAATTCCTTATGTAGGTCTCCAGCAGAAGGTATGGCTCATACTAAAGGTGTGTGCCACCACACCAGGATCTGGGACTTGCTTTGTCCCAGATGACCTTGAACTCAGAGATCTCCTTGCCTTAGTCTCCTGGGATTCGTAGCCACTATGGCTCAAGGTCTCCATGTCAAGATCCAGGTCAGAAACTTGTATTTCCCAGCCTCAAGATCAGGATCACAGGTGAGCCTTCCAATTCTGGATTGTAGTTCCAGATATAGTCAAGTTGACAACCAGGAATAGCTACTACACCTAGATTGGACAGATTCACCACTACACTACTCTATTCCCCAGCTATGAGATAGATCCCTTGTTATTTGTGGCTTCTTTCTTTGACCTTTTTTTTTTTTTTTGTCTTTTTTTTTCTCTCATTCCTTCTCCTCCCCCACTCTCTGAAACCTCCAGCCCCACCTTTTCCTTTCATTGTCCAGTCACGGGCTCTAGCCTTTATTTGACCAGTTAAAATGGAGAGAAGGTTCACATGAAATCACCTGAGTACTTATCCACTCATCTGGGCAGCTCTTTTTGAGGAAATAGAATTAGCATCAGAATATAAACAGCACCAGGGCAACCCACAACATTTCCCCCTTTCTGTCCAATCAGAAGGCTCTCTTTAAAAGATATATGTTGAGCATAACCACCACAATTATGTAAAGTATAGAGTATAAAATATACTCAGCTTCTAATCCATCATATTTGTCAATTTAGACAAAGCACTCTACCATCCATCCTAACTTAAAAAGCTTACAATTCCAGGCTGGTGAGATGGCTCAGCGGGTAAGAGCACTGACTGCTCTTCTGAAGGTCCTGAGTTCGGGTCCCAGCAACCACATGGTGGTTCACAGCCACCCATAATGAGATCTGATGCTCTCTTCTGGTACATCTGAAAACCGCTACAGTGTATTATGCCAGAATGAGCAGGACTGGAGCGAGCAGGGCCAGAGCGAGAGGGACCGTCCTGAGTTCAATTCTCAGCAGCCACATGATAGCACATGGCCATTTGTACAGCTACAGTGTACTCATACACATAAAATAAATAAATAAATAAATCTTAAAAAAAAAAAAAGCTTACAATTCCATAACCAAACCATGTCTTGGCCTCAGCCTGAATTAACTGAATTATCTGAAAACCATCCTCTCAAATTTATATCATCTTTCTCAATGTCAAACAGCCTAAGTTGACCATGAGACTACAACCAGTCTCCAACCCCATCAGAAATCTGAGAATGACTTAAATAATACCTGAAAATGTAGGCAGCATAAAAATATAGCCTCCAAAACTCAACTGATTTGTAGATGGCTGACCATCTGGACAGTCCCCAAAGCCCTAAAATGCTGGAGCATCAGTCCTCAGTGTTCTGGCCCAGGATCACCTGACAGACCTTTGTAAAGCAAAATTGTAAAGGACTGCCTACCCCGTCCTGGCAGAGCTATCAGTCGACCTTCTGCATAGTATGTCCTTTTCCTGGACAGAATCTTTGTCTGCAGATGAATTGAGGCAGTTCTTGTCAGTGACTACCTCTCCACAACTGGAGCAACTCTAGTGATGTTCAATTTCTTCTTTAAACCAAGAAAGAGGTACTGCCAGGAGCAGACACATACCCAAATGATCTTCAACAATGAAGTAGCCTTAAATGTTGTATTCTGTGGACCTCTGATGCCCCTGAAGACCATCTGTCTATGCAAAGTATATCTGAACTGCCACATCCTAACCACTTCTAGTTATTTGTAAAGTATCCCTTAAAATTACAACGTATCTATAATTCATAAAATAACCAGAACCATCTACCCCAACCTCAGGGACTTGGGCTGATGACTCTTTATAACTTCTTCCTGCTGAATAGGGTCAATGAAAAATTCTTTAAAGGAATGGATATGGGTAGAAAATTAGAAAATTTGGTTAGACTTAAGAAAGCTAGCTTTAGCATCTGTTATCCAGTCTCTGCATTTTTTGAAGGTTCAGAGCTTGACTGAAATTCTGACCAGATCCATCTAAAAAGATGAATGAGGCAAGATAACCTGGAATGAGCAGCGATCCCTGAAGCTGTTTTGGGACAGCAACTGGAAGCAGGGGTTCAAATAGGTCAATTCAGCATCTCTGAGGATGAATCTCACCATAGCTGTACATTCTCTAATATATGAATGTCACAACCAAAATTTTAGTACCATTAAGATATTTGTATGGATTGTGCAGGATGCACACATCAGTTAAGGATGATATTCTCCTTGTTTGAGCAGGTAAAAGTTAGCTACCTTTTTTTTTTGAGTTAATTTTCTAATAACTTTGGATGGATTTCTCTAACTTTATCTTGTGTCTCTACCTGAGTATTTTCTTTAACTGAAATTTTAAATTCCTCCCTTAAGGTCTGTGTCTATGCTTCATATCTCTCCTTTTGTCGCTCCTCCTGTTTCTTGAGTTCCTGTATTCTCTGTTTAAGGTTCTGCTTCCATATTTTAAAACTTTTTTATGTTGTAATTTTGATATTGCAGCATCTACTTTATTTTGACTTACTAGCTTTAGTAAGTTATCTTATAGACTCTGCTTCCAAATTTCATCTCTATCTCCTTGCTATTCAGTCTGATCTATAAAATTCTATATCCTTTTTTTCCTAGCATCTTTTCAACTCCTGTCTCCTTCATTCTTCTCTTTCTGTTGCTTATCTTGACCTATAAAATTCTGAACCTTTAGTTCCAGTGATTCCTCTCTGCTGTGTTGTCAAGTCTTAAGTTTATCTTTCTCCTGCTCAGTTTCATCTATGAACTTCTGCAATTTTTTTTCTAGAATCTCTTTCAGCTTCTGTCTCCAAACTTTATTCTCCTCTTTCTGTCTCTTATTATAATCTATAATTTCGGTGGAGGGAGGGGAAGTGGATTTTCATCTCAGGCTAGTTGTGTTCTAATCAATATGATGGGCACCAATTTGTTGTAGTAAATCTCCAACCCCAATAAGCCCATGTAAAAACACAAAACTCAGTTATAGTATTTATAAGCTGTACACCTAGATTGAGCAGATTTACCACTGCACTACTCTATTCCCCAGCTATGAGATCTATTAGCTATTAGATCTAATAGCTATGAGAGCTACTGCTATTTGCAGTTTCTCTGGGCCATGTGGTTCTATCTTCCTTCCACCGCCTCTTCCTCTGTCTTCTTCCTCTCTCCTTTCCTCTCTTCCCTCCCTCTCTAAAACCTCCAGCCCCACCTTTCCCTTCCACTGCTCAATCACAGGCTCTAGCCTTTATTTGACCAGTTAAAATGGGGAGAAGGTTCACATGAACCTGAGAACTGATCTACTCATCTGAGCAGCCCTTTTTAAGGAAGCAAATTAACAACACCAGGCAACTCACAACACATGGAATAAAGAAATGGAGGCCTTTTACCTCAAATGTAGGAAGCAGGCATGGAAATAGAAGGAAGAATAAGTGAGAAAATGCTTTAAAGGAAATTTGAAAAAGTCTAAGCCAGGGCAAGCACTGGCTTCTAGGAACCTGGTCTCCATGGGAATTCTGGGATAGCTTGCCATGACATTCATCAATAAATCAGTCTAAAAATAGACTCACACAGAAAATAGAAGGAACTTCATTGAAGTTAAATACATAAAAAAGTATGTTAATCCAAGTTATATCAAGAGAAAAGGGATATAATTATATACCCACAGAGAGAGTAATCTCCATAGAAGGAAAGATTTAAGTATGCACAGATGAATAAATAATTGAGGATTTTGATCTTAAATTGTAGGCCAAAGAGCAAGGGAGAAGTGGAAAAACTTTATCTCCGACAGATAGTAGAAACTTATGTTAATTCAAGTTATTTAAAGAGAAAAGAGACATATGTACCCACAGAGATATTAATCTCCATAGAGGGGAGAATTTAAGTATACAGATAAATAAATAACTAAGGCCTGGATCTCATGTAGGTTGGGGCAGGAGGTAGTGGGGGTGTACTAGCTCAACAGATAATAATATTTGTTTAGATTGTTTTATCTGCTTTGAATTGTTTTAATTATCAAAATGAGTGTGGTTATGAGTTTGGTAGTTATATTAAAATTCCTCTGGGAGAGAGGTCAAGTTACTATATTGAATCAATTAATACCTTTGATAATATCAGGTTACAGGACCAAGGAGATGCCATTATGAGAGGGAGGCTCTGTATTTGTGTTAATAGGAAAGAAGAAAGGGCTTTGGACCCCTTCCAGAGTGATATGGATCATATATGACAGGGGGAGACCCCCGGAAGATCTTAGGTACAGAACGGAAAAATTCAAGAACATCAAACAGGATAGGTAACTTGATTTGCTGATTCCTATGCACGGCAACAGCCCAGTAGCTGTCCTAGACATAAAAATGTCTCTAGCCAAAACTTCAGCTAAAGTTAGACAATAAATCTTGTTGGTTGTGGAATCCTTAAGATTCATTGTGTCATCCCTCATATAGCATGAATGAAGATTTATTACAATTGGTTATTGATCAAATTAACTCATAAAAAGGACAATCATCTTTCACCTGCTCAAACAAGGAGCAAGATTTCATCCTTAACTGATTTGTACATCTTGCACAATCCATATGAATATCTTCATAGCACTAAACTTTTGGTTGTGAGATTCATATATTACAGAATGTACAGCTCTAACAAGATTCATCCACAGGGATGCTGAAATGACCTGCTGTTCTAACCCCCTGCCTCCTGAAGCTATTTCCAAATAATTGCTTCCAAAAAAGCTTCAGGAATAGCTGGTAATTCCAGATGACCTTGCTTTATCCAATCTTTCAGACAGATCCAGCCAAAACTCCAGTCACGCCCCCGAGCCTGCTAAGCATACAGAGACTAGATAACAAATACTAAAGCTAGCTTTCTTATGTCTAACCAATTTATCTAATTTTGCTACCCCTCCCTACCCCTTAAAATTTTTTTTTTTTGTTGCCCTTATTCAGCAAGAAGAGGTTAAGGAGAATCCTCATCATGATCCCTTGGGTTTGGGTGTCTGGTTATGGTTATTTTACAAATTACACTTAGGTTGTCATCTTAAGGGATAATTTGGAAATTGTCATAATTTTGAACAGGGAGGAAATAGGTGGGATGGATTACTAAGTTTATTCTTGAGCAAAGCATTGTATAGCTATAATCTTACATTGATAGAAACCTTTATATTGATGCAAAATTGAAGTTTTAATTTCTTACATTGGTACAGAATATATATAGTACAGGTTTAAGGTTTTCATTGGTATAAGTCTTTGTATATTGATACAAAATTTGAAATTAATATTGTTACTCTTAGGCATTGTGCCTATACAACTCATTTAAGAATATAAAACCGTGACCCAGTCCTTCTAATAACTGCTATTACAAACTGTTTAGGATGATTAAGTAACACAAGTTAAGGGCCAGATAGTAAACTCATGATTATATTAGATTCTGATTTAATTATAACAAAGTGTATTCAATTTGTTCAAATAGAAATAACTAAAAGTAGTTAAGGTTTAACAGTTCATATATACTTTAGAAAGATAGGTAGATAGATAGATAGATAGATAGATAGATAGATAGATAGATGTCTTCAAAAGCATCTGAAACCCACAAGATATGGCATTTAATATAATTCATTATTAAAGATCATTTGACTAGAGACATGTCTGCCCCTGTCAATACTCCCTTCACTGTTCAAATAAGATATTGTGATTCATAACATCTATATGGAATTGCTCCAGTTATAACATGGTAACCACTGGACAAAAATCACCCTATCTATTTAAGACAAAAACACTCTCCAGGAAAGGACATTCGATGTGGGATAGTCTACAGCTTAGCTCTACCAATACAGAGTTTCCTGCTTCATTTAAGGTATGTCAGATGATCTTGGGCCAGAAGGCTGAAGATAGATGCTTTAATGTTTTGAAGAATAGAGGACTGTCCAAGTAGTCAGCTGTCTCTACAATTGGGTTAAGTTTTGGAAGCTATGTTTTTGTGTTTCCTATATATCCAGGTAATATTTATTCATTATTGGATTTCTGATTGTGTTGAAGACTAGTTAAGAGTCTCAGAATCAAACTTAAGTTGTTTAGCATTGAGGAAAATGACATAAATTTGAAAGGATGGTTTTAGGATGGTAATACAAGTTAAAATCAGAATGTAATTCAGGTATAGAATTGTAAACTCTTTAAGTCAGGATAGATGGTAGAGTACTTTATCTAAATTGGCAAATATGATGGACTAGATGTTAATTGTATATCAATTGTATATCATACTTTATAATTTACATAGTTGTTAAGGTTGTGTTCAATTTATGTCTGAGAGAAAAGAGCCTTTTTAAAAAGATTTATTTATTATATATAAGTACATTGTAGCTGTCTTCAGACACTACAGAAGAGGGCATCAGATCTCATTATGGATGGTTGTGAGCCACCATGTGGTTCCTGGGATTTGAATTCAGGACCTTCAGAAGAGCAGTGAGTGCTCTTACCCGCTAAGCCATTTCTCAAGCCCAAAAGAGCCTTTTTTACTGGACAAAAGGGTGAGATGTTGGGAATTTGATTTGTGCTTACGCAGGAATTTGCATATCCACTTCAAGTCCCTGCCAACAGTTGTTATTATTATTATTATTATTTTTGGACTGGTCAATAAAGACCCAGCAGCCAATGCCTGGCCAGGGGGATAGAGGTGGGACTTTTAGGATTCCTGGGAAAGAAATGCAGAGACAGGAAGAAGGATTCTACCAAGAGGAGGGCAAAAAAGATGGACCATATGGGAAAAGGTGCAGAAGGGATAGCCCACAGACATGTAAGAATTGGAGAAAGTGGACCCAGGGGCCACTCCCTCGATTGGGTCTCGGGTAGCAGAGATGAAATATAGAGTTAGCAAGTATTGATTCAGGAATATCAGAGGGGAGTGTGTTAGCCACGTGGAGGTTCAAGAGTGGCCATACACTGAGCTAGCCAAGGTATATTAAAATATAACGGCAGTGTGTGTATATGTGTGTGTTTACATTAGAGACCCAGAGCATCTGGGGTGGATGGCATGAAGCACATGACCACCTGCTGGTAGCATAGAATGAACTCTAGTAATTTACTGAAACAAGAAACCACCATGCTATAAAAAGAATGTGATGACTGAAAGTTTGTACCTCAGTGCTCACTCTCCGGAGGCACGAAGTACAAGGTGTGTTTCTAGTGCTTTCATGTGTCTGAAGAACTAGGAGATGGATGACCCTAAGTGACAAAGGCAATTTTCTTACAAAAAAAAAAAAAAAAAAAACAACCAAAAATCTGTAATTTGTAAGACTTGGTCTGGCTAATCTAAATGACAAAATAAAAAAGAAAATACAGGGGACTGGTGTTGGGAGCCGTGAATCTTGAGAGGCATTCGCCATGGCAAGATGGCGCCTACTTCCGCTGTTAACTCCTAGTGGACAACTGTTTGCGCATGTGCGTAGAGTACTGTTGGCGCATGTGCGTAGAGTGAAAAGACGCCATGTCACAGCCCATCCCGGGGCGCTACGTAGGGTAATAAGCGAACAGCCAATCATGAGCAGACACACCACGCTGTGGGCAGATACACGCACTGTGGTGTATATAAGCAGTGCGGATTTTGGGTTCGACCCCTTTTTTCACTATGGATGGAGACAATAAAACAGTTGCTGCAGAAGGAACCTAGAGTGTCCGCGTGTCTTCTTCCCGGCGAGAGGACCACGCGGGCTACAGACTGGAGAGAAGGCTCAACAGTTAAGAACACTGGTTCCTCTTCCAGAGGTCCTAAGTTCAATTCCCAGCAACCACATGTGGCTCACAACCATCTGTTATGGGATCTGATGCTTTCTTCTGGTGTGTCTGAAGATGGATACAGTGTACTCATATACATAAAATAAATAAATCTTTTTTTAAAAAGAAAAAATAGAAAGGTTAGTCTCTCTCTCTCTCTCTCCCTCCCTCTCTCTTTCTCTCTCCCTCTCTCTCTTTCTCTCTCTCTTTTTAAACTCATTTTGTTGACCAGCTGACCTTGAACTCAAGATCTGCCTGTCTCTGGCTCCTGAGTATGGGGATTAAAGGTGTGTGCTACCACCACCTGGCTTTTATTTGCATTTTTGTTACACAAGATCATGCTATTGGCAAATGAAAATTTTCCCCTTACTTTCTTTTTTTAAAAAGATATATTTATTTATTGTATATAGCTGTCACTGTAAGAACACTGTACTGTCTTCAGACACTCCAGAAGAGGACGTCAGATCTCATTATGGTTGTGAGCCACCATGTGGTTGCTGGGAATTGAACTCAGGACCTTCGGAAGAGCCATCAGTGCTCTTAACCTCTGAGCCATCTCTCCAGCCCCCTCTCCATACTTTCAATACCTTCTTTCTTTTTTATTGAGTTAACTAGTATTCTCAGTAATGCTGAAGAGGAGTGACATGAGGAACCATCTCTGCCTTGTTGCTTATCTCGGTAGGGAAGCTAGAGAGGTTAATCTTTACGTCCCAATCTCTTTGAAGTATAGTTGAAGACTACAGTATCTGATACCTCAGATGATAGAATTTTAATACATTGAAGTGAAAGTCATAGTGAGGGACAGAAGAGTGCACGAGTCATCCACCATAGCCGATCTGCACTCACCATAGCCGATCTGCACTCCCCATAGCCGATCTGCACTCCCCATAGCCGATCTGCACTCCCCATAGCCGATCTGCACTCCCCAGTTTTTTGAGGCTCCTGGGGGGGATTTGCTCTGGAAAGTCTGAGTGGAGAGGAGAAGAGGAAATGCTTCTGATCATGGTGCAAAGTGCCAGGGATATTCCAGATAGCAACATTAGAGATGAGTTCCGGGCTGGCAAGATGGCTCAGCGGGTAAAAGCACTGACTGCAGTTCTCAAGGTCCTGAGTTCAAATCCCAGCAACCACATGGTAGTTCACAACCAACTGTAATGAGATCTGTTACCCTCTTCTGGTGTGTCTGAAGACAGCTACAGTGTGTTTATGTATAATAATCAATAAATCTTTGGGCTGGAGTGAGCACAGCCAACCGGAGAGGGCAGGGCTAGCTGGAGTGAGCAGAGGTCCTAAAATTCAGTTTCCAAGGATCACATGAAAGCTCACAACCATCTGTACAGCTGCAGTGTACTAACATGCAGAAAATAAATAAATAAATCTTTAAAAAAGAGAGAGAGAGAGATGAGTTCCTACAGGGAAAATCGGGGGTTCAGATCTACCATTCTCTACTTATTCCCTTGAGACAAGGTCTGTCACTGAACCTTGAGCAAAGCTGGTACCCAACAAAGCCCTGTGATCCTCCTGTCTCTGCCCCCGCCAGCACTGAGACTGCAAGCTTGAAAGTGCCCATGCCACAGTCTTGATGTAGGAGCAGGCACTTGAACTCAGATTCCTTATGTTTGCATAAGTAAGTGCTGTTAGCCACTGAACCATCTCCCCAGCACTTAGCAATTTACTTTATATGGACTCTTTAAAGGCTCAGCATGGGGGCTTATGGGAAGTAGAGGTAAGATGGCCATTGCAAGTCTGAGGCCAGTGGGGTTTATAGAGAGACTTCCAGGCCAGTTGAAACCACACAGTCAGATCTGGT
>NW_022196913.1:76061127-76091396 GCF_008632895.1 Mastomys coucha | reverse complement strand
GGGAGGAGGGGAAGAAGGTGCCTCGATGAAATGGAAGGATCCATTTACTGGCATATGGGATGGCCCCGATTGGGTACTAACATGAGGAAGAGAGCGCGTTTGTATCTTTTTTGCAGGATGCTGAAGGAGCATGGTTGCTGCCGAAGCAGTTGGTGAGACATGCTGATGCTGGGACAAAGAATGATGCTGACCATGAACTTGCTGGGTGCCCTAACAATGGTGACAGGGAAGCTGTATTGAGCATAGTTCCTGACCCACCTTTGATTGCCTACATCTCAGATCGGACAAGCTGCCTTGCCTCAAGATTTTAGATCTTATGGGACAGAGAACATGGAGACTGGAAAGTACATTCAAAAATTAATCAAAAAGAGAAGTTGTTATAATGACCCTTCTCTTTTCCTTTAATGTGACCAGTTATTCTGACTCAGTCACGGACTGGTCTGGAAATCAGTCCAACATTGGAAAACAGGAAATGACAGTGGCATTTGGAGGGCTGGTTCTGAACATTTTCAGAGACGTATTTGGAAATTGGAAGCTGCCTTGTATGATGTTATGTTTGCTGTGGATAAAAATGGAACAGACTCTGGGGTTAGGGTAAATGTAACATCCTGTGTTACCCCACCTAAACTTTTACTTATTGGGAATGTTACTTTTGTTATTGGCTCTAATAATGTGTCCAATGTTTCTTGTTTTAATTGTCTTTTGTTCAACTGAGTTTCCGCACTGGATGATGGACTATCTATAATAATAGTACATCAATAAGCTTTTATTATGATTCCTGTAAATTTATCTGAACCCTGTTATTCTGAAAAAGGCTTACAAATATTAGAAGTGAGGCAACTTCAAGTAGAAGCAAGAGGGTAGTTTGCTTGATTATTGCTAATATAGCAGCTTTAATTACATTAATAGCTAGCATCACTGCTTCTGCAATTGCTTTGATGCAAGAAGTTAAGTCATCCACTTTTGTTAATCATTTAGCAAAAAATGTTACTAATGCTCTGAGTATTCAAGAGAATTTGGATAGGAATTTGGAACAGTGAATTGATGTTCTTTATGATACAATTCAAATTATTGAAGAGGAGGTTCAGAGTAAGAAGCCATCTCAAGTGTCATACTAAATACCAATGGTTTTGTGCCACTTCTAAAATTTACAATGACAGTCACTATAATTGGGAGAAAATTCAAAGACACTTGCAGGGTATTTGGCATAATTCTAACATCTCTCTGGAATTTTGACTTTGCATACTGAGCTTATGAATTTAAAGAATAGTGCTCCACTGATTTTTGATGCTGTGGATATTGCTGATAAAATTTTTCATGGCTTAAGGTCAGTATTTTTATCTTGGTCAAGCTTCAAGAATGGTTTATATAGTTTTATCATGTTGGCCCCTCTTGTCCTGGAAATACTTTTATTCCTGCTCATTTTGATAAAACTTGCCTTTAACAACATCAACATGTTGGCAACCAAAATACATGGCTTGAAACTTAAAATGGATCCCTAGACAAAGTCATTAATTTAACAGGCTGGCAGTCTGTACAGAGCCTTAACAACCTAAGACATAAATGCATTGCTTTGTATAATGCATTTTCAATGAGGAGTAAGAATGTCATTCTTGTCAGAACAACTCGAGATAGATGCAGTCTTGTTTATGAAATAAAAAAAAAGGAGGAAATGTGGAGAGTTGTTGGGGCCAGTTCTATGAAATTGTCAAGAATATTTGACATTAGATTAAGACAAAGAAATAAGCTCAAGAAAAATACATCTGAGGAATGTATTCCTTGCATCTTGATCATCTTCATAAGTCCTGAGAAACAGTGGCTTCAGGGCTTTTGTTTATGCCTTGCTTGTTCCTTGACTACTTTGTTTATGCCTTAGGACTGTTATATTCCTTGCATGTACCTAGAATGATATAAAAGAAGACTGGAAAAAATGGAACCCATTTCAGCATTTGATGGAACTGTACTATAATGTTGCCTAATTGTCTTTTTTTTTTCTTTAATCCTTGTACCTTTCCTCAAGACTCTGTTGACTGACTGAGCTGGCTTGGTCAGAAGGAGAAGGAGGAAGAGGAGAAGGAGGAAGAAGAGGAGGAAGAGAAAAGTAGTTGCATTGGGAACACACTCTTTGATTCCCCTCCCAGTCCTTCATCCCCTAGTCCAAGCACAAGGAAGACTGAAGAAGAAGATGGAGGTTAGGGTTCCTCAGTTTCCATTTTGAGTTTCTGTTGCTTAGTTTATTTCAAAGCTTGAAAGTCTGTCATAACCACCAGTACTTGATGGACAGCTGGAATATATTAGACTCTGGAGCAAATTCAGGATGTGGGTCATTCTCATGATGAATTGTCTGAGCATCTTGCCATGTGACTCCTCCTAAATCTAAGATTTAAGATTAGGCGCCAGTCCAAAGACCAGGACCTAGAGACCTGAAGTCACACACAACAACAGAGGTTCCTGCTTCTCTCCTCAGACTGCCTCCATCCCTCCACTCCACTTCCACACCACACCATGTGATCATCTGGCTTCTCAAGGTGGCATCTCTGTTACTATCTGCCTCAGGTTTCTGAAGAAGCTGAGAGATAGTTGTTAGGCAAACTAACCATGTGCCCAATACACCACACTCTCCTGAAGTGTTTCTATGCATGTCTGTACAGATACTCTATTTCTTAGTCACATTTCCATTCCAAGAATCCATCCCAGTGCCCAGGACTTCAAAGGTGCTTAGCAAATGCTGGCCAATGGACGACCATGGGGTAAAAGGATAACAGAGCTCAGCTTCTGGTGTAAAGTCAGTGAAGATAAAAGTGGAGTGCCTTTTGTAGAAGTTGAGTGTTGGAGATGCTTAATTGTACACAGACAGAAATGAACCAGGCATGGGGGCACATGCCTTAGCCCAGCACCTGGGAGGCTGCTGAGGTGAAAAGACCCCAAATAAGTCCAACCTGACTAAAGAGTGAATTCCGGGCCAGTCTGGGCTATACAGCAAGATCATGTCTCCAAAAGATAACAACAAAGTGTGTGAGGAGACCAGTGGATCTTCCCCTGCGTGTCCTTCCACCCTCCCTGCCCTGAGCTCACCCTCCTCAGATGCTCACAGAGGCCTCTGTAACCTCTAAAGTCTTAGTGAGCTTGTCTTTCCTTTGGCAGAAGCAGAAAGACTGTTGGGAGTTCCAGAGCAACCAGGGCTGTAGGACTACCCCATCTCAAAGCAAAACCAGCAGACACCAAAGCAAACCAGCCAGGGATAGCCTGAAGAGCAGAGGGTTTCTATGTCTGAAAACACACTCAGATCTCTTTATTTCCAAAATTCTCTTTCAAGTGGACTTCATGGGATTGAGGAGAAGTGTTGACATTACCTCCTAATCAGTCATTGGGATGGCTGAGTCAGTTTGTGATGACCATGCCTGAAAGCCAGAGAGCCATATTATACAGGCTGAAAAAACTAGGGGCACTCTCAAGGCTCAGAGAAGAAAGAAGAGTAGAGGATTCAGGGGTGCAGACAGTCGGCCCAGTAATCTAGTCTCACAGTGACCCAAGATTCCAGCCTTCAAGCCAAGACAGCTGACCAAGCTGATGGCCATGGGAATGGAGAGACATGGGGAAGGGAAGCCCCAGGTTGCTTGATGTTACTTCTGAGTTTCACACAAGCTGGAACCTGGCTGAAGGAGCTTCAGGACTGAGATGAAGAAAACACAAGTTCCTGTCTCTAACTCCAGATCTCCATCTATGGCAGTGGGCAAAGAGGAGAAGCTCACATTTGCTGGAATCTGATGATGAAGGAGTTTGATGAATGAACATCATGAGCATACTACACTGTTGGTGATTATATTTTTAGTCATTGAAAATAAGAATCAGAGAGGAAAAAAATCTCTTTTTGAAAAACACAGAAGGAAGGGTCTATTTGATGTTGGAGAGTACTCTTTCCACCCCAGGCCTGATCTCCTGACTTCTAGGCAAACCACTGCTTCTGGCAAGGTGTTTTCTATGTCTTCTTTTGAAGTCTTCAAAAATGATTCTGTCTTTGCATATCAAAGCTGCAAGCATTATGCAAACATCCTTAGGTACTTTTAGAAAGAAATCATAGGTCTCAGAACGACTCCCCAGGTAAACAACTGTCCGAGGCATACCATAGTCACCTTCCCCATTGGAGACTGAGACCAGGAGGGGCCTTGAGGAAAGGCGGGGATGCCATCTCCAGGAAGGGGCAGTAGATGTCTGGAGCAGGCTTTGCAAGTCTCAGCTCACCGCGGCCAACAGTAGCCTTGCCCTGAGCAACATGGTGAAAAGAGCCCAGAAGACAGCCAGCAAGCAGTGCAAACAGTGGTCAGAGGTCCAGTGTGTCAAGGTCACCTTCCTGGCTTGGGCTCTGGGCAGAAGAGAAACTCTGAAACGCCCAGCACTTACTATTTAAGGATTTACTTGTTAAGTTGCTAAGTTACAGAAGCAGATGGACAGCACTCTGTTCAAGTCTCTGAGGGTTATGGGCCATTCCAGTCCCTCCCTTATTCCATCTGGGTTGATGTGGACTGTGACAAAAACACTAGCACTTTACTGCAGAGCAGCCAATTTCAAATGCAGCAGTGTCATGGAGCCACACTGATGATGTGTTTTCACATCTTGGGGCTCTGCCTATGTGAGGCATTCCTTTAAGGTGTTTGTTTGTTTGTCTGTCTGTTTGTTTTTAACAGCACCTAGAAAGTAAATATTTATGAAACAAACAGAAGAAAGATTGAGTCACAGACATCTATTGATTTGAGTACAGGGTCCCCAGTGAAGGAGTTAGAGAAAGGATCAATGGAGCTGAGGGGTTTGTAGCCCCTTACGACGAACAACTATGAACTAACTAGTACCCTCAGAGCTCCCAGGCTCTCAACAACCAACCAAGGACTGCACATGGAGGGGTCTGATTGTTCTGGCAGCATGTGTATAGTAGAGGATTGCAATTTGATCATCAATAGGAGGAGAAGAGCTCGGCCCTGTGAAAGTTCTGTGCCCCAGTGTAGGGGAATGCCAGGACCAATAAGTGGGAGAGGGTGGGGTGGCAGGCATGGGGAGGGGGGAGGCAACAGGGGGTTGTTTTTGTTGTTTTTGTTTGTTTCTTTGCTTTTTGGAGGGGAAACTAGGAATGGAGAAATTTACATGTAAATAAAGAAAATATCTATTAAAAAATTTTTTAAATAAAAAAAATAAAAAATAAAGAAAAGAAAGATTGAGTCAGGAAAAATCGATTGATATCTGTTGACTATCAACATACATACACATACACATATATATACACACGTGGATTTGTGACATGCAATTTTGTTTCATTTCATAATAATCTTGAACTGGTGATCAGGCACGTAACTTTAAGAGATAAATCAGAGATGGAGAGAAGAGGTAAATAATGAACATACCAGTGAGAGACCAAATCTTTTGAGTTCAGACTCCATCTTAGAGAAACTGATCTAAGATTGAACTCAAGTTAACTATCAGGCCAGTACCTCAACTAACACTTACTGAAACTGCATAGTTTACTTATGTTCATGACCTCCAACTCCCAAGAGTCTTGGACCTCCCAAATCTCATCTACCTTAAAAGAGTCCCTACTGTGACAGTCTAGAACATAAAAACCCCCTACTGTGACAGTCTAGAACATAAAAACTCCCTACTGAGAAATCCTTCCATGCTCACTCTTCCATCCAGCCAACACTAGAAGCTGAGTTTCTATTTGTTCCTTCAAACTGTGGAGAGCCACTAGTGATCACCTGGCATAACACTCTAGGAGGCTAGGCCCTGGTTCTGCAGGAACTTAACACCTCATTAGGAGGCACACTTGTTACAGGCTGACATGTGTCCTCTGCACAGGACACCACAGAGTACAAGCCCCCACCGTACAAAGAGCCTATGCTGAGGTGAAATGACCTCAGCTCTCCTGAGATTATGTCCAGTTCCATTATGGCAACATGTGGGGGCCAAGTGAGGATGCTAGATATCTTAGATTGTGTGGATGCACACGGGCATTCACGTACCTGCACGCAAAAGAGACAAAGAGAAGATGTCCAGTACGGATTCTTCTTCAGGCTGAGGGTGAATCAAAGGCCAAGCTCATCTGAGTTGAGTGAGCAGAAACGAAGCTTTGAAGACTTGACTATGAACGAGCCTGGGATAACCCTTCCAACAGCTGTGAGCCTGCCATTCTCAATCCAGGAAACTGATCAAAGTCAGTCCTTGATGTGGTCCCCTCATTCTTGTTCCAAAGCAACAGATGTCGAAAGACAACAGCAGCTCCCACTGAACTCATGATTGGCAGTTTTTTTTTTTTTGCTTGTTAAAGTTTCTCTAGGCCAATTACTCTGATTCAGATCCAAAGAATCTTCTCTATTCTGATTTTATGTTTGTGAATCATGTGAAATCTTAACCATTGTGTTGTGTTAGGCTCGCAGACACACACACACACACACACACACACACACACGTATGCACATGTACACGCACACACACAATCTGCACATACACAATGGTGTACTTCAAGCAGCTGGGTGTGTCCTCGTGATCTCTCTTTCCAGTTAATCCACAGATTTAGCCCTTGAGGGAATTTTAGACCAAATCTAGTGTACCATTGTCCAGCAGATGGTGCTGTGGACCGGGCTCTGGGACGGCAACCTGAAGGTAATTTTATGACTCCCAACCCTTAACAGCAGGCTTTTCTCTCAAAGCCTGGAGTCTGCGTTGATACACCCTCCTTTTCTCTGAAAATTTTCAAACATTATTCATTCACCACAAGCCTGTGAATGTAAAATGTACAAACTGTCTAGCTATGTAGCCATTTGTCAGCAACACCTCAGGAATTGCTACGGCCGAGGCCTGATTCTAAGGCTTAGGGGTGGTGGTGGGAGTAAAGCAGACAGTTAAGCCTACACACGTACAAGAATTTTCCAATGACTCAGCCAAACAACAACAACAACAACAACAACAACAAAAACGTTCTGGACTGCTTGCTATCCTCAGACACTCAGTTGAAAATAAACAGGTTTATTGTTTGGGTTTTGTTTGTTTGTTTTTCTTTTTCGAGACAGGGTTGCTCTGTGTAGCTCTGGCTGTCCTGGAACTTACTCTGTAGACAAGGCTGGCCTCGAACTCAGACAGACATTCTCCTGCCTCTGCCTACAGAGTACTGGGATAAAAGGTAAGTGTCATCACCACCCAGCTTATAAGCAGGCTTTTAAGGGGCAGGTGGATAAGTATTTTGGGGGATGTGACATGTCACATAGAGGCCTGAGAGACTCCAGCTAGGTAATCCCAATGTATGACACTAGTCATACATTGGAATCATCTAGGAGAATTTGAGCCACTCTCATGCCTGGTTAACTGGTTTTGAAGGTCTGGGTTCTAAGGGATTTGAGTTTATGTTCAGCCCTGGGTGGGGCCATTGACTGAGAAGCTGGAGAGGTCAGCCTGTTCCTTGTTGAAAATCTCAGAGCAAATGTATCCTGGCCCTGCTGCTGCAATCCTATAACTCTGTCAGCAGCTAGAAATGTCTATCACTCTATGGTTGCTGAGTCATCTTACTTGTTCCCTATTTGGATTCCTTCCGAAGCCTGGTTAGGGGATATCCCAGCATCTCCTAGAGATGGGAACTCGTGTTAGGAGACGGACTCATCTGAGGCCTCAGACTCGGAACAGCTGTCAGTCCTTGGACCTGCACACCCTGGTTATTAACCAAGAGTCCTAAAGGGACAGGGAGTCCTGGTTCCTGAGACAGGAAAGAGCTGTGGTCTTGAAACCCGAGGGACTCCAGGCCCGTGTCTGTACATTCCTGCATTCTGCCTGTTTTCTTCCGGGGGGGGGGGGGGGGGGGGGGGCTTGACCTCAGTACGGAACGGAAATGATGACAGATGCAGCTGAGCTGCCTGAAGGATCTCCTTAGTGTCCTTTCGAGCTAGAGACGCCCTAGGATGCTGACAGGAAACAAGTGGCTGGCCACACCCATCTGCCTCAGACTCAAAACTGCCTAGAAGGGCTAACCTGACAGACCAAGGAGAGGCATACTCCAGTAAAAGAGCCCTTTCTGTTTAAGAGTTATTCATATTGCGTGTGTGCACGTGTCTGTAAAAGGGTGATGCAGGATCCCCCAGAGGCCAGGAGAGGGCAGTGGGTCCCCTGGACCTAGAGTTACAGGTGGTTGTGAGCCAACTGATGCTGGTTTGGGGTCTAGACATGGGTCCTCTGTGAGAGCAGTGGTGCTCGTAACCACTGAGCCATCTCTCCAGTCCCTAGGGGGAAACTTTATGGTGCCATCTCCCCCTCATTTGTCCTGGTCCCCAAAGCTACAGCTCTCTTCCACTCTACTTAGTCACGGAAACATTAAAACATAGACGACAGGGAAAGAGCATTCGAGAGAAAGTCAGTGTGCAGCACCACCCAGCTTCCAAGGGCTGCTCTCCATAGCTCTGAGGCTCTCCTGGACAATTGGTTCCCTATCTGTGCTAACTTCCAGAGGCTACCCACTGCTTCTGACCATTCCTTCTCCCACTAGCCACCTTGGTCTCCCGAGTCCCAGTGATAAGGGCCCTTGTGGTCACATTGCATATGGCCAGGCGACTTGAGATAAGCTCTGTATTTCAGCATCCTTAACTGAATCCTATCTGTAAAGTCAATTTGACTCAACCCCACAGAGCTACCTTCATGGGATTAGGAGGTAAGACCTCTTTGTGGCCAATTTTGAGCCTAGCACAGGAGAGGAAAAAGCTATCAGACATCCAGATTCACAACTACCTCACTGAAGGTCTTCATGATGAATAGCTTATAACAGGTACTGTGTTCCAGGAAATCTATCACTGGCCATTCATTTGAGGCATCTGGGAGCATTTTGGCTTTTTAGGGAAAATATGTAGCTCTTTGCTCTTGTGCATATAGAAGTTCCTTAAAACTGTGAGCTGGGTGATTATCATCCTCATAGGAGACGGGTCATGGGCCGATGTTGTCTAGTCTGCTTCAATTACATTGGCTCTGTGTCTGCTTGAGATCCAAGCATTAAGATTCACTTTGTCAGTTAAAGAGCACTGCTGCTGGGCACTTGACTCTTCATGTAAGAAGTCCAACTGCCATACTGGAAGGAAAATGCCCTGTCCTGCAAGGCTTCAGTGATTGGCCTGACTCGGGTAGTAAAGGAAAGAAGAGACAGACACAAGTACAGACAATCAGGTAGGTCGTGCTTCCTCTGCTGAAGCAGGACCATTACTGCACGGCAACCCAGGGACAGACACAAGTACAGACAATCAGGTAGGCCGTGCTCCCTCTGCTGAAGCAATCAGGTAGGCCGTGCTCCCTCTACTGAAGCAGGACCATTACTGCACAGCAACCCACACAACCTCGGCATTTTTTTTTTTTAAAGTGCAGCATCGTGGGAGTGGCTCACTAGTCTACGGAGATCTTTGGAGGGGAGCAGTCTCAGGCTGCAGTCATCCAGCATGAGGAAGCTGCAGTTGCTCATTTCTGCACACACTGCACACATCTCACTGAGAGAAAAAGGCTTTGCCATCATTCCTCAATTCTACCAGGGGTGGGGGTGGGGTGAGGTGCCACTCCCAGTGGGTCCGAGGTTTGGGGGTTTTTAACATAGCTGTTTCATGTCAACAACACACACTCACTCAGAGCTTCCTCTGCTCCATCGTAGGGAAAGAACTTGGTTACTAAGAAATGCAAAGGACCCAAGTCATGTGCGTATCGGTTGCTTTCTGGTGTGATAAAGCTCCTTGACCAAAAGTAACTCAGGAAGGAATCGTTTCCCTTGGCTTACAGTTCCAGAGGGGAGAATCCACAACAGCAAGGGAGTCCTGGCAGCAGGCAGCAGAGCAGGGGGCTGACAGATGACACCCTCAACTGCAAACACAAAGCAGAGAATGAACTAATGAACTGGAAACGGGGCTAAGCTATAAACTCTCAAAGCCCTTGACCAACCAGGGTCCATAATTCCCCTCAAACAATGCCACCAACTGGGGGCCAACTATTTAAATATGTGAGCCTATGGTGGACATTTCTTAGTCAAACCACCACAGCGTTCTAACTCTCCCCACTACATATGTGAGCAAGGCCATGACTCTGGACCAGATCAATTGTCAGACGGACAATACCATATCAAGGATAAGGAAAACCACCAAGGCACATTCTCCCAGAGCAATGAGTTATAGGAAAGGCAATACAATATGAAGACCTCTATCTTGGGGTTATTTGTTACATAGCAACAGAGATCTGATTGGAGACTGTTACATAGTACACTGTGTGCTAGCAGCATTCTGTAGATCCTGGGAGTAGAAATTGAGGCGTGTCCAGCATCAAGTCTGAGTCCACCTCATAAGACAATGCTGGGCCTCTTCTCTCCACGTGTGAAAGGTCGATGAGTCAACTTACAACCAAGGCAGGGACCATGGTCAGGGGGATCACAGAACTGCTCAGGGTGGCAAATGTAAGACAAACAACTTTGTTGTGTCTGAAACCCTGTTCCAGCTCTAGTTACAAGGGTGTAAATGGAGAATAGCAGTTGCTCTCTGCTTCTTTTAATATTGTCTCTAAGTGTGGGTGTTATTACAGGTTTGAAATAATTTGATTTTACATCCTAACTCATTTTTAATATTGAACAGAAGAAAAGGTCAGGGAATAGTCTTTTTTCTCCCGAGAGTTCGAGAAGTAACATATTACTTGCTAATGTATTATGCAATTCATGTGTTATATAATTTGTGGACAAGTTTATTCCTCTCCTGTCCTGAAATGACCCTTCTCTCTTATTTGTCTTCTTTGCTTCACATGCAGTAATGCCGTTCCTACAGTGTGGTTAAAAACATGTTTGCAGACTGTATGTGAGTCTGAGACTGCTTGTTCTAAAGTCATTTTCAGAAAGACACAAACATGCATGCATGCACTCACACATGCACATGCACACATTCTTGTGTATTAAGATTCCTGTGTCAATATCCACACAGAAAGACACACACAGGCACATGCACACACATATGCACACATGCATTCCTTTCCGGTATAGTAAGATTTCTGTGGTGCTAGTCACCCAGGAAGCCACAGGGAGCTCCTGGAGTAGCACATGAGTGTTAACTTACTAACCAACCCATAATAGGTCAAAGCAGAAGGGAAGGGAGGGCACTCACATAGGTGCTGACAGAGCCTGGGAAAGCAGGACACCACAGCCACCCAGGGATGGGGGTGGGTAACTCTGACAGGCCTCTCACTATGCTGTTAGACTCTCCTGCCCGGAGCTTCCTTGTACCTGAAGTCATCTGAGGAAGGCATATTGAGTGCCTGCTGCAGGTCCCACAGCTAGCCCAGGGGAAGGTGTCCAGTGTGGAGTCCAGGAGGGATGGCTTGTACTAGAATGAGAATTCGATGGTGACCAGGTGGATCGCAAGGCCTGAATCCTGTAGCATTAACCTCTGCTGTGCACACAGAGAGGGCCACCACAGCAGACACCCTCCTGAGACCATGCACACTGTCAGCCCTGAGCAGATGAGAACACAAGTCCTGACACACTCAAGTCAGGTTGTATGTCGTTTTCCAAGTCTTCGAGCCCCATCCAGTGAGATTTTCCCCATTAAGACCAATCAATAGTCATAAAATGTGGGCTTTAAGTGACTATTTAGAAAGGACAAAGTGATGGGTCTCTATCTCTACCCAGACCCCCTTTTGCAGCTGTTATTCTAAGCCACCAGTCCCCTAAATAAACTTGAACCAAAAATTACACTTGAAAGACAGACAAGGTGGAAACGGTGACCTTTTTGGATTTGCTGAATTCTTCGGATACATTATTTATTAGCTTGCAGCGGCAGCACAGACCCGGGGCAGAGAGCCCTGAAGGAGACGTGTTTTCGCTCAGCTGTATGTGTCTTTGAAGCCAGTCTCCCATAGGGCAGCTGTGGATCCCACCTTTGAGTCTTTGACTCTGCAGAGGCTTTGAGTGTCAGAAAAACGGAAGGAAGCAATTCTGCCTCACCTCACTCCAGCAGTTCTTTGTTTGGCTTTGCTTAAATCACATTTTATTAACTCTTTGAGACATACACACAATATATTTTTATCATAACCTCTCTGGAATCCTCTTAAATCCTCCTTCATCTCCCTACCCAGCTTTAGGTTCTCTCTGTCTGTCTCTGCCCCTGGCTCTGGCTCTTTCTCTCTCTGTTTTTGTGTGTTTGTTTTGAGGCAGGGTGTCTCTGGGTATCCCTTGCTGCCCTGGAACTTCCTATGTTGAGCAAGCTGTCCTCAAACTCATATAGACTTGCCTGCCTCTGCCTTCTAGGCATGCACCACCACACCCAGGGACTCTTTTTTGAGTGCCTTAAACCTAGTTTGTGTTGACTGATTATTAGCATGGGGCCCACCCTGGGTGTTGTTAATATACCAGGATTTACACCTTTATAGAAACTTAATTTTCTTTCTCCCAGCAGCAGTCAGATGCCAAAAGCTCTTCAGCGGGGGGTGGGGGGGTGGGGGGGGTGGGGGGGGTGGGATTTCCTGTCCCGTCTCCCTTCTTATGCTGAGATCTTTCTGGCTTTGGATTACTTGGACAACCCATGTTGCCACAATTCCTGTGAGTTCATTTGTGCATTTGCTCTGTCATGTTAGGAAAGCACTGCTTTCTTGAAGTCAGCCACTACCTCTGGATCTTAGGAGCTTTCTGCCCCCTCTTCAGGTCCCTGGGAAAGGTGTATTACAGATGTTCCACGTAGGGATGAGCATGCTGATGTCCCTTGTTCTCTGAACGCTGACCAGTTTAGGTCTCTGTTAACTCCTGTCTACTCAAAGTCTCTGATGAGGGCTGAGGCTTCAGGGTTTTTAAAAGTCTGCTTTATGGGCTGGACAGATGTCTCAGTAGCTAAGAGAAATTATTGCTCTTCCAGAGGACCTGATGCAGTTCCCAGCACTCCTGTTAGGCAGTGACAGTGGCCTGGAACTCTAGCTCCAGAGGCACCTCTGGTCCCCCAAGGCATATGTGCTGCACACACACACACACACACACACACACACACACACACACCACTACCACCACCACCACCACCACAACCAGAACACACAGGGCCACAGAGCTCCATCTGGGCTCAGTATGACCACTCTCCTGGCAACTGGCCTTCATCTTCTGTAGGAAAATAGTTTGACTTTGTGATCTGGGTATGGTTAATAACTCACAATTTTCTTTTTGCATCAGTCTGGATACTTTTATATCAGAGTTCAGTAGAAAGAACTGACTAAAAATAGCTTGACTGATAAGGAAAATTGACGTTATTACCTAGCAAAAACAGGTGGAGGGTGTCCCAGGATTGTCAGCTAGGGTTCACCATGCCTTCAACAGCTTTCTCAGAAGACAGAGAAGGGGGAGGAGGTGTGGAAGGGAGAGGAGGGGGAGGAGAAGGAGGGGGAGGGGATAAAAGTAGGGGGTGAAAGGAAGGCATGTAGACAAGCAAGTCAACAAAACTTTCCTGAAGTATTCCCACCCTCTGACTTTATCTTACTCCTCTTTGGCCAGAGTAGGGTCATGTGACCAGGTCAAACTCAGTAACTGACAAGAAGAGTGGAGTTACCAGGATCACCTTAGTGTTCACTTGAAGATGAATCCAAATGGGTGCACCTGGAAGAACAGGGAGGAAGAAATTCTGCGGTTAGTAATTGACTCCCCCTTTTAATCCCCAGTTGGATTCTTCAGCGACACATACAAGGGGACAATATAGAAATACGTGAGTGGGTTGACACAAAGGGAAAAAAACCCAAGAAACCTTAAAATAAGACTGAAATATGATCAAGTACAAAAACTATCATGCCATAATACCCTCTAATGTTGGTGAGGGTGAAGATGAGGCCGCGTCTGGTTGCTCACTTAGCATGCTCCTCCCTCAGCATGAAGGATCGCTCAGAGGCACAATACGGCCTACAGTATGCTTTGTTTGGGTTTTAGTAGTGACTGTTAAGGTTTCACTTTGTTGTTAATCTGTGTTCTGTCACAGTAGCAAAATAGCTGAGGCTAAGCACAGTATAGAGAGATGTTTGGTTAACAGTTTTGGAGCTGAACATCTAAGGTCAGGCAGTACAAACTTCCCAGACTGCTTGAGTGGCTCTACACACACACACACACACACACACACACACACACACACACACAGAGGAGGGGGATTCAGAGAACAAAAAGGGAAGTGAAAGACCCCGTGGGGAGTTCCCGCTCAAGTCCTGGGAGACATGCACCCAAAGAACACGAGAGGTCGTCTTGATGTAAAACGCATGAGGCATTTTATTCGGAGCTCCAGTTCGACCCCCAATCTCACACTGGAGACAAGGAATCGACCACGAGGCCCAGGGGTTAGGGGTTTATATAAGAAAAAGGTCTGGGGAAACAAAGGAATTGGTGTGGCTATACATGATTGGCTATTTTAAATGTAGTTAGTGTAGATTAGAGTTGAAAATTCCTAAAAGGGGAGTGCTACTCAGGGTTTCTAGTTGACCTTCAACTATATCTAAGAGGACCAGGTGGCCCATTAGTCGGTGTCCGCCCAGGCATGTCCTTGCAGGCCTGGGCCATGGATATGTCCTTGCATTTTTACCCTATCTCTATGGTTTATGTCTTCCTGACCTGTCAGTCCCTGGCCGCTTGCCTCTGCTTTGATTTAACTCTTTCAATCCCAGGCTTATGTGGGCAAGCTCGTGCTGAACTTTTATTTTCCTTTTCAGAAGGACGGAGTGCAGAGGGAAGGAATCTCTTGGAGCCTCACAAGAGACTGCCTCCTAGCTTACTCTGCAAGACCTTATTGTTCCCATGAAGTGAACCCCCAAATGACCTAACCACTAGGCCCTCCTCTTAAAGTTCCACCTCTCACATTGCCATACCAGGGACTGTCATAAGACATGACAATTGTCAACCTTACAAAACCGAAGTGGAGGAGTTAGAGAGGTAGCTCAGCAGTTAGGAGGACTGGCTGCTCTTCCAGAGGACCTGAGTTTGATTCCCAGCACCCACATGGTGATTCACAACCATGCTTAATTGCAGCTCAAGGGATTTGACACCCTCTCCTGGCCTGCTCCAGCATCAGGCACCTGTATGGTGTATAGTCATAAATGCAGGCAGAACACCTATGTGTACACTTAGGAATAATTTTTTTAAATTAAAAATAAATTGAAGTTGAGTGTGGTGGTGCATGTCTGTAATGACACACTGAGGTTAAAATTGTAGTTAATCATAAAGCAAGAGGATTGGTCCATGTTTGAGGCTACCCTGGGCTATAATATACCCTGAGCTATAATGTAGTGAGACCTTGTTTAAAAGGAAAAAAAAATCAATATTTCATATATGCAAAATATCTGTGTTTCTGGGACCTGGGGCTGTAGCCTAACTGGTAGACTATTTGCTTGGTATGCACAAGGCTCTGGGTACTATCCTGGGAGCTGCCAGATGTGGTGCCCATGGCTATAATATTGGTGCTTGGGGTGTGAAGACATGAGGATCAGAAGGGTCAGTGTCATTGTCAGCTACCCAGTGAATTCAAGCCCATTCTGGGCTGCATGAGATATGAGACCTTGTTTATATGTCATAGAGTATGATATGATATGATATTATAATGTAATATAGTCCTAGGGCTTATATTGCTGTGAAGAGACATCATGACCATGGTGTCTTATAAAGGCAACTCTTATAAAAGAAACCATTTAATTGGGGCTGGCTTAGAGTTTCAGAGGTTTATTCCATTACCATCATGGTGGCATGCAAACATGGCACTGGGGAAGGAGCTGATCTGCAGGCAGCAGGAAAAAACTGAAACTCACTTCTTCCAACAAGGCTACAGTTCTTAATAATACCATTCCCTATGGACCTATGAGGGCCATTTCTATTCAAACCACACAAATATATCATATAAGCCGGGCAGTGGTGGCACATGCCTTTAATCCCAGCACTTGGGAGGCAGAGGCAGGTGGATTTCTGAGTTCGAGGCCAGCCTGGTCTACAGAGTGACTGAGAAATCCTGTCTCTCTCTCTCTCTCTCTCTCTCTCTCTCTATATATATATATATATATATATATATATATATATATATATATAACTAATATATCATATCATAACATCTATACTGGCAGGTGAAAGTAGCTACCTTGTCTAAGCCACATACGTGCTGTCAGTCTCTCTATAGCCCCTCCCACCCCTTCCTTCATCTGTTACTTTCCAAGGCCACCTTAGGACCTGGCTTAAGCTTCAGGTCCATGGGACAGAACCTAAGCAATGGGTGTTCTCACCTTCACAAAGTCAGTCTCACCCTCAGACTCTCCTCCCCAGAGGCCTCAGGAGAGCTTGGAACTGCTTCTCTCGTAGTTTCTATACAGTACAGGGCCCAGGCCCATAGGGAGGGGGCAGGTGTTTTTCCACAGCTGCTTTCTGGTCTGGCAAAACCGGACCTGGTACAGAAGGAAGGTCTGACCCCCAGTGTTGGGATTCAAAGGAACAGGAAACACTTTGGGGTGAAGACTAGATTTGGAGAAAAAGTCTCACTCAGAGAACAATTTTACAATCTGTTGCTATTTTGAACTCTGACTTTCTTTTTTAAAACTGAGCACTTAAAGAAGGCTTGGATTTAAAGGCATGCTTTCTGCTTCCGGATTCAGCCTCCCTTGGCAGCCATATGTCTTTTGGTCCAAAAATGTTCACCAACTTCTGCAAGGAATTAAGACATATAGAGGAGAGCTTTTCAGTCACGTTACTTTAAATGTGGGACTCTTCAGAATCAGGTATGAGGGCTCAGGCAGTTGTCCTCACAGATGGGACTTATCTGGATTCCTGTCCATCTGCGCCCACACATGGCTGACTCTTATAAAGGTTAGATAGCAACAATGACTTACGAGGTGAAGTACTGGAGTTGTGTGTTACAGCTGGATCAAGCACGTGCAAAGTCATTGTTCCACCCACCGCAGCACGCCTGAAAAGGAGACGCGGTCTCAGTAGGAAAGAGGAGAGTGGCAATGCTTTTGTGTTTGTCAGGTGACGTCATCCTGTGTGCTGGACAGAGACATGGGAGACAGAGGCAGCCATTTGAAACAATGGGTGGACTTGCTTCTGGATTCTACAGCCTGGCTGTCAGCCCGTACTACATTTCCATTCATCAGCACTCTCTAACATATCCATCACATGCCTGCAATGGAGAACAGAAAATCAATTTAGTAATAGTCCATGACCCCATTACACGCTTCGCCAACTCTTTCCTACCTACTGCAGGGCAGCGGGTACAGAGTCATCCCCCATGTGCTGTGTGTGAGGGCAGCTGCTCTATAGAGTACACTCACTTTCAGAGGTTCAGAGACAAGAAAGCAGAGATGATCCAAGAAGTATGGAGGCTGAGGTGACCAAGGCTGAGTCTCTTTACTGCCCTACAGTTGACTGACAAGAGGCTGCACCATCTCTGTCTGTGCCACCCACCTTCATGTGTGTCTTGGGGACCATTAGCACCCGTCTCCCACTGCTTGCCTTCCTGTGTGTGTAGGCTTAGATATTTTTCAAATCTCTTTAGTAAGGGTTTTGAAATGCTGCAACTTCTGTTCTAGCCCACCAGTAGTGGAAAAGAAAGGTTAATATGGCAAAGGAAGTTGTGGACCTGTTTAGAAATGGTTCTTTGGGGCGATTCCAATCTTCATTGTCAGTAGTCCAGTCCACTCAGCAATCACCACACACAAATCAGCAACAACAGTTCAATCCAGAACAGACTGGCAGGCTCTGCATTGGTCTGAGTCTGTGGAAGAAGCTGTAGGAATATTATTACAAGAAGTTCTTTGGCAAGTTTCTCTCTACAAAGTCACAGCCAGTGAAGATTTTGGACACAGAGCAAGGTGAACCAATGCCAGAGCCTCCTCCTCCTGTCTGTCAGGGTTGTAGTTATATGCTTTCTAAACATCATGCATCCACTCATGTGTCTGCTTCAGCAAAACATCCTTTCACTGAGTTTCCAGAGAAACCAGAAACTTCCACTTCACGTGTGTCTCAGGGATGCGTTAAGATTTCAGAGTAGAAATCCCAAGGAAAAAGAAAACAGTCCAGGACATGGTAAGCTGTGGCAATGAGGTATGCAGCCTGACTTCGAAACTTGGCTCTGCTCTGTGTAATCGCTGACGTGTATGAAACCTCTCTCTCCCCCAGTTCTCATACATGTCAAATGGGTACAATGATAGTGCATTAGAAAGATAGCAAAGGATTGTGGGAAGTCCAAAATGAGACAGTATGGACAAAGCTGGGCAAACCTGGGAGGAAATGCTCTGCCCACATTAGTGTACTCCTGTTCCTGGTCTAGATGCCTTACTCCCAGAACACACTTGCACAAAGCCATGACCAAAAAGAATGTGGAAAATGCAGTTCATGCATGATGCCTGACCAGCATCAAAGAATGTAAGAAGTGAGAACATGGAGCTGCAGAGATGGATCAGATGTTAAAAGCTTTAGCTGCTCTTGCAGAGGACGCAGGTTCAGTTAGCTCACAACTGTCTGTAACTACAGGTCTGGCAGATACATCACCCTCTTCTGGCCTCCCCAAGCATTGCATACATGTGGTGCACATACAGACAGGTAAACACTCATACACACAAAATAAAGATAAATAAAAATATAAAATATAAATAACACCAATATAAAATAAAATTTAAAAATAGAAAGTAAAAATAAATATTTGTTTTTTGTTTTTTTGTTTTGTTTTGGGGGGTTTTGTTTGTTTGTTTGTTTGTTTGTTTTAGAAAAGAAACAAGAGGCAAATCAGAATCCACTAGAATGTCTCAGTAGGACTCCAGCAAAGCACTTTACAAAAATTCTTTGTAATTTTCAGCATGGGGAAGATATCAAGTCAGAAGGTGTCTGTGACATATCTACCACATATCTTTCTAGAAAGAGAAAGCATTATAAGAGCTTTGTATATAAGAGATTTGTAGATTAGTGCCTATTTCGGGACACATACTGTCTATAGAGAATCTTTCTGATCCTTAAAGCTGAGTATTTTCTCCATTTTAAAGGGAAAAAATGGAGATGCAGATGTTAAACAAGTTCACTCAATCAAGAAATGACTGAGCTAGGGCCTGTCTGAAGGCCATCAGAAGAGGGCATAGTGCTTAACCAAGTGCTTTTGTTTGTTTGCTTGCTTCAAGACAGGCTCTCACGTAGCCCAGGCTGGCTACTGCCAAGGATGACCTTGAGTTTCGGAGTCTCCTGACTCATCCCCCAAGTGACAGAATCACAGGCATGCATCACTGTGCCTGATTTATGCAGTGTTCTGAATGGAAGCCAGGGCTTCATGCATGTTTGGCCAACATTTTAGTGGCTGAGCTACACTTTCAGCTCTGAGTCCCTTCTGAACACCAAGCAGGGTGCTGTCCCCTTTCTCCCATGGCTTTATTTAACCTCCACACCAGGGCCACCAGGCAGGAACTATTATTCTGTCCATTTTGTAGCTGCTGTAACAGACCTAAAGACTTATCATCACAGAGAGGAAAAGTCAGGCATCAATGGAAGGCCAGGGTAATCTGGAGACCAGGGAATAAGACATTGTCTACAGTGTCAGGGTCCTCACTCCGCATAGCCAGCCTGATATCATCCTACTCACAGAATGGATTTTTATTTCTTTGTCCAAATCACAAATGGTTATTCACAAACATTCTTTCCTGGGAAAATGTGCTTGATATTCTCCAAAGCTCACTGCTCTTAACTCCTTACAACCAACTAAGGCCAAGGTCATGGGAAATGTCCCTAAGAGCATGTGGCTAAACAAGGAACCAGAGAAATGAAGTTAGCTTGTGTTCTTAAGGAGTTTATTAAAAGAGCACTGGTGTGCTGGTTGATTTTGTGGGTCAACTTGACACAAGCCAGAGTCATCAGAGGAAGGAGCCCAGTTGAGGGAATGACTCCATGACATGCAGTTGTAAGGCATTTTCTCAACTAGTGATCAATAGGGGAGAGCCCAGCCCATGGTGGGTGGTGCCATCCCTGGGCTGGTGGTCTTAGATTCTGTAAGAAAGCAGGCTGAGCAAACCAGGGGAAGCACCCAGTGAGCAGCATTCCTCCATGGCTTCTGCACCAGCTCCTGCCTCTATGTTCCAGCCATGCTTGAGTTCCTGTCCTGATGGACACATGATGGACTGTGATCTGGAAGTGTAACCCCTTTCCTCCCTTACTTGGGTTTTGACCATAGTGTTTCATCACAGCAATAGCAACCCTAACTAAGACAATCAGCATCATTTTATTTGGTCTAACACAGGACCTACAAGCATCCTGAGTGGTACCTGCTTCATGGTTAATGTAGGTCTGTCAATAATTTACCAGTCCTCCCCTCAAGATTGTGTGGACATCTGCCTAAATCATGGTCCTGAAAAGGTCAGTTCAGGACCTTTGGAAAATTCCACCAGGCACCTCTCCCCTCCTGGAAGAAAGAAGTCATTAAGCACATAGGCACCCCTCCCCTGCTGGAAGAGAGAGGTCATGAAGCATGTAGGCTGGAAGAGAGGCTGATTAAGCCCCTAAAGACCAATCAGTTTAAAGGATGTACTGTTCTGCCAATCATAGTGTGCCTAGTTGCTGATGCTCTATTCTGCCCCTGAAAACTGTATAAAAACTCACTGACCTGGCCACCCAGGGTCGCCGCCTCTCCTTTGGGTTCAGGGATACCCCAGCACGCTGGAACAATAAATTCTTCTTGCTTTTGCATCAATCCCCAGCTCTGCGTGGTTCACTCAGAGGGCCCTGGCAACTAAGGCTCATAAGAGTCTTACACCTCCAACTGCGTGTTTCCTTCTAGAAAAACAGGTGAAACGAGAACTGCCCAAAGCTAGTCTTCTCCCCACCCCCGCCAGCCTTTTATTTTTATAGAACAGATAGCTCTACTTCTCCAAGGATGGGCAGACAGCAAAAGAGACATCTTTAGGTATTGCTCTGTGACACAGTAGTCACTCAGCACAAACGAATACTACTGTAGCTGAGAGGGATGAGATAGGCTGATCCCAAGACAGCCTTTAAATTGGCAGTTAAGGAGACTAGGTCTAAATCTCTGTTTCCAGGAACTAGTCAAGTCCAGGCAAGCCCAAGCAAGTCAGTTACTGAAGAAAGCCCCTTCAGGCAGCCAGTCAGAAGCTGCCCTGCTACCTGGCCTGAGGCAAGGGTAATAGGTCAGCAACAGTTTCCAGACTTCCCCAGCAACAGTTTCCAGCCTCCAAGCCCCAGTAATAGTTCTGAAATCTCCATAGAGATGGAGCCAACAGATTAAGATAGAGGTCTCCTACCCTGGAATTCCCCTAATGTGCTTTAAATCTGGCCTGCAAGCTCATTTTGGGGTCTCTCTATCTTGGAATGAGAGACCCCTGCATGCTGGTCTTCTGCAGAATAAAACACTCCTTGCTTTTGCATACTATTTGAGTCTCAACAAACAACAGACCCTTATATTGCTATTCATTAAAATTCAGTAACAGTGTAAAATGAAGCTTTACAATCACATCAGCTACAAAGCATGCACTCTGAAGCCATCTGTGCCTAGTGACTATCTGTGTGGTCATAGATCTAGCAAAGGTCTAGAATATTCCATCATCTGCAGCAGGGTTTGGGACACTGTTGATGTAGAAGAATCTGGAAGGCCTTGGGCTATCTTTCTGTGGCTGTTTGAGTTTGGGACTTCCCAGAAGCAGATCTGAGGAAAGGATTCAAGTATGTGTAGTGTTTGTTTGTTTGTTTTCTGGAGGTGAAAGGGGAGGGTTGAAAGCTGGGCAGTGTAGAGAAATGCAGATGGAGTGGGATAGAACACATACATGTCTTAGATTCACCTCACCTGAGAAAGGCAGCTGAGATCTGACATCAGAGCCCGAGTCCTTCTGTCTGCTTGTGGGCAGAGACTTCAGAGGTTCATTTAAGGAATGAGCAGAGAAGCAGAGACTGACCAGGGCATACCCACATCTCCCCTCCATACCTTCATTGCAGGATTTTGCTTACAACATTACAGCCATGTTCTTGACTTGATGCTGACCTGCTGAGAATAATTTTGCCCCTGAGACAAGAAAAAGACAGGGGATGTCAGAAGAGGGGGCAGGAAAATTTGCTGAGAGTGCAGAAACTCGAAGATGCCTAGCAGGGCAGATTTGACACAGCAGGAAGAACTGGAGATGTAGCTCAGTGGTAGAGGGCAAGACTCTGGCCATACACCTCAGCGCTGTAAAGCAAAGAACAATAAAAAAGACCCATGTGACATGGATTTGTAGACCGACATTCTAGAGGGAGGAAAAGCTACACTGTGTGAAGATTACACAGGGCTGTTTGGTTGGTTAGGAGCCTATGACATGGAGGGCTGGAATGTCACAAGGCTGCAGGCTTGAGATATCTTTAGCCCATAATATGCATTCACTGCCCAAGTCTGTGCTTGAACTAAATACTTATGACCATCATGTGTAATTCTGTTAGGTTCCACCAATCCATAGGCTAAGGATGCTGTCCGATAAAATCTGAACTTACAGCAGACATGAGATTTCCCCATTTTTCTGTAACTTGATTATTTGATGTTCTCTCTGTCTCTCTCTCTCTCTCTTACACACACACACACACACATGTTGGGAGCCGTGAATCTTGAGAGGCATTCGCCATGGCAAGATGGCGCCTACTTCCGCTGTTAACTCCTAGTGGACAACTGTTTGCGCATGTGCATAGACAACTATTGGCGCATGTGTGTAGAGTGAAAAGACGCCATGTCACAGCCCATCCCGGGGCGTTACGTAGGGTAATGAGCGAACAGCCAATCATGAGCAGACACACCACGCTGTGGGCAGATACACGCACTGTGGTGTATATAAGCAGTGCGGATTTTGGGTTCGACCCTTTTCTCACTATGGATGGAGACAATAAAACAGTTGCTGCAGAAGGAACCTAGAGTGTCCGCGTGTCTTCTTCCCGGCGAGAGGACCACGCGGGCTACACACACACACACACACACACACACACACACGAACATTTTATGTCTTGACTTATGATATTCTTTGTTCTTTATATCTTGACTTGTGATTTTCTTTGTTCTGTTCTAAAAAAAAAAAAAAACAAACTTTATGAAAACGTTGCTATGTTGAAATTTGGATGTTATTTGGGGCAACTCAAAAATCTGTGTCCTAAAGCTTTCCACAGTCATTCACATTTGGCTTGGGAATAAACTGTCTTTAGTCCCTTAGAGGCAAGAGCGGATCTCATGTTGACAAATGGCTATTGATGGAAAAGCAAAGAAATAATTCCTGAGCCATGAGTATGCTCAGGCTACAGAAGAGGCTTGCCTCTAGTGTCCTCCACTGTGGGAAAAAGAAGGTCTGGTTGGACCCCAATGAGACCAATGAAATCGCCAATGCCAACTCCTGTCAGCAAATCAGGAAGCTGATCAAAGATGGCCTGATCATCCGGAAGCCTGTGACCGTCCATTCCCGGGCTCACTGCCAGAAAAACACCTAGGCCCGATGGAAGGGCAGGCATATGGGCATAGGAAAGAGGAGGGGTACCGCCAATGCTCGGATGCCCGAGAAGGTGACCTGGATGAGAAGGATGAGGATCCTGCGCCAGCTTCTCAGGAGATACCGGGAATCTAAGAAGATTGACCACCATATGTACCACAGCCTGTACACAGCGGATTCTCATGGAGCACAACCACAAGCTGAAGGGTGACAAGGCCCGCAAGAAGCTACTGCTGACCAGGCTGAGGCTCGCAGGTCTAAGACCAAGGAAGCATGAAAGCGCCGGGAGGAGCACCTCCAGGTCAAGAAGGAAGAGATCATCAAGACTCTGTCCAAGGAAGAAGAGACCAAGAAATAAAGCTTCCCTCGTGTCTGTACATAGTGGCCTGGCTGAGGCCTTACATGGTTCAGTCATTAAAATAAAACAAGCCCTTGTCTGTTAAGAAAGAAAGAAAGAAAGAAAGAAAGAAAGAAAGAAAGAAAGAAAGAAAGAGAAAGAGAGAAAGAAAGGAAGGAAGAATTCCTGAGGCCCGACTGAGGGGGTTACCTGGGTGTCCCACACCTGAGCCAGTGCACTTAGACATTCAAGCGCTGAAGGCTCCCATTCAGCATGAAGAATAGGGGTCTAGGAGTCTGGAACATCCCCCACTGCCGTGGGTTGGATTGTTTCACCCCAAAACACGTTCTCTATTTGGAAAGGAGCTTCTGGTGAGGATGCAATCATTTGGGAAGGTTCTCGTCCAGTGTGACTGTTGTCTTTAAAGGTGGGGGAGGTGGGTTTGAACACAGAGGCAGGCAAAAAGAAAGCACTGTAACAGGGACGATGTCAACTAAAATCCCTGAATGCCTGAGGCTGCCAGAGGTAAGAGAGTCTTGCCACACAATCATCAGAGCCTGCCCAGCTGTTGCTCTTAAAGTTCTGACCTTCCAAACTGTAACCCTCCTCCAGCTAAGAGCTGGTTCTTTCAGACCTGGCCTTGCCACAAATAGCCACGCCTTTCTCTAAGCTCCTGCAAATAGTCACGCCTCTCTCTAACCTCCTGCTAATAGCCATGCCTCTCTCCAACTTCCTGTTACGCCTCCAGAGACTGAAGATAAAGATGCTGATTGGGCCATGAGTTGCTGACAGACTGGGGGAGGGGTTTTTCTCTACCTACCTGCTGGTAACAAAGAGAGTTCAATAATGATGGAGGCCTCAGGTCTCGCTCTCATTTTTTAACTTCTTCCCGCATTCCGGTTCCCTGAATTTTTCACAGGCTCTAACTCCCATTCCAGAAGACCCATTCATGTGTGGCTGCAGGCAGCCACACTAAACTGAGGAAACCGATTTCTGTTGCTTTCAATAACCAGCTGGTTGTATACTCCATTACAGCAGCCATAGAAAACCAATACAGCCCTCTGAGGCTCCTCCCAGTCCCATGGCATCTCCAGAAACCCTGGCCTTTGTCACAGCTGGATAGAGAGCAGCAAAGACTGGATTCTGTATGACCTCAGGCTGGGGTTCCTCAACTCCTTCATAGTTCAGTGCCCTTAGTTTATAATGGGAGGCTCACCATGCTTGGCTTGGAGGGTTTTCATAAGAGTTAAAGCATATAGTGTGTTTAAGATTCCTTGGAGCATGGCCCACATGTCTTGGTTGGGGTAAACATGATCTCTAGGGACTTACAGCCATAGAGGGGAACATCTTACTTGTGCAGTGGCCCAAGTTCCAAGGGGCTGACTGGTAGGAAGTCTTTGAGACTGGCCTTCTGGGAGGAGATAACAGCTTAGGAAGGGTTTTTTTTCCCATGTGCATTGGTGTTTAGCCTGCACGTGCTTATGTGAGAGTGTCTGATCTTCTGGTATGAGAGGTACAGAAAGTTAGAGCCACCATGTGGTTTCTGGGAACTGAACCTCTGGAAGAGCAGCCAGTGCTTTTTACTGCTGAGCCATCTCTCCAGCCCCAAATTTAGGGAGCCTTAAAGATGGATGAGAGCAAGCCTGGATTCCTCCCACGAAATCATTTCAAAAGTGGAAGTTCACTGTAGGCAAATGGGACTCGCCTCTGTCCACTTCTGATTTCAACCACAGATGCAATGGGTCAAGCTCAGCAATGTAGAGCATCTACCTAACCACCCTGCGACTAAACACGCTTTGTGTCTATTTCCACACTAAGCACTTTTCAGAGTGAACTGTGAGATGGATCAGGTTACACCCAGAGGTAACACCCTTCACTCAGTGAAGGGGCTGGGAACTGATAGAGAACAGGCTCCACTTCCCAGCATTGCAGTGCCTAGGGGGCTGGCCTTGGACTTGCTTGGGAGTCTTGGAATGGATGCCTCTCGCTTCTAGGAATGACTGAGTGGCTATTCTTCCTCAGGAGTCTCACACTTCTGCTTTCTCTGGTGTGCTTCCCAATCACCTTCTGAACAAGCTGCATTACAGTTTAGGTAAGAAGTGTTCTCCTAAAGGCTCATAGCTTGAAAGCTAGGTACCCCAGTGGGTGGATTCAATCACTGAGAAGCAATCAGATCCCGTTGGCTCTGACTTCATTAACAGATTAATCCACTAATAGAATCATAATGTGCTGTCATTACTAGAAAGTAGTGGGACATGGGGCCTGCAGGGCTAGAGGAAGTGGATTGCTGAGTTCTGCTTAGAAGGGTATCTGGACCCTGACACCTTACTGCCTTTTGGATTTCTGACTACTGATGGTTGATCCCATTCTACCGAAGGCTTCTGTTGCCCTAAGTTTTAGCCTTGATTCAAGCCTGAAGTGACAAGGCGAAGGGACCATAGATTGACATCTCTGAATTGTGAGCCAGAATGAATTTTTCCCTCTCCTTTAAAGTCATTTCTCATGATCATTTGTCAAAATGACAAAAAGTCATTACCACAAATCTTTGCACGGAAACCCTGGTCTCCAGCTCTGACCTTTCAGCTCCTCTACGGTGGCTGATATGAAGAGCAGAGATACAAAGACATGCCCATAAAATCTGGAGTGAGGTCATGAAGAATCTGAGAGACCTGCTTTTTTACCGGTAACTGAAGGTGCCTGGAAGGTTACTGAGAGCTGGGAGTGGTTGCCAGGCTCCTGAGCACAAAGGCCCCTGTGTTGGCTATATCCTGTAGGCAGCCATAGGTTCTAGGAGCCAAGACAGTGAGAACACCAGGATGGGAAGTGATTCTCTCAGAATGCTCCAAAGAGATAGCTCTGATAGCCGCTTGGAGGATGAGTTTGAGGTATCAAGACCAGGGCCTCGAAATGCGTTAGGAGATCAGAGCAGTGGTCACAAGAAATAGCAAAGAACCCAAATCAGTAAGGTTTCCAGGAGGATGTCAGGAGGACTGTTCCAAACATGGAGGCAGTGGATGTGTAAGTCACTCCTATGGTACCATTATTTTCTTGATTTGTACCACCAAAGACCCCACATCCTGGGAAACTACCCTATCCCAGGAAAAATAAATGAGTTGATAATTCAATTCAGCAGAAGTTACTGCCTAAATGGTGTCATGACAGGAATGTAATGTCAGTTATCTCAGTGGATTTGCCCTCACCTTTGAAAGCCAACCTAAGAGACTTCTGCACCTTAAGACGGGTCAATGCAGTTGAGTCGGAACTGGAGGTGTCTTCAGGAGTCTCTGGCAGGCATGAACAGCAGCATTTGGAGTCCCATTACAGAAGAAATGGAGAGTGGTAATAAAACACCCCCAGATCTGGGGAGATCCTTACTCAAGTCTCGGGATGACGCGACCACCCAATGACTCACGAGAGACCGAACTTGCTGCAATCACATGAGGTTTATTGGGGATACTGGTACCAAGGTCGATCTCGTGACCTTGTCGGCCAGAGGAGTTCGACCCTGGGGTCGGTCTCGTGACCATGCTGGCCAGAGTTCGACCCCAAACACAAGAAGTAAGGGGTATTTAAAGGGAAAGACCACAAGATGGGGGCGGGGAGAGGGTTACCAAGGAAACATGACATAAAAACAGTGGAAAATAGACCTTCATTCTTAGTTCCACCCTCATTGTGGATCATTCAGGAGGGGCAGGTATCGGGAACCAGAGCCCTAAGGCTCTGAGTTAGCCAAGTTACTGGAACTACCTGCTTCACATTTTTGGCTTGATACATAGGTTTTCCATGCCCCCTTTTAGGTAAAGGTTATATATTATATATACATTTCTATTAAATGCCCTCATTTTAAATTCTAAGATTCTCCAGCCTTTCAGTTAACCATTGTGGGAAAGTGTTCAATGACCTAGTGTGCCCAGGAATCCTTTCTTCTTCATGAAAAAAACTGCACACTTCCCCTGAAGCACATGACCACTTCCCCGGAAGCACATGACCCCTTCCTCGGAAACACATGACCACTTCCCCAGAAGCACATGACCACTTTGCAACATGATTACAGAGGAAAGTGATATCTGTCATGAATGCTATGGTTACCGTACAGCTATTTGCCACCTAGCAGTGAACGGGACCACTAAGATAAAGTTTGATGTTAACTCCTGGGAAATGACAAACAATTCTCTCTGACTAGTAGAGCTAAGAGCATGATGGAGGGGCAATGCTCACCACTAGGGAGTGATTCTCACTGATGGTGAGTGATGCTCACCACCAGGAAGTGACATACACAGATTCTGGATTGGGACCAAAGTGCTGAGAGGAGGGCTCTTAGAGAAAATGAGTGAAAGGTGCCCAGCACTGAGCTGAGTGGGTACATGTGGCCTTACTACATGACCCTCGTTGATTCATGTAAGACAGACACTGTTGCCTTCCCCTTCCCAGACACTGTTGCCTTCCCCCCCCCCCCAACTCCCCAGCTCTGCCATGGACTCTGACAGCCTGCCTAGAGGTGGCCACCTGCGGGACTAAACAATGGCCCACTACAGACTGACAGTTCACCTTTGAAGGGGAGTTGCCTGGAAGTCACACTGAGTCGGGAACATGCCTACCTGCCTGAGGTCTTTGAGTTTGCTGGAGACTTTAGAGTCTAATGCCTGCTGCAGTGTTTATGTTATGCATATATCTTGTACCTGGAGATTTGGTTTCAGTTTTCCCTCTGCCTATATATTCTCAAAGTATTGCTAAGTAAAGTGAAGCCTTGATAGAATGCTACTTGGCCTCCGTTCCTTCTTGTTTCTTGATCTCTTATTTTCCAGGTCCTTTTAAACCTCTGCCTGAGAGAACCCAGGTCCGTGGAGCTGCGGGACGGCTCCACTCAAGACACTGTCCAACTCAAGCCAGACTGTAGACAAAGGCAGAAGAGCCGTGAGGGATAGAAGGTACCTACTTTTTCCAGTGGTATGTTCCTAATTATCTTGGTCACAGCCTACATGACCCATACCCCGCCTTTTCCAGGGCTCTGACCCACAGCCAGCATATTCACACCCCTGACATTTCTCATCCCCACTTCCAGATCCCAATGTGACCCTTGGTAGGTTCCCATCAGTCCAGATTGATACTTGTAGAAGCCACTTACTGCTGATGGAAGTGTAGCTCATTTCCAAAGATACAGTCACTCACTGTATCAGGTGATGGCAAGATTCAGGGCAATGTTTAGCTGTCTATGGAACTATGACTTCTATAAAATGTTGGAATTAACAGCTAAGACAATTCCCTATGACTTATGCAGAAAGTTAATGAAAAGATAGATTCCTTAGCCTTAAGAGGGTGGAAGCAGAGGTCATGTGATGGTCATAGACATGATAGAGACATCTAGAACTCAATGGCATTGCTGCTCTGGGCTGTCTGTAGAAGAATGAGGGTCCTCCACCATGAGGTGGGGGAGGTGGGGATGGGGAAGAGAAATAAACAGGTGAGCCCAGGTCCTACATGAAGACAGCTCCGGGTGGAGGAGAGAGAGAGTCACTTGGGAATCATCAGAAAAGGAGTCCATGCACTCATTTATTCAGATAGTAAAGTGTTCTCGGGTACAGAGGTGATCAGTGCACCTGGGTTTGTCAGTGACAGCTGGAGACACAGCCTGGGTGTGCAGCTTGAAGAAAGTGTCTTCACACACATAGGTGCAGCTGGGATTCTTGACTTCTACATCAGAAAAGCAGTCCAAGAGCAGTCAGCATGAAGCAGAGTGGAGTTTATTAAGAAAGGCCTTCAGCCTTCAGGATTGACTTAAGCACAGGAGTCAGAGCCTAAGAAAAGGACAGTTGTACACATCTGTTCTGGAGTGTGGACAAGGGGTCGGGGGGGATAGAGGGAGGGCATTTTGGTGTCTTCTGAAGTTACACTGTTTGTAGTATTTAAAACATTAAGTAAAACATTTTGCTAGACTTATTTTTATCTAAAGAATGTTTCTAAGTGCTTTATGGGATATTTTGTACAGATTTAATAGGACTTTGTACAGGTTGCAGGGGGATGAGATTTTTTAAAGTACATATGAAAGTAGAGAGAGGGTTTAGTTGGAAGAGTGCTGGCTTGGCATGCACAAAGCCCTGGGTTCCATCCTGAGCACTGGACAACTGGAGAGTGGCAGCCCATGTGACAGCCCACATGGCAGCCCACAATCCCAGCTTTTGGGAGGCAAAAGCAAGAGGATCCCAAGTTCATGGTCATCTTCTTACAAAGTGAGTTGGAGGCTAGCCTGGACTACATAAGACCCTGTTGATGAAAAGTTAAGCTAAAAAGAATTCTTCCTGTACTGAGGTCATAAGGAGATCAAGATACGTTTTGATTATAAACGTGGTTTATCCTCTTGTTTATAGGATACTCAGAAGAGATCTGTAATCTGCAGGAACAGAATTAATGATGGGGAGGGAGGGAAGTTAAACAAAAGGTAGTACAGTTTGACCTCAGCCTCTCTCTCCCTCTCTCTCTCTCTCTCTCT
>NW_022196913.1:76052361-76060906 GCF_008632895.1 Mastomys coucha | reverse complement strand
CCCTCAAAAAGCAAGACTATTGTCTCTCTGCAGGCTAGCTTCACAGCAATTATATTGTTGTCACTGTTGTTGCTGCTAGGTGAAATTCTTGACTCCTCACTGGTGAGAGACCTAAGCCAGATTTCAGCATAAGGGCCCCTTTCTCCTCCCTCATCCTCTTGACTTCCCCTGTCCTTTATCTTGCCTCACCTTCTCCATCACAGCTGAAAAGAGGACCTGAGTTGTTTCGCCTATCCCAGCCCTTGGGCATTTCTGATCTACCCAAGTAAATTAGTCTGTCCTACACAGTCTGTCCCTATCTAGTGGTTATGGTAATAACAGCTTTCCAGATGGTTTGGACAACTGTGGACAGGACAGACCTTTAGTCTGAGAAAGGCCAGGGGCAGCTTCTGTTGAAGACAGACACACCAGCTTCATGCTTCTGACTAAACTTCAAATATAATAGGGCTTTCCTGTTACCATAGCAACCAGAACGTGGGCCCATCAGACTCCAGGAGCAGAGGATCAGAATGAAGCTCTGCAGGAAAGGGGCAGGCACTGTAGGTTAGCCCGCTACAGCCTTGACCCTGACAGACGGCCCAGGGCTGACCTTAGTCTGACCTCCCAGAGTGGGTGGACAGTGGTATCTTTCACCACAGTGCTTGCTGTGAAGAACTACAGTATTTGCATGTGCAAGAACAGGGGTGCTGCCCCAGATTCACTGGGATGACCTGAGGACCTTCTAAGTCTCCCCTCCTTTCTTTCTTCCTTCCTTCCTTTCTCCAAGCGATCTAGGGGAAGATACCTTTGTGTTTAGGTGGAGTCACTCAGTGGCATAGTTTGAAAGAGACAGGGTACAGACAAAGCCAAATGAGATAGGATGATGATACAAAGAGCCAGAAAGTAATATCTGCTGAGCCCAAAGCCGGTAGTGCGGTAGTGCTCTGTCTCTCTTGGCCCCACGTAGGCAGCCCTCGAATCTCTCTCACCATCCAGGTCACAAGCCTGAGGGCACAGAAAGCCTCCATTCAGGCTCCTCAAAAACAACAATGATTGAAAACAAAGGACACTGACATCCGAGTCAGGGTTGGGAGCTTCTGTCAGCCGACCTTGGGTCAGGATCCATGGTTGTGTGAGCCGACACTTCAAGCCTGCGCTCAGCTACCCCATGCTCCCCTGAGCACCTACACCAAGGCAGGAATACTGTCTCCCTGCTTTCGGTGTTTGCACCCAACTCTGGAAGAATTGCTTTAAAGCAGTGGTCCCCAGCCTTCCTGATGCTGTGACCCTTTAATACAGTTCCTCAGGTTGTGGTCACCCCAACCATACAATTCTTCTTTACAAGCCCAGCTTGCTCCCTGGAGCCCCTCCTTTGTTGTTTGCAGTTCTGGGTTAAGTACCATTTCTTCATTTCAAGCCACTTTCCTGTTTCCAAGGGTTGGCTCTGCAAGCTCTGATGATATAGAAAATGATGATATAGAATGATGATATAGAAAAAGAATCTCCTATAATGTTTACATAATACATATTTAGATTGTGGGATGTCTCAATAAAGTGTCTTTTGGACACTGCTTCCCTTCACAACCTTAGCAATTGGTTGGTACCTCATACCTGTAATTTTGCTACTCTTATGAATTAAAATACAAATATCTGATATGCAGGATATCTAATATGTAACTCCTGTAAAGGGTCATGACTGCCAAGGGTTTGTGACACACAGGTTGAGAACCATTGCCCTAAAGGACTCTGTGTGTGTGTGTGTGTGTGTGTGTGTGTGTGTGTGTGTGTGTGCTCGCTCGTGAACCTCTGTCTCACATGCACACATAAAGGCTTTTTGAAACACCGTGTTTAAGCATCCTCGATAGCGATGCTCCCTAGTTTTTATTCTATTGGGGTGTTTATTATCCCACATTCTCCAGTCACCAAGCCAAGTGTCTTACAAAGGTAAGCTGAGACAGCTGCAGTGTGCTGACAACCCAACCCTCCCCTCCCGGCCTCTGCATACTCTGGAGCCTGTCTGTCCCCTCCCGGCCTCTGCACACTCTGGAGCCTGTCTCCACACATGCTTCTCTTCGTAACTCTGTATTTTCATCAGCATATCTCTGAAGTGTCCTCTCCTATGAGAAGTGTCTCAGGTGCCCCCAGAAACTCCTATAAGGAAGCAACATAGAAGTTGCCATGTCTCCTGCCCACAGTTTGTCATAGTGTCCATGGTGGAGGGAGACAAGAATGCCATATGGTGGTAGAGGCCAGCTGTAACAGCCATGTGGCAGTCCTCACTGACATTGATGGTGGAGACTCTAAGTGCCTGGGGATTTTACTGCCATAGGTTGGCATACACATCCCAGGGCACAGATACCCTTCCCTAAGGCAAGCACTGCCACAGAGGATAAATGTCTCCTGATGTGTTCCCCAGCGCCTCCACAAGTGTCTTCTCAGGCCACACAAGCTGACAAGGCCATTTTGTACCCAGCTTCCTGTGTCCTTTGAAAATCTTGGTCAAATTCTGGCACAAACAAATCAAGCCTCAAATATAAAGAACTGAAGTCAGAGCACCATTGGTCCCTGCCAAGGCGAGGGAGGCAGGCCCAGGAGAGATGCTCTCGCTCAGGCTTCTGTTTTATGCACTGCTAGTTCCTGTCAGGATGTGGACAAGCTGGAATGCTGGGAGCTCTGCCTTGGGTCTAACCCATCACAGCCTCTCTCTTCTGACTTCTGACTTTAAGATTTATTTTCTTTTCTTCCAAGCTGCGTTTCTTGTGAAGATATGTAAAAAGCAGACTCTAACGTGTCAGAAATCACCAGTCATGGGCGGTGGGGCCATGTGCCAGCTGTGGATGGCTGGAGCACTAGGACAGCTCCCAGCTTAGAACCAGGTAGAACAGAGGCACTGTGAGAAGTGCTTCTTCATTTTCTCCTTACCCCATACTCATTCACCACACAACCACTGGCCACGTGGCTTAAGAGCAAGGCCCTTGGGCATCTTTGCTACATCAAGAGGACAGCTGAGCCCACAGCTGTATGAAGTGAATCCCACCAGCACCCAGGTGAGATTGGAAGAGGACTGAATTTCAGGTAAGACCACAACCTTAGCTAATGCTGTGGGCACAGCCTGGAAGACCTTGCAGGGAACCCAAGCCTATAGAAATTCTCTCTCTCTCTCTCTCTCTCTCTCTCTCTCTCTCTCTCTCTCTCTCTCTCTCTCTCTCTCTAAGCTTGTGCATATGTAAGTGTGAGTATGGACATGGGGTGTGTTCAGGCCAGAAGTTCACATATTGGCTGTCTTTCTCAATCACTTCCCTACTTTATTTTTTTTGAGACAGACAGGTTTGCTCACTGAATCTGGAGCTCACTGATTGGCTAGACTGGTGGTCAGGCACACCCAGAAATCTTCTTATCTCTGCCTCTTCCCATGGACTCGGCTTTTTATGTGGATGATGGGGATCTAAACTCAGATCCTCAGGCTTGCTACACTGTACCGGCGGAGCCATCTTCCCAGCCCTGATCTACAGGGCTGAGATTCCGAGCCAACAAGCCACTGGTTTCCAGCTGAGTCTGTTCGGTGACTTGTGCTGCCTCAGTGGGAAAGACCACACAGAGTACCTTCTGTGCCTTTTGTCGCTTCACACAGTGGTGCCATGGGAAGGTGTGGGACCGTGAAAGGCAGTCTGTGTTCTGGTTGAGCGAGGCTGACTCTGGAGACCTAGTAGAAAATTCTACAAGGGACAGAACAATGAGCTACACCCCCAGATATTTAGGCACCTGACACCAGCCCTCAACTCTATTATCCTGTGGGTAGGGCAATGCCCCAAGCTCCTAGTATTCTGGCTGGACTCTGCCCCCACAGTCACCTGACCACAGCCAAGTTGCTCTGCCTACAGTTACCTGGTAACTGTAAGCAAGGTAGCCCAGCCCACTACAGAAGGGGCTGCTTAGCCCCTCCTCTCTCTCTCAAGATCTTGTTTTTTTTCTTGTCTTTACTCTCACCTCTTGCTTCCTCTCTCCCTTTCCCTTCCCCCACCTCTCCACATGGCCATGGCCTGTCTTTACTTTTCTACCTTCTCTCTCTGTTTTCTACAATAAAGCCCTAAAACCATGGACTGCCTCCTTTCATCTAGGCTCGCAGTACCGGGACAATGGCTTAGGCCTTCCCCTAAAGAGCCGCATGTGATCTCCTGCAGGAAAGCCTCCTAGTGCTCCAGTCACAGCTGCCAGCCAAACCAAGCTGCCCTCCTGAGCTGGCCAGACTCTCTCCTCCCCGCAGTAAACTACCCTTCTCCCTTCGGCCCTGGGCCAGAGTCAGCCCGAGGGTCTGTTCTCAGCTCTTCGGTGACATACAGCGGTCTGGGATGTCCGAGAGCAAGAAGCTGTCATTTCTGGTGGCCCATGTGGCCCAGAGACCCCAGCTCCAGCTCTCCCGAGGTACCCAGCGGTCTGTGGTGTCTGAGAGCGGGAGCAGAGATTGTGACTTCCCTCCCCTCCCACCCCTCCCCCCAGCAGGGTCCAGCGGCCTAACATGGCCCAAAGCCTGTCCTGCAGCGGTTCCAGTCTCCCGAGTCGTCCACTCTCCCCGAGCTCTGGCTGGATGCGAGTTTCCCATCCCTTTATTTCCCCACCACCTGACGCCCCACAGGAAGGCGTGGAAGAGACTAAGGACAAAACAATCTCTCAACCTTGGACAATTGGTTCCCCAACCTCCACAGAAAATTCTAATTTTTCATTTAGAGGCTCTCCTGGGTTCTAGTCTCTTTGCTAGCTCTTCCCTGGTCCATCCCTGGCCATCTTGTCATATTCCTTAAGGGAGATCCAGGAGGCCAGGGTCATGTGTGGTAGGAGACAGGGACATACGACCAGTCAAGTATTCTACCAACTTCAAGGGTCTCAGGTAAACTCTCCTTCTTCAAAATATTGACGAACATTTGGCAGAATCCCATGACCTTGATAATCAATAAGAGCCTTGTTCCTTGAACTTCAGGGTGGGGAGAAGGCCAAAGTCTAGAAGGGGAAGATTGGGAGTTGAGGGTGATTCCACAGACAGCACTTTTCTGAGCCAGGATAGCCTGGTGCTAGCATTTCCAAGGTCTGCCTCCCTCACGACCTATGCTCTGCCAGCTGCAGTTGTGAATAATTAACTTTGTTAAAGCCTTCTCTTTCCTTCTCCTTAACAAGCATGTGGAGACTAGAGGTGGCTTCTGCAGTGGACTTGACATTGGTAGTAATTCCAAAGGTCCCAGGATCCAGAAGGATGAACTAACTGAGGAAGAGTTTGCATGAAAACATGACACCAAGCCGGGTGGTGGTGGCACACACCTTGAATTCCAGCACTTGGGAGGCAGAGGCAGGAGGATTTCTGAGTTCAAGGCCAGCCTGGTCTACAGAGTGAGTTCCAGGACAGCCAAGGCGACACAGAGAAACCCTGTCTCGAAAAAAACAAACAAACCAAAATGACACCAAGTTCAGGAAGTCATGGGGCCAGGAAGGTTCTAAGGGACACTTCCAGTCCACCACACCAATGTATCTGTCTGACTGCTAATTAGGGCCACATGACCCAAGACATCCAGAATCCCTCCACATTTGCATCAGAGTGGCCAAAGTTAAAGAAATACGTCTGAAACTACTCGCTATATAACAGCAAGGCTTGGGTAAGAATCAGACCTCGAACCTCAAGGCCTACACAGTCCTACAAATGCCAGATGGATGGAGGAGGCTAGAGTCCGGAAAGGGTCGTGAGTCTTGATGCAGGAACAGGAAAGGCAACGAGGTTTTCTGTGGAACTGGCTATAGCTGGGTGCCATGAGGACCAGATGGAAGGGCAATCATCAAAGAGGGGGAGACGGGAGGTGGAGGGCCGGGGAGGTGAACAAGGAGCAGAGGGGACAGAGCAGCAAGAACATAAGAAAGTGCCCACCATCCCCGCCCTCGCTCCGGCCCTGGCTCAGGCTGCCCCAAGCATGTCCTTCATGTCCTTCATGGGGGAGCAACACTCTCAGGGGTTCCGACCCCGCCTTCAATCTGCCCTGCTGCCGCCAGCAGGAGTCTCTTTCATATAAAAATCAATCACAGCACCTCCCGAGTACACTTCTTCAGCAGCGCCCAACCCTGCAGGTCACCGCCACCATGTTGGCTCCACCACTTGGGGACACTTCAGAACATCTGATTGCATGCTCTCCTGACGTAGGCACTCAACTAGAGCCGTGGCAGACTCCCCTCACAGGCTCTCTCCAGCCCTCCCTCTTCTTACTCTCTAGCGCGTGGGTTCACCACCTTAAGGGCATGAGCTCATCATCAGACATCAGTTGTGCATTCCAAGCAGAAGGAAGGGACCCCAAGCATCATCATCAGTGTGCCCTTCCTCTGGGGTGACCTGCATGCTTGTGTTGAAGACTCCCAAGGCTTGTCTCTGCTGAGAACTGTGTTCGGTGGCTCCCATGGCTCCCATGGCTCCCATGGCTCCCATGGCTGCAGAAGACATGGAGAAGATGTATTGTCAACTTTCCTAACTGTGGTAAACTGCCAAGGAAGAAGAAGCCTGGAAAGGGCCCCACCGAAGCCAGTGGCCTCTCACAGGTACACAGGTACACCCATCGAAGCCAGTGGCCTCTCACAGGCACACTCACTGAAGCCAGTGGCCTCTCACAGGTACACAGGTACACTCACTGAAGCCAGTGGCCTCTCACAGGTACAGCTGCCTTCACCCTATTCCTTCTTCCACACAGGTTAGACCACTGACGGCGCTCTCCCTTCACCTGACATCTGAGAGCTGGAGTTTGGGTCTCCCTTATTTCTCAGCTCTCAGGCCTTAAACCTGGAATTGCAAGTCATTTCTTTCTTTGTTTTTTTTTTTTAACACTTCATGCCTGTCACTTAAGACTTTTGATGTGTCTCCCCATGCCCACAGCCCACCTTGTCCCATTGGCCACCCGGTGACAGCTTAACTGAAGTTTTTGCTTCACACACCAGAATACCTCCTTGTTTTCATTATTATTGATCCTGTCACCCCCAGCCCCAAACCATCAAGTGTTCTTGCTTCCAATAGAGTTGAAGCCAAAGTCCTTGTCTTATCGAGAAGGCCTGATGTGTCTGCCCATCCTTCACACCTCCACCTCTCCAAACCACGCTTCTCCACAGGTCTCCCTGAGAGTTCACCATGCACAGTCCTGCCGCCAGGGCCTTTGTCTGGATATTCTCTCCAATAGGAAACTCCACCCACAGGTATTAGTCATGGTTCAGAACCAGAAGCACAGAAGAGGAATGGATTATAAGATTTGCCCACACACATCCCTGCCCCCCACCCCCACCCCCCGCATGTTGGCCACAAAGTCCAACAGTTGCCAACTGCAAGCTAGAGACCCAGAGACCTGATGTATAATCTGGTTCAAGTCTGAAGACTTGAGAACCAGGGGGGCTGATGCTGTAGCTCACAAGGAGCTCTGTGTGTAAAAGCAGGAACTAGATGTCCCAGCCTGGTAGACAGAGCCTTCACCCTTCTTTGACCTTTTTGTGCCATGGGGACTGGAGGATGCTTGACCACATGTGAAGCATGTATTGTTTTTTTCTCAGACAACCGGTTACAATGGCATTATCTTCTGGATAATTTACAGTGTACTTAGAAACAACGTTTTATCAGTTACCCGAGCATCCTTTAGCTTAGCCAAATTCATGCATAAAATTAGTCATCATACCCAAGGATCAAATGGCATGCTCTCTTCCTTGCCTTATCCAGGTCCTGACCCTGACTTCATCCCCAACTGTCCCCAACCTTGAGTTGCCATGGCATGTCACTCTTTGTCCCTTTATTGAGGCATTGGTGTGATCGAGTACATATTTTTTTTTAAAAGATTTGTTTATTTTATGTATATGAGTACACTGTAGTGTACAGATGGTTGTGAGCCTTCATGTGGTTATTGGGAATTTAATTTAGGATCGTTCCGGTCAACCCTGCTCGCTCCGGCCCAAAGATTTATTTATTATTATAAATAAGTTCACTGCAGCTGTCTTCAGACACACCAGAAGAGGGCATCAGATCTCATGGGTGGTTGTGAGCCACCATGTGGTTGCTGGGATTTGAACTCAGGACCTTCGAAAGAGCAGTCAGTGTTCTTACCTGCTGAGCCATCTCGCCAGCCCCCAAGTACATAATTTATTGTCTCCATCTCCCTTCTCAGGGATTATAAACTTCATAAAGGCTGCTTTATTCTTTGCTATATAACTAACACCTAGAATACCTAATAGTTGCTTAAATTAAAACATATTTTGTTAGCATATACTAATTATATGTTATGTATTTCATTATGACTTTTGTTTTGTTTTTTTCAAGACAGGGTGTCTCTGTGTAGCCCTGGCTATCCTGGAACTCACTCTGTAGGGCAGTCTGGCCTCTAACTCATAGAGATCCTCCTGCCTCTGCCTCTCAAGTGCTAGAATTAAAGGAGTGTCCACCACCACTACATTCATTACGACATTGTTATAACTGACACAATATGTGTCATCTTCACCCCTCCCCACCCCCCCACCCCCTGCCCTACAGCTCCTGCTGACCTCCTCCTCCTCACCCCCCATGCCCTAC
>NW_022196913.1:76042689-76051742 GCF_008632895.1 Mastomys coucha | reverse complement strand
CCCCCCCCCACCCCGTGCCCTGCGGCTCCTGCTGACCTACTCCTCCTCACCCACCCACCTCGTGCTCTATGTCCTTGTATGTTTACACCAATGAGTTTCAATAGAAGTTCTTAAAAGAAGAGGTGGTAGATTGTGGACACCTTACCAGTGGTTATCTACTGAGGAAAATCTCTCCTTCCCCAACAACCATTAACTACCCATAGATCCTCGAAGAGGACAGAGCCTCATGAGTTTCTCCCTGATCCAAGTTGTTAAAATTTTTGGTATTTTTGTGCTTGCTCGACTGATGGATTTACAAATGGATCTTTGTGTCCTTTGCAAATGTCTGGCTGGTTGCAGAAGAGGAACAATTGTGTTGGGTTGATGACTGGAATGATTGACCGAGCTTGAAGTCCAAATGAGAAGAACGGATTGCTGTACAAAGGCTCCATAGCTGGGGCTCCAGTCACTGTCCTGTGGGTAAGGGTGCTTACCCAGGTGTTTACCTAGCCTGTGCAAAGCTCTGGGTTTGGTGGCACACACCTGTAGTTTCAGCACTTTGGAGGTAGAGGCAAGAAGACCAGGAACTCAAGGCCATCTTCAGCTAAATAGCAAGTTTGAGACTAGCCTGAGAGACATGACCTCATCTAAACAAATGTCAGCCACAGCACAAAGTCAGCTAACAGCCTAAGATACAGGAGACCTTGTCTTTTTTTCTTTTTAAGATTTACTTATTTATTTTATGTGTATGAGTACACTGTAGCTGTACAGATGGCTGTGAGCCATCATGTGGCTGCTGGGAATTGAACTCAGGACCTCTGCTTGCTCCGGCCCGCTCGCTCCTGCCTAATACACTGTAGCTGTCTTCAAACACACCAGAAAAGGGCGTCAGATCTCATCACAGATGGTTGTGAGCCACCATGTGGTTGCTGGGATCCAAACTGAGGACCTTTGGAAGAGCAGTCAGTGCTCTTACCCACCCACTGAGCCATCTCACCAGCCCAGGAGACCTTGTCTTAAAGTAAAACAGCAGCAACACAGGGGCCCGCTAACAGATGGCTAGATCCTACCAAAACAAACAAACAAACAAAACAACACACGGGCCCAACAGCATAAACACAAAGCCAAAGCAAAGGACTGGAGATATGTCTCAGACGTTAAGAACATTTGACGGCTTTTGCAGAGGACCTGAGTGTGGTTCTCAGCTCACTAGTGACTGTCACTACAGATCCAGGGGGATCCAATGCCTCTGACCTCCTCTCTCACCTGCACTCGCACGCCCACACCCCTGAACAGATGTGTGCAGGTACACATGATTAAAAGTATAAAGATAAATCTTCAAAAACAATAACCAAAAGAAACCAGCTAAATCTCCCACAATACATCGGGGAACTAGACATCACGGCAGAGTGTGAGGGATGAGCCGGAAAGGGATGGTAGAAGAGGATGTCCAGGTTGTTAATTTCACCCAGGATTGATTTCAGTTAAGCCCAAGAAAGCAACTCAATTCTCTTCTCTCCTTTGCCCTTCCAGTAGAGGTTCTAAAAGCAAAGGTTGCTCCCCACTGCGTGAGTCCTGAGTTAGGAGCTAGGAGGAGAGCTGCTGTTGTGCTGGTGGGAGGGGAAATGCAAGACAGCAGAACAAAGCCACAGCTGTGTGTGGGTCACCTGCCCAAGGACAAACCAGGGAAGAGAAAAATGATCCCCATGCCGGCCTCTATAATGCAAGCTGAGCCTCTGGCCCACTTTCACTGTGTTGGATGGAGAATGTAATAGAATCTAGACAAGATCTGATGGCTGGTTCCGAAATCCACTTCAGTCTGGTTGCATGTGCTACCAGGTTTCATTTTGTACATCTCCCCAGCTTAATTATGGAAACTCTGAATCCCACAGAAGATGGTTTCTGTGCTCAAACCTAACACCTGTCAGATATAGGGAAGGGTGGAAATGCCCTTAGCCTGAGCTTCAAAGTATTTACAGAGATGAATGTGGGAAGAAACACAATTGTAGACAAATATCCTGGAATAATCTGGTTTTGATGGTTGTGTATATGTATGTATGTATGTATGTATGATGTATGTATGATGTAAGTATGATGTGTGATGTATGTATGTATGATGTATGTATGTATGATGTATCTATGATGTGTGTATGATGTATGTATATATGATATATGTATGTATGGTGTATGTATGTATGATGTATGTATGTATGATGTATATATGTATGTATGTATATTTGCAGTGCTAAAGATCAGACTTGGGGTTTTGTGCATGAGCTACATCCCCAATGCTATAGTGTTAAAACTTAAGAAAAATACGCAGGACTATTTAATTAATGAGATTCTTCAGCAGGTAAAGTACTCTTTAAGGTTTGAGGCTTCAAGTGTTGAAACATTTTGTGTGGCTTTAAGTTTTCCTTGATTTTATAAAAAAACAGTAAAAACAACACAAATACATTTTAAACAACAAAAGCTTCCTAGGATCTGAAGAGAAATGAGAGGGCAAAAAGCTGTGTGTACAAGCATCCATGTGACCTACCATGTGGACAAGCATCTATGTGACCTACCATGTGGACAAGCATCCATATGACCTACCATGTGGACAAGCATCCATGTGACCTACCATATGCAGGTGTTTCCTTTGTTGTTTGTTGTGTGTTGCTTTTGTTTATTTTAAATTTTTGTTTTGTTGAGACAGAATCTTACTCTGAAGCCCAGGAGGCCTGGAGCTTAATGCCATCCTCCTCAACTTCCAAGTGCCAGGAATACAGGTTTGAATTGTCACACTTGGCTCAAGTCTGAGTATTACAAATCTACAGAGCATTTAATCAAGTCTTAGGAGGATTTCTTCACACACACACACACACACACACACTACAATATATACTATTCTCCCCTTGGCTTCTTTTCCTTTGGTTTTAGAGACAAAGTTCCATGTAGTTCAGACAGGCCTCACACTGCAGCTGAGAATGACTTGAGCTCAAGATTTTCCTGCCTCCAAATCCCCAGGGCCAGCATTACAGATGTGCACAACTACATCTGTTTTTTCTTTAAACAAAGTGGGGTGGGATGTGTGCTTAATTTTGTTGCTGTTGTAAAAAAAAAAAAAAAAGCAACTTAAAGTGCTTGGTACTGTCTGAGGATCGGCTGTCTCCACAAAATGAGACAATTTGAGTAACAGGAAGGTGTTCTTGTATTTGCACTTAGAATTTTATAAGTGATATAAAAATGCAAATTGCACAATTAAATTTTACTAACTTAAAAGCCTACAGGATTGTACAGCTTCCATGCTGCCCAAATTTTCAGAGCAGCTTAATCAAATTACTACTAATATTTGCCACTTCTGATTCCCCTAAAACAAAGCTCTTGGCACACTGATATCACGTGTCTTTTTAAGATAGGTGTAGTACAAAGAATTCAGTCTCATTCTCTAAAATTCCAGAATCTACAGACCCAAATGCTTATAAATCCTGGAAAGTAGGATAAAATTTCCTTTAGAAAATAGATCATGGGGTCTGGAGAGGTGGCTCAGTGGTTAAGTGCCATTGCTGCTCTTCCAGAGGACCCCAGAATTAGTTTCCAGCACTTTCATGCATGCTCAGTATTCTTGAAGGCCAGAGAAAGCCTGAAACAGGAGATGTAGACAGTTGTCAGCCATCATGAGGGAGCTCAAGTTCCAAGTGAGCTGGTGCCCTCTTCTGGCCCCTAAGGGCACTGCACACACATGGTGCTTAGACATTCACACAGAGAAAACACGCATACGCATTAAATAAAATTTTAATAGATCATGACTCACAAATCAAAGATCGCACTTTTTGAAGTTGGAACTGTATGACGTTATGAATTTACTAATCTGAATTTAATAATTGGATCTCTTAATATTTGCTCTGTTATGTTTCTTAGAAGCCTGGTTTTATGATCAATTTCTATTAACATTGGTATCAATACTCACAAAAGGACTAGTAAAAATATCACTTGAGTTTTTTATTATTATATGTAAGTACACTGTAGCTGTCTTCAGACATACCAGAAGAGGGCATCAGATCTCATTACAGATGGTTGTGATCCATCATGTGGTTGCTGGGATTTGAACTCAGGACCTTCAGAAGAGCACTCAGTGCTCTTAACTGCTGAGCCATCTCTCCTCACTTGAGTTTTTGAAAGAAAAGAGCATGTTAATAAAAGTGGGAATCTACCCAATGGAATCCCTCACACGCTCCTGGTGTGTTCCATGGAATCCCTCCCATGGTATCTACCCCTTGGTGTCCCTCACATGCTGAACCTCCTGGGAGAGTGTAGGTCCCATTAGTAATCGTATTCTTCCTGCTGATGACAATTGACTGAACACATGACTGAGTAGGAGGTTGTTTTATATTTATTTTGTATAAAATTGATATATTAGCAGGGGATACATCTGGAGGAGGGCAGCAGAGTGGCTCACTGAGTGAAGGCACTTGCCACCAGACTGTGGAAGATGAGAACTGGCACCAGCAAGCTGTCCTCTACTTCCAAAAATGCAGTGTGGCATGTCCAATCCGAGCCCCAAATCCATTGCCCAGTACTGCATGGAGAAGTGTAATAAGTGGAAATAGCACTTAGCTATAGCTTTGTGTTTCTTTGTATTTCAAAGAGTCTCTGGTCAGACCACTTGCTTTTTGCTTGGAAAATGTTGTCATGATAACCTTGAACCTTTCACTGAAAATGGGTTTGAAGCTGATGGGATCATTTTAATTTCTCTGAGCAAACACGAGGAAAAGACATAAAACCTCCCTCCTGTAAGAGCTCACTTGCCTTGAGCAAGACTGTGTTCCACAGGATGGCTGCCAGCGTCCTCTGTCCCTCACTTAGGCCCCTTTAACACCTTTCTGATCCTCCGGCTTTGGTAGGATCGCATGAGACACCTGTGCGATTTGACGTTCATGGCCTGATGAGCCTGTGTGACTAAGCTGGGCTGAGAGCTGACCCAGAAAGGCCCACCCAGGTTTGTAACTCTAAGATACAAAGAAGCCTCCTCCTGCTGTGCAAATCTGTCTACGCAGACAAACCCAAGCATCTGTCCGCCATCTCTACCCATCTCCCTCTCCCCTGCAGACACAGCCTATTTCCATGATCCCAGGGAGGAAGAGGGGCTGTTTCCATTGATTCCAGGTACCATCAAACATGAAAAGGGAACCCAATGTTCTTATTTACACTCTGAGCTCTGATTACTAATGAAGAGTCTCATGGGCAGACCCAGATCAGGCATGCCACCTGTATACAATTAAAACCTCCGGTTCACCAACTGGATCCATATGTATTGGTAGCATGCAGCAGCTGTCTGAACAGGGTAACCTTGGATACCGGGAAACCCAACTTTCTCAGTCTCGTTGCTAAGGCAACAGGACAGAAGTGGGTGTGGGGAGCCCAGCCGGCCTGCCCACAGGCTCTGCAGGGTCTGCAGGAGGAAATTGGGAGGAGGGAAGGGAGAGTCTTGGGCTGCCCACCTGTCCAAGGCTGTGACGGAGCAGGCTACAGGACAATGCCACACTTATGTTGATAACAACGGGTGAACCACTAGGTGAAGTCCATTGTGTGAGGCAAGCAAGGCACTCTGGGATGCTTCGGGGCAGAAGGAGGTAAAGGAAGGGATGCTAGGGAGGTGGAGAGAGTAGGATTGGGGACACGGCTGCTAGGGAGAGGAAACTGGATTACAATACTGCTAGCCTGCCAGGCTGTGACCCACTCTCTTTAGGACACACGTTATGTATACCTATGACATGTGGTCAGGCCAGAGAACTCTGTATAAATGCCACTTTGTCTCCAAAGCTTGCAGTCCCCAGCCTCTTAAATCCCTCACATATTACCACAGAAAGAGAGACTTCTCTGGCATTTTCCAGTGAATTACTTCCACTGTTGTCTTTCTAGAATAATTAGGAAGTGTAGTTCAACCCCCACCCCCAGGATTTATATCTGTTTTTCAAAGCATGTTTAGAAGGATATGAATCTGGGAGCTTGAACATCAACTTAGAAATTATCCCATGCCCTGAGAGGTCAGCAGCGCAGGTTTTGCAGGCTCTGAGAGGCCCAGAGATGGAAACTGTGTGTAACCCACCTTGCCCTACACTTTATTAACAAAGGATTATTTCCAACATGGTGTTAACTCCTACTAACATTCTCAGAAGACCAGTCCCATGGAGTATACACTGGGGAGGTTTTATTCTTAACTGTGATCTCTGATTGGCCAGCAAACCTTCGATTGAGTCTGCTTTCGTAACTGAATAACTTGAAACAAATTAAGAATGTTCTCTTACCTTTTACTTTGATGAAAGCAGATGTTTCTCATGGCAACTCAGTGTGAACCCAACATTTTCATCTTTTCTTAAAACCAGCAGCTCTCTGTGTTTAGCATAATAACCTGGCAGGCGGCGAAGTGAAGTGAGGACCAAGGAATACCTGTGGTCCCTCTCAGGAAATACAAATGACAAAAGCAAGAGCAGGTGATGCCCAAGGACATGCAATGAGGCATCTAGGACTGTGGGTAGAGGCAGTGGTGGGAACCCCACAGACTCCAGGGAGTACTACAGGGCTGCTGTCTTAGTTAGGGTTTCATTGCTGTGAAGAGACACCATGACCAAGACAACTCTTATAAAGGAAAACATTTAATCTGGGCTGGCTTACAGTTTCAGAGGTTCAGTCCATTATCATCATGGCAGGAAGCATGGCAGTGTCCAGGCAGACTCGATGTAGGAAGCAGAGTTCTACATCTTGATCCGAAGACAGCTAGGAGGACTCTCTCTTCCACACTAGGTGGAGCCTGAGCACTAGGGGACCTCAAAGCTGAGACCTACACAGTAAACACACTTCCTCCAATAAGGCCACACTGATTCCAACAAGCCACACCTCCTAACCTCCTAATAGTGCCACTTCCCATGGGTCAAGCATTTTCAAACCACCACAGGTGCTGTCCTGTCTCCCCAGAAGACAGAAGAGCCAAGTGAATGCAATGCTAAACAGACAGGATGCAAGACGAGACAGAGGATGCAAGACAGCACAGGGAGGATGCAAGACAGAGAGGATATGAGACAGCACAGAGAGGATGCATGGCATATCTCACAGCAAACTTGATTTATTTATTCTTATTTTATGTGCATTGGTTTTACCTGCACGTATGTCTGTCTGAGGGAATCAGATCCCCTGGCACTGGAGTTACAGAGAGTTGAGAGCTGCCGTATGGGTGTCGGGAATTGAACCCAGGTCCTCTGGAAGAATAGCTAGTTCCCTTAACCACTGAGCCATCTCTCTAACCCCTGTTTTTGATTAGTGTGCTTTGAACACTATCTGTGCGTAGCATTGACTAAGAGTTTACTACAAGAATAGCTCATCGTGTTGGTCACTGTGACAAGATGCCTAAAATCAAGAACTTAAGGAAGAAATGGTTTATCCAGGTTCATGGTTTGAAAGATTCTGTCCAAGACTACTTTGGTCTAAGGCCAGGCAAGCCATCACGGCAATAGATAGGAGACTGCTCACTTCGTGACAGCAAGAAGCAGAGAGGAAGATAAAGCGTTCACACAGGAATAGATTTCCAGGGGCCTACCTCTTAGTCTCCATCACCTTGCAGTGATGCCATCGGATTATGAATGTATCTGTGGATTAAGTCAGAGTCCTTATCATCCAATTAGTTAGCAACCAATTTCCATATTTCAAATCTGTGATGGTTTGTATATGCTCAGCCCAGGAAACAGCACTATTTGGAGGTGTGACCTTGCTGGGGGAAGTGTGTCACTGTGGGCGTGGGCTTTAAGATTCTCATCCTAGCTGCCTAGAAGCCAGTTTTCATCTAGCTGCTTTTGGAACAAGAGGTGGGACTCTCAGCTTCTCTGCACCGCGCCTGCCTGCATGCTGCCATGCTCCCGCCTTGATGATAATGGACTGAATCTCTGAACCTGTAAGCCATCCCCAATGAAATGTTGTCGTTCATAAGAATTGCCTTGGTCATGATGTCTGTTCACAGCAGTAAAACTGTGAGGAATACAACATCCAAGTCACCATTTCTAGACAAAGGATCCCAAGCCACACTAAGGCCACAAGTCTGGGAAGATGTTTGAGTTCCCACACTCTGTCACCAGAAAGCTACAAGGTCTCATGTCATCATCTTGGTGGCATTTTGCCATCTTACTCCACTTGGCCTCAGACGGAGGCCCTGGGAGTGTGGCGGGAGTGCCAGGCGCTGGTCACACAGCCTGAGAAGGTTAAGCTTTGTTAAGTGGTGGCCACAGCTTGCAGCCTTGGTTCCTGGGAGGACACTGGAAACTAGCTGTCACTTGTGAGCTGTTTTCACATGACCTAATATCCCGATGGGTGCTGTAAGGAGTGAACAGTAGCTATCCTGATGGGTTGAGCTCAATTTTTGAGCTTTTACTTATTTTTCTTTTTTTCTTTGTTCCCCGAAAGGCCTAGAATCAAATTACATTGAGAGTTATAATAATAACTGCTATTCTATTAATTGTTAATAGTTGATACCATCATCACCATCAGTGTATGTGCATGAGGTCATGTTTGAGTGAAAACACCCATGTCACAGAGGGCGTGTGGAGGTGAGAGGACAGCTTTCAGGAGTCAGTTTGGTCTGTCGGCGGTGGGATCTGGACCTTGGACACTTGACTTAGACTTGACTTGAATGAGCTGTCAGCCACCGGGCTGAGTTTTTATGAACATAAAGATACATCGCTTCTGTATCTGCTTTATGTTTTATGTTTGGACAAAAAGAAAAATGCAAGAGGAAAGGAGGACCTAGGTTGATGGGCAAGCAGCCATAAACATTAGTGACAATAGAGCGATGTGGAGAGTTCAGGGCATGGGACGGCAGAGAAGACCCCTGCCCCATGCCAGCCTTGCTAATGGTGGGGGCATGGGATGGCAGGAAAGACCCCTGCCCCATGCCAGCCTTGCCAACGGTGGGGGCCTGGGATGGCAGAGAAGACCCCTGCCCCATGCCAGCCTTGCTGACGGTGGGGGCCTGGAACAGCAGAGAAGACCCCTGCCCCATGCCAGCCTTGCCAACGGTGGGGCCGTGGGATGGCAGAGAAGACCCC